>NC_044385.1:139225480-139525480 GCF_006542625.1 Nomascus leucogenys | reverse complement strand
ATCATGATCAAGTGGGTTTCATACCAGGGATGCAGGGATGGTTTAACATATGCAGGTTGCCGAGCACGGTGGCTCACGCCTGTAATACCAGCGTTTTGGGAGGCCGAGGTGGGTGGATCATGAGGTCAGGAGTTCGAAACCAGCCTGACCAAGATGGTGAAACCCCGTCTCTACTAAAAAAAAAAAAAATACAAAAATTAGCTGGGCATGGTGGCGCACGCCTGTAGTCCCAGCTACTTGGGAGGCTGAGGCAGGAGAATCACTTGAACCCAGGAGGGCGGAGGTTGTAGTGAGCCAAGATCATGCCATTGCACTCCAGCCAGGGCGACAAGAGCAAAACTCCATCTAAAACAAACAAAGAAAAAAACATACGCAGGTCAATAAATGTGATAAAACAAATTTTTATCAGAATTAAACAGAATTAAAAACAAAAATCACATGATCATCTCAATAGATGCAGAAAAAACATTCAACAAAATTCAGCATCACTTTATGATTAAAACTCTCAGCAAAATCAGCATACAAGGGACATACCTCAATGTAATAAAAGCCATCTATGACACACCCACAGCCAACATAATACTGAATGGGGAAAAGTTGAAAGCATTCCTTCTGAGAACTGGGACAAGACAAGGATGTCCACTCTCACCACTCCTCTTCAACATAGTACTGGAAGTCCTAGCCGGAGCAATCAGATAAGAGAAAGAAAGAAAGGGCATCCAAATCAGTAAAGAGGAAGTCAAACTGTCACTGTTTGCTGATGATATGATTGTTACCTAGAAAACCCTGAAGACTCCTCTAGAGAGCTCCTAGAACTGATAAAAGAATTCAGCAAAGTTTCCAGATACAAAATTAATGTACACAAATCAGTAGCTCTTCTATACACCAACAGTGACCAAGCAGAGAATCAAATCAAGAACTCAACCTCTTTTACAATAGCTGCAAAAAAAAAAAAAAAAAAAAAAAACTTAGGAATATACCTAACCAAGAAGGTGAAAAACCTCTACATGGAAAACTACAAAACACTACTGAAAGAAATCATAGATAACACAAACAAATGGAAACACATCCCATGCTCATTGTTGGGTAGCATCAATATTGTTAAAATGACTATAATGCCAAAAGCAGTCTACAAATTCAAAGCAATTCCCATCAAAATAGCACCATCATGCTTCAAAGAATTAGAATAACAATCCTAAAATTCATGTGGAACCAAAAAAGGGCCCTCATAGCCAAAACAAGACTAAGCAAAAAGAACAAATCTGGAGGTTTCACATTACCTGATTTCAAACTATACTATGAGGCCGTAGTCACCAAAACAGCACAGCACTGGTATAAAAATAGGCACATAGACCAATGGAACAGAATAGAGAACCCAGAAATAAAACCGAATACTTACAGCCAACTGATCTTCAACAAAGCAAACAAAAACATACAGTGAAGAAAGGACACCCTATTCAACAAATGGTGCTGGGATAATTGGCAAACCACAAGGAGGAGAATGAAACTGGATCCTCATCTTTCACTTTATACAAAAATCAACTCCAGATGGATCAAGGACTTAAATCTAAGACCCGAAACTGTAAAAAGTCAGAAAGATAACATTGGAAAACCCCTTCTAAACATTGGCTTAGGCAAGGATTTCATGACCAAAAACCTAAAAGCAAATGCAATAAAAGCAACGATGAATAGCTGGGAGTTAATTAAACTAAAGAGCTTTTGCACTGCAAAAGGAACAGTCAGAGGGCCAGGCATGGTGGCTCACGCCTGTAATCCCAGCACTTTGGGAGGCTGAGGCGGGCAGATCACCTGAGGCGGGCAGATCACCTGAGGTCGGGAGTTTGAGACCAGCCTGACCAACATGGAGAAACCCCATCTCTAATTAAAAAAAAAAATACAAAATTAGCAGGGCGTGGTGGTGCATGCCTGTAATCTCAGGTACTTGGAAGGCTGAGGCAGGAGAATTGCTTGAACCTGGGAGGTGGAGGTTGCGGTGAGCCGAGATTGTGCCATTGCACAACAGCCTGGGCAACAAGAACAAAACTCCGTCTCAAAAAAAAAAAAAAAAAAAGGAACAGTCAGCAGAGTAAACAAACAACTGACAGAGTGGGAGAAAATCTTCACAATCTATACATCTGACTAATATCCAGAATCTACAACAAACTCAAACAAAGTAGCAAGAAAAACAAACAATTCCATCAAAAAGTGGGCTAAGGACATGAATAGACACGTCTCAAAAGAAGATATACAAATGGCCAACAAACATATGGAAAAATGCTCAACATCACTAATGATCAGGGGAATGCAAATCAAAACCACAATGCAATACCACCTTACTCCTGCAAGAATGGCCATAATCAAAACATCAAAAAGTGATAGAAGTTGGCATGGATGCGGTGAACAGGGAACACTTCTACACTGCTGGTGGGAATCTAAACTAGCACAACCACTATGGAAAACTGTGGAGATGCCTTAAAGAACTAAAAGTAGAAAAACTGTTTGGTCCAGCAATCCCACTACTGGGTATTTACCCAGAGGAAAAGAAGTCATTATACAAAAAAGATATTTGTACGCGCATGTTTAGAGTAGCACAATGTGCAATTGCAAAAATGTGGAACCAGCCTAAATGTGCCCATCAACCAATGAGTGGATAAAGAAACTGTGATATGATGGAATACTACTCAGCCATAAAAAGAAGTGGATTGGCCGGGCATGGTGGCTCACGCCTGTAATCCCAGCACTTTGGGAGGCCAAGGCAGGCGGATCATGAGGTCAGGAGATCCAGACCATCCTGGCCAACATGGTGAAACCCCGTCACTACTAAACATACAAAAATTAGCTGGGAATGGTGGTGCATGCCTGTAATCCCAGCTACTTGGGAGGCTGAGGCAGGAGAATCACTTGAACCTGGGAGGTGGAGGTTGCAGTGAGCAGAGATCACACCACTGCACTCCAGCCTGGCAACAAAGCGAGACTCTGTCTCAAAAAAAAAAAAAAAAAAAAAAAAAATGAATTAATGGCATTCACAGCAACCTGGATGAGATTGGAGACTATTATTCTAAGTGAAGTAACTCAGGAATGGAAAACCAAACGTGATATGTTCTCACACATAAGTGGGAGCTCAGCTATGAGGATGCAAAGGCATAAGAATGACACAAAGGGGCGGGCGTGGTGGCTCATGCCTGTAATCCCAGCACTTTCGGAGGCTGAAGTGGGTGGATCACAAGGTCAGGAGTTTGAGACCAGCCTGGCTAATATGGTGAAACCCCATCTGTACTGAAAATACAAAAATTAGCTGGGCGTGGTGGGGGGTGCCTGTAGTCCCAGCTACTTGGGAGGCTGAGGCAGGAGAACCACTTCAACCTGGGAGGCGGAGGTTGCAGTGAGTTGAGATAGCACCACTGCACTCTTGTGTGGGTGACAGAGTAAGACCCTGTCTCAAACAAAAAAAAGAAAAGAAAGTAAAGAAATAAAGAATGGCTACTCCATAGGCAGAGCAGCTGAGGGCTGCTGGTTGACCATTTTTATGGTGATTTCTTGATGATATGCTAAACAAGGGGTGGATTATTCATGCTCCCCTTCTAGACCATATAGGGTAACTTCCTGACGTTGCCATGGCATCTGTAAACTGTCATGGCGCTGGTGAGAATGTGACAGTGCAGACCACCAGAGGTCAGGTTTGTGGTCATCAGAGGTCAGGTTTGTGGTCACCAGGGGTCAGGTTTGTGGTCACCAGGGGTCACTCTTGTCGCCAGTTTGGTTTTGGTGGGTTTGGCCAGCTTCTTTTTTTTTTTTTTTTTTTGAGACGGAGTCTCACTCTGTCGCCCAAGCTGAAGTGCAGTAGCATGATCTCGGCTCACTGCAAGCTCCGCCTCCTGGGTTCAAGCAATTCAGGCGCCCACCACCACGCCTGGCTAATTTTTTTGTATTTTTAGTAGAGACAGGGTTTCACCGTGTTAGCCAGGTTGGTCTCGATCTCCTGACCTCGTGATCTGCCCACCTCAGCCTCCCAAAGTGCTGGGATTACAGGCGTGAGCCACCGCACCCGGCCAGGGTTTAGCCGGCTTCTTTCCTGCAACCTGTTTTATCAGCAAGGTCTTTATGACCTGTATCTTGTGCTGACCTGCTCTCTCATCCTGTGACTTAGAATGTCTGACCTCCTGGGAATGCCGTCCAGAAGGTCTCAGCCTTCTACCCCGCTGCTATTCAGGATGATGTTGCTCTGGTTCAAACGCCTCTAACCCAGTCCCATTTTAATGTTTCTCTGGGCCTGATCATTGGAAAGGATTTGCCTTCCTCAGATAAAAGTTCTTTTCTTTCCTTAGCACAGTCCTTAGAGGAGTGAAACCCACTGGGACATTAAGGAAAATAATGTGGCACCTGGTGGGTGCCAGGTGCTGGGGGAGGGAGTGGGGAGTGTGTGATTAGTGGGTCCAGGGTTCACTTCGGGAGGATGGAAAGTTCTGGAGAGGACGGTGGTGATGGCTGCACTTCATGCTGCTGAACTGCAAGCTTCAAATGGTTAAGATGGTCAATTTTATGTTATATATATATTGCCAAATGTTCAAAGGGGACGGGGACAGCATGCAGGCCTACCTCTGATGGACAGGGAGGAGACACGTGCTGAGTGAAGGGGAACCCCTGCAGGAGGCAGGGAGGGGTCAGCCAGCATCCCCTCCCTCCACAGCTGAAGGCCACAGCTCCAGGCAGTGAGGGGCGGCTCCTGCCTGCAGGGAGCTGGTTGTTGATACATGTCAACGGCCTCTAAAAATAAACACCCTACTCCTGGACTTCCGCCTCTCCAGGCCGCTTGTTTAATTATTCTTTCCTGAGTGGCTCCTGCAAACAAATCTGTGGCTATGAGCATAGTTTTTCATACTTATTTTATTAAATTTTATTTTTAATGTACAAATAATAATTGCATATTTTTAATTGATTTGGCTCCTTGGCGTCACTTTGAACAATTTGCTTTGGCCCTACGTGAAGGACCTGGGAATGTGCGTGCCACTAGCTTTACACACTGTTGCACCACAAACTTCAGTTTTTGCTGATCCCCTGCCACCGAGGGATTCGATAAAATCTTAGGAGGCTTGTAGATTATTCCAAAACAAACCATCAAGCTATCAAGCTTCTCACCTTGTTTGGTGGAACTTTTTATGACAGATTTGTCCCAAAGATTGTACAGAAGAAGCTATTTTGCTTCCTTTTTTTTTTTTTTTTTTTTTTTGAAATGGAGTTCTGCTCTTGTCACCCAGGCTGGGGTGCAGTTGCACAATCTCGGCTCACTGAAATCTCTGCCTCCCAGGTTCAAGCGATTCTCTGGCCTCAGCCTCCTGAGTAGCTGGAATTATAGGCATCCACCACCACGCCTGGCTAATGTTTGTATTTTTAGTAGAGACAGGGTTTCACCATGTTGGCCAGGCTGGTCTTGAACTCCTGACCTCAGGTGATCCGCCCACCTCGGCCTCCCAAAGTGCTGGGATTACAGGCGTGAGCCACCGTGACTGGCCTAAAACTGTTTTGAAAAAGCCAAATGGAAGAGAGAAAATGCCCCCGACGGCCAAAGAAGCCGAAATTCTCAGAAGCCCAGAGTCGGCTGCTGGAGGCCAGAGCCAAAACTGCTCCAGCTTCTTCCTGGAAACACACGTGGGGTCCCCTGAGATGTCCACTGGCCTGCACGTCGCCACAGAATTGCAGGGTTGGGACATTTTCATAGTGAGAAACGCTGAGGAACTCTTGACATAAAAACTCCAGTGGAAGATAGAAACTGTATGATGACAGAAATGGCGCTGACCAGCCAGGCCCTGCCTGTGCCGTGCTTGGAACATTGATTGACAGAAATGGCGCTGACCAGCCAGGCCCTGCCTGTGCCCTGCTTGGAACATTGATTGACAGAAATGGCGCTGACCAGCCAGGCCCTGCCTGTGCCCTGCTTGGAACATTGATTGACAGAAATGGCGCTGACCAGCCAGGCCCTGCCTGTGCCCTGCTTGGAACATTGATTGACAGAAATGGCGCTGACCAGCCAGGCCCTGCCTGTGCCCTGCTTGGAACATTGATTGACAGAAATGGCGCTGACCAGCCAGGCCCTGCCTGTGCCCTGCTTGGAACATTGATTGACAGAAATGGCGCTGACCAGCCAGGCCCTGCCTGTGCCCTGCTTGGAACATTGATTGACAGAAATGGAGCTGACCAGCCAGGCCCTGCCTGTGCCCTGCTTGGAACGTTGATCATGCGTTTGACCTTGACATCAGCTTTCCGACACAAACACTGACAGGCACACACAAACACGCCCAGGTAGGAGCAAAACGCCATCATTCTGTTTGGGGTGGTCCCTGATGAAATAGCACAAGTTTGCCGGGCACGGTGGCTCACGCCTGTAATCCCAGCACTTTGGGAGGTCGAGGTGGGCGGATCACAAGGTCAGGAGATTGAGATCATCCTGGCTAACATGGCGAAACCTCGTCTCTACTAAAAATACAAAAAATTAGCCAAGCGTGGTGGCGGGCGCCTGTAGTCCCAGCTACTCGGGAGGCTGAGGCAGGAGAATGACGTGAACTCAGGAGGCGGAGCTTGCAGTGAGCAGAGTTCGTGCCACTGCCCTCCAGCCTTAGTGACAGAGCGAGACTCCGTCTCAAAAAAAAAAGAAAAGGGTAGGGAAAAAGAGTCATTCCTGCCGTTGCCTGGCTCAGGGAATCTGTATTTTTACATAAGATCACACAGACAAAATGGGGCAGGGGAACAATCGGGTATGCACTTGTGTCTGATGGGCCATGGGTGACTGCACCTGTAAAGATGAGGAATCAGTTTACATTGCCATGCTGAAATCAGACCAGACCCCGTCATCCCCATCAGACCCCATCAGTCCCCATCAGTCACCACCAGACCCCATCACACCCCATTAGTCCCGTCAGTCCCCATCAGACTCCATCAGTCCCCAGCACACCCCATGAGTCCCCATCAGACCCCTGCCCATCCCCCTCAACCTGCTTTCCTTCTTCAGAGGCCTCCTCGGACAGAACCCCCACAAGAGAGGCCCTGAGGTGACCGTCCTTAAGGTGGGCCTCCTACACTGGCAACCTCCCAGAGGCTGATAGCAGTGGTCCCTGAGCTTGGGAGGGTCCTGAATAGGGGCTGGGTCAAGCCTGCTGCCCTTTGACGGCCATAATACCACCAGGGTTATAGGCCGGGCGCGGTGGCTCACGCATGTAATCCCAGCACTTTGGGAGGCTGAGGCAGGTGGATCATGAGGTCAGGAGATCAAGACCATCCTGGCTAACACGGTGAAACCTCATCTCTACTAAAAATACAAAAAATTAGCCGGGTGTGGTGGCGGGCGCCTGTAGTCTCAGCTACTTGGGAGGCTGAGGCAGGAGAATGGCATGAACCCGGGAGGCGGAGCTTGCAGTGAGCCGAGATTGTGCCACTGCACTCCAGCCTGGGCGACAGAGTGAGACTTCGTCTCAAAAAAAATAAAAAAATAAAAAACCACCAGGATTGCTGAGCACGGCTAGTGGGGACAGCCAGGAGTCACGTGTCCTCCGTCACTCCCACGGACAGAGGGGCGTCTAGCGACTGAGATAGTCCGTGCGGCTGAGCTCGGGGCCGACTCGGCCCGGGCCCACTCGGTGTCTGGGCCTTCCCCACACGGCGTGGCCACAGCCTGCTTCTCCTGGACAGCCGCTCATCACCCTTGTCCCAGCAAGATCAGGTCCGCACGCTCTGGCTCAGGCCTCCAGCACAGGGCAAAGAGAAGGCCGGAGGCGCAAAGGGACGGCCCAGACCCTGCCTGCGCCGCTGGATCTGCAGATCGGGCGCTTGTCTCCCCACCCGATCATCTCCCCCTCCCCGCATGCGCCCCTGTTTGCTTTCAGGCAGGAGGTCTGTGGGTTAAGGGGGAGTCAGGTGATGCTATGCACACGAAGTCCTGCAGCCCCAGCTCCAGAGGGTGGCGGCGTCTGGCCCAGAAGCTAGGACTCACCATGGCCTGGGCTTGTTGACGCTGCCGTGATCAAGGCAGCAGGGCAGGCCCCGGAAGAAGGGGGCATCTCTCCTCACCGTTTAAAGCAAATTATCAAACAGACACAAAAATCTCCTCAGTCAGTCATCTTCAAAGAGTTCATCACGTTGCTTTTTTTGTTTTTAATCTACCCTCTCCTTTTTTTTTTTCTTTGCTGGAGGTTTTTTTTTTTTTTTTTTTTTTTGAGACAGAGTCTCACTGTTGCTCAGGCTGGAGTGCAGTGGTGTGAGCTGGATTCACTGCAACCTCCACCTCCGAACGATCCTCCTGCCTCAGCCTCTCGAGTAGCTGGGATTACAGGCACCCACCACCACGCCCGGCTAATTTTTGTGTTTACAGTAGAGAAGGGGTTTCACCATGTTGGCCAGGCTGGTCTCAAACTCCTGACCTCAAGTGATCCATCCACCTCGGCTTCCCAAAGTGCTGGGATTACAGGCGTGAGCCACTGTGCCCGGCGTGCTGGAGTATTTTTAAAGCCAACTCCAGACTTCATATCATTTTACCCATAAGTACTCCACTTTTGTCAAATAAAAAACAGATCAGGACCAGGCACAGTGGTAACCCCAGTGCTTCGGGAGGCTGGGGCGGGAGGATTGCTTGAGCCCAGGAATTTGACACCACCTAGGCAACATAGCAAGACCCCCATCTCTACAAAAACTAAAAAATTAGCCAGGTGTGGTGGCACATACCTGTGGTCCTAGCTACTCAGGAGGCTGAGGTAGAAGGATCACTTGAGCCCGGAAGTTCCAGGCTGCAGTGAGCCAAGATCACACCACTGCACTCCAGCCTGGGTGACAGAACGAGACCCTGTCGCAAACCCCCTCACCAGAAAAAAAAAAAAAAAAAAAGCAAATCTCCAATGCATAGAAGCAGAAAGTAGAAGAGTGGTTGCCGGGAGCAATAAATAAATAAATCGAGAGCATTTTAAAAAATCTACACTTGGGGGGCGGTGTCGTGTAATAGCGTGGGGGGGGGGGGGGGGGAGGAACGGTGATGTTCTTAATAGGGGGGGGGGGGTGTGGGGGGGGGGGGGGGGGGGGGGGGGGGGGGGATCGTGCACTGCACTCGTGGGACAGAGCGAGATGTCAAAAAAAAAAAAAAAAAAAAAAAATAACTGTATTTCTGAAAGGATGATTGCAAGCGTGTCAGACCTGTGAGGTCTCAAGATGTGGGCAAAACGCGGTTTTCTCGCGTGCGGTGGAGCAGCCCGGTGTGGGGAGGGGCGATGCGAGAAAGCTGCATCTGAACCCCTGCCCAGGTTGAGGCTGGGCACACAGTCAAGGCCCTGGAAGAGACTTAACCAGGACTGGTCACCAGTGCATTTGGTTCCAATGAGAACAGTTCAGTTACATATTTATGAGGCAAAAGACAGGACTTTGGAGGGTGTGTCCGGCCTTGTCACAGGTAAATAAGGGTCATCATGAATCTCATCTTTGTCACCTGGGGACGGGGTTCTGAGCTGTTTCCAGAACATAAAGGGGGGACTTCCAAACCTCCCAGGGTCATAGGGCTCAGGTAAAGCTTATCACTGTCAATTTTCCTTAAAAATAATCATTACTGTTATATATTATTATGTATGCATATATACACACACACCTCAGATTAGGGCTTGACTCTCCCTGAAATACTAACACACCGTTTCCACCTATAACATTGCCCCCCTGATTTCTGTCTCCAGCCCTCTGCTGAAAATCAGGCCACGGGTTCCACAGCCTGGCTGCTCAATGCGGTCCATGGGCCAGAGCAGGGCCTCCTGCTAACAGGTTGGAAATGCAGCGTCCCAGTCCCCAGACAGCTCTGCAGCACCAGGACCCGCAGGTCTCCCCTCAGGGCTAGAGTCGCACTGCACTGGAATTTCCTGCAGTGAGATTTGGGTGACCCTCCCCACTCCCAGTTGCCCGTCTCTTGTAACCAGGCAGCATGCGGTCGATTGACTGGCTTCAGCCTCCAGGACAGCCTGGAGCTCCGTGGGGTTTGGCACATGCCGTGGCTCCACGAAGATGCCCGCATCGTGGTTCATCACTGCTCGGTGGGTTCGGCTGCTGTTATCTTTGTCCTCTGTACTAACATCCCATTTTCTTAGGCCCTCCCAGCCTTGATGATGCTAGACTTTCCTTCCGTCTTGATGGGCACCCCAGAACTGAAGTACTCCTGAAGCCCTTCTAACTTCCAAAGGGCAGCTGCTTCTACAAAAAAGCAACAAGGGCCAGGCACAGTGGCTCGCGCCTGTAATCCCAGCACTTTGGGACGCCAAGGTGGGCGGATCACCTGAGGTCGGGAGTTCGAGACCAGCCTGGCCAACATGGAGAAATCCCCGTCTCTACTAAAAATACAAAATTAGCCAGGCATAGTGGCGCATGCCTGTAATCCCAGCTACTTGGGAGGCTGAGGCAGGAGAATCGCTTGAACCCAGGAGAATCGCTTGAACTCCACTGCGCAGGTTGCAGTGAGCCGAGATTGAGCCATTGCACTCCAGCCTGGGCAACAAGAGTGAAACTCTGTCTCAAAAAAAAAAAAAAAAAAAAAGCAACAAGACGGCTGAATTCCTGAAGGAAGGAGGGGCATCATGGGTGGTGACCCCACAGAGGCCCCCTGGCATGGCCCCTGAGGCCCCTCAGACTGAAGCGAGCCTCCTGCAAAGGAGCTGGGTCCCCCAGGGGAGGGTTAATTCTGAGTCCCTGAACTGCAGGGCGAGCTGACCCAGAGCTCCAGCACTGCAAAGCCTTCCCGAGAAAGGGTTGTCTGGAACAGCTGTGGCCAGCACAGTCACTCCTGGGGTGGGTGTGCACCCGGCTTTTGCATCATGGCCGACCGTGCTGGTGGCTTCGCAGAAAGGGAGTTTGTGTGAGGATGCTCGGGTGCCTGTTGGGTGCCTGGCACTGGGGTGGGGGGGCGGTGAATGGAGGCACCTGAGGGACACGGTCCCAGGTGGGAGCTGTCCCAGGTGGGAGCTGCTGTCTCCCAGTCAGGTCCCAGGTTGGGGCTTGGCCAGGCCTGGGCTGGAGTCGGAGACCGTTCTAGCTGCCTCGGTCTGGCTGCCCACCCTGCACAGAGCCTGGGGCTCCGGCATCTCTGTATCTCTCCTCTCCACTCTTCCTGGAGGGCACCGCTCTTATCTGACCTGCTCCCACAGTCTCCCTACATCTGGCCCAAAAATACACTTGGTGGCAGTCCTGCCATCACACTCAGGCTCGGGCCGGCACCCCTGGTCTGGGCTGCCTGCCACGCTGCTTTCCACGGCAGTGGTGGGGAAGGGAGGTTAGAACCCCATCTCCATGGCCAGAAGGCAGGAATTAGGGAAAAGGGGAGCCGTGAGTCTTCCAGGCCTGGGGTTGGAACAGAAGCTGGGCGGTGTGGGGCGATTTGGGCGCAGGACCCCGGGTGCTGGGAATTGGGGCGCAGGACTGTGTCTCTTGCTCCAGAAAGCGCGAGAGAGGCGATATAGGAAATTCGGGCATCAGTTAGAGCCCGAGAGGGGTTCAGGGCGTCACTGACTTAGGCAGAGAGGAGCCCAGACGGGGTTCGAAGACCCTGGGGACGGACGCCCACCTGTCAGTCCTGGATTGTGGGGCACCCGTAGGCCGAGGGGCAGGAGGCTATGGCCCTGTCTCCTGTTTGGGTCTAAACGTCCCAAGGAGGTCAGACCGTGGAGTAGGGGCTGTGCGACCTTTCAAACGAGGGACGCCGCCTGTTACCAAAGGCCAGTGCTGAGGAGCTGGGCTGAAAGCTTGGGGAGTTCCCAGAACCAGCAGACTAGGAACGGGAGGAACCGTGTCGGGGGCTCCGGTCCGCTGAGCACTGAACCCCCCCAGTCTTGCAAGGGCTGGAGAAGGGCGAAAGGCGGAGGCGGCAGTGCGCACTTAGGGACCGGTCCGTTCCACACGCTGCTGTCCAGGCTTCTGGGTGGCACTCGCATGGAACATTCCGGAAACACCCATGGGAAGGTCCCAAGTTGGTTCCCAAAGGCCCTGACGGACGCGCAGGGGACGCTGAGCCTGTGATCCTCGCCTCACCCAGACGAGGCCGGGCTGCTTCTCACAGGAAAGTGTGTCTGGAGTCCGGCAACGGCCTCCGCCTGGGGCCTGTCCAGGACGCCCTGGGCCTAAATCACAGGCGGGGAGAGGGCTGTCGGAGGAGCCCCCGCTCCAGACCCCTGGGGGACCCAGGGCGAGGTCGCCCCAGCACCTCACGTCTGGGGTCTCTCCTTTGCCACGTCGCCAGAGCAAAATTCAAAATCCGCAGTTCTGGCAAATTTCCGGGGCCTCCCGGACACGAAAAGCAGCTGAAACCTCAGCACGATGTCATGGGATGCGGACCGAGAAGAAGCCGCTCAGAACCAGAGCTGCCCTGGATTCTCCCAGGCCTGGCTCGCCGGTGGGGGGACCCCGGTCCCTGGTTTGGGGGGGCAGGAACGGGCGGGCGCCCCTGGGGGCTTCTCATTTGTGTGTTGGTCTCGGCCTTGAAATGCAGCGGAGAAAATAAAAAATAAAATACAAATAGGAGTCAGGTGTCAGAGTCGGGTCGGCCAGGCACTGAGGTTTGAAGGAATCGCAGAAGAAGCTCCTCTCACCCGGGTCCAGGCCGCGGGGGGTCTGCGGGAGGCGCCCCCGATTCTGCCCGCGGGACGCCGCGGCCTCCGAAGCCCCAGGAGCAGGCCCTGCCCCGCCCCCACCCTCCGCTCTCCCCCCTCCGCTCTCCCCCCTCCGCTCTCCCCCCTCCCCCGCCACTCCTGTCTCCCCGAGTCCTCCCCGCCCCCAGCCCCGCCCCTCCCCCGGTCCTCCCCTGCCCCTCACCGGCTCCTGCCCCTCCTCTGTCCCCAAGTCCTCCCCACCCCCCTCCCTGTCCCTCCCCCGCCCCCGCCCCTCCCCGCCCCCAGCCCCGCCCCCCCACGCCCGCGGTCCCGCCGGAAGGACTTGAGCGCCCTGGAGCCGGGAGGCGAACTTGGGACCCGCTGGCCTCGCTCGGTGCGCGCCTCCCTCCCCGCATGGAGCCCGCCGAGGGCTCGCGGGTCCCTAGGTGGGTGGCGCGGGGTGCGGGCGTCCCCGGCGGCTGCGGTCCCCGTGCGGGCCCCCGACCCCCCAGAGGAAACTTCGGGGACGCCGGCCTCCTTCTCTCGGTGTTGCAGGATCGACCCGTACGGATTCGAGCGGCCTGAGGACTTCGACGACGCCGCCTACGAGAAGTTTTTCTCCAGCTACCTGGTCACGCTCACCCGCAGGGCGATCAAGTGGTCCCGGCTGCTGCAGGGCGGGGGCATCCCCAGGAGCCGGACAGGTGGGTCCCGGGGGCGCAGGTGGGTCCCGAGGGCGCAGGTGGGTCGGACTGGGACGGGCCGGGCAAAGTCCGGGCTCCGGGAGCGGAGGGAGGGGGAGGAACCTTTCCGGGCAGGTCGGGACGAGGCTGCGGGCTCCGAGCTAGGGCAGCCGCAGGGACCGGTTTTCCCGCTTTTGAGATGGGCGGGCTGGTCGGACGCGAAGGAGACCCGTCCCTCCCAGCAGGGAGCCAGATCGGGATGGATCAAAACTCGATACATGCCGGGCGCAGTAGCTCACGCCTTGTAATCCCAGCAGTTTGGGAGGCCGAGGTAGGCGGATCAGCTGAGGTCAGGAGTTTGAGACCAGCCTGACCAACATGGTGAAACCCCGTCTCTACTAAAAATACAAAATTAGCCGGGCGTGGTGGCGGGCACCTGTAATCCCAGCTACTCTGGAGGCTGAGGCAGGAGAATCACTTGAACCTGGTAGGCGGAGGTTGCAGTGAGCCGAGATTGCGCCATTGCACTCCAGCCTGGGCGACAGAGCGAGACTCCGTCCTTGTGACGGGACCCACAGGGTCCTGCTCGACCTGCCGCTCCTCCGCGACCCCAGGCCTCCTCCTGCTGCGGTGAGCACCGGCCTGGCCGCCCGCCCGCCTCGGGGTTGGCTGCAGGGCCCCCTCCTCCGGGGCTCCCCAGGCTTCCCTGTGTGGAGGGCACCCCCTCATTTCTGCCTTTCCCAGCACAGCCCCTGCAGGAGTCAAAAACCCTTCCTCCCTGCAACGGATTTTTCATTCACTGCTCAGTCCTCAGAACCTGGGGCAGTGCCAGGTGACTTCCCTGTGTGTTCAGTGAATGAGTGAAGTGTCTGCCTGGGGTGAGGGCTTGGTGGAAGTGTGCCCTGGCGCTAGGAACTCAGAGAAGTGGGGTCAAAGGGGAGTCTTGGGGGCTTCCTGAGAAGGGGGATGTGAATGGCAGCTGAGCTTCAAGGGACCAAGCAGTAGAGACCTGGTGGGGAAGGACAGAGATGAAGCCAGGGGCCCTGCACCTGGGCGGAGGGTCGGAGGTGTGTAGTGACCACGGCCAGGCACAGAGAAGCAACTGTTAAAGGCTTTCCAGGCAGGAGGTGACAAGATCAACTTTTGCTTTTATTTATTTATTTGAGACAGGATATCCCTCTGAGTGCAGTGGCACAGTCACCACTCACTGTAGCCTTGACCTCCTGGGCTCCAGCCATCCTCCCCTCTCAGCCTCCGGCATAGCTGGGACCACTGGCGCGGCCACTACTCCTGGCTAATTTTTAAATTTTTTATAGAGATGGAAGCTAATATCCTATATGCTTCCCACGAATGCATCATGTCCCATCCCTGTGGCCTCTGCATGTTCACATGTTTCCAGTGGAATGTGTGTCTTTATTTTTCCTTTTGATTTATTCTTTTTGATTTATTTATTTTTAAGACAGAGTCTCACTCTGTCGCCCAGGCTGGAGTGCAGTGGTGCGATCTCGGCTCACTGCAACCTGCACCTCCTGGGTTCAAGTGATTCTCCTGCCTCAGCCTCCTGAGTAGCTGGGATTACAGGTGCGCACCACTACACCTGGCTAATTTATTTTTATTTATTTTTTATTTTTTTATTTTTTTTATTTTGAGACAGAGTCTCTCACTCTGTCGCCCAGGCTAGAGTGCAGTGGCATGATTTCAGCTTATTGCAACCTCTGCCTCCTGGGTTCAAGCGATTTTCCTGCTTCAGCCTCCCAAGTAGCTGGGATTACAGGCACCTACCACCACACCAGGCTAATTTTTCTATTTTTAGTAGAGACCGATTTCACCATATTGGCCAGGCTGGTCTCAAACTCCTGACCTCAAGGGATCTGCCCACCTCGGCCTCCCAAAATGCTGGGATTACAGGCATGAGCCACTGCGCCTGATTTATTCTTAAAAATTAACTCTTTTAATTTTAAAAAGTAACATAAAAGTATATAAGACATGTGAACTTAAAAAGCATAATTTATGTACATGGTAAACACTTCAATCATACTGAGGGCTACAAAGTGCCACACGGAGTTTCTCTCCCACCCATGGCCCCCATCTCCTATAGAGATGACCGCAGGGGACTGTCCTTCCGTCCCCCCAGGAGCAGAAGTCCACGCTTGGTTCTGCAGTTTGCTTTAAGAGCAGGGGAAGTCCATGGGAAGTCCTGTGGGTGTGACCTGGAGGTTGGTTACAGCAGAGAATCTGAAAGATGTATGGTTGTGCATAAACTTTTTGTTTTTACAGAAAACAACTGCACAATCATTCTCCTGTCTTTGCCTTTGTCGTTTGGGTCTGTCCTGTCGCTCTCCTTTTCTTTGACTAGGGGCTGCTAACTTGGGTTCCGTATTTTCCTTTTTAGGGAACCCCTCAGCGCATTGCACCCACCTTCCAATACGGACTTGGGAGGGGGTTCTGGAAAGAGCAGGGAAAAGGAAAAAAACAATCCAGATGCAAAATCCTCCAGATTTTTATTCTTTTCCCCAATCCTTCGCAATTATTTTACACCTAATTCAACAGTTTTGTTTTTACTTTTTTTTTTTTTTTTTTTTTTAGCACCGGTCTCTATCAACTCTTTCTAAAAATTTCACTTTGTTTTTATTGAAGTAGCAACTTTCTTCTTTTTGTTTTAATTTTTCTTTTTTTTTTTTGAGACAAAGTCTAGCTCTGTCAGCCTGGCTGGAGGGTAGCGGCGCAATCTCGGCTCACTGCAACCTCTGCCTCCCAGGTTCAAGCAATTCCCCTGCCTCAGCCTCCTGAGTAACTGGGATTACAGGCACCCGCCACCATGCCCGGCTAATTTTTGTGTTTTTAGTAGAGATGGGTTTTGCCTTGTTGGCCAGGCTGGTCTCGAACTCCTGAGCTCCAGTGATCCGCCCACCTCAGCCTCCCAAAGTGCTGGGATGACAGGCATGAGCCACCACACTGGGCTGATTTATGTAATGTTAGTTGGACTGTGTAATTATGGTAGCAAGCATCACTGGCATAAATGGGTCTGTGAGCAAATATATCTCTTTGATCCCATATGAGCCTCAGCCTAAGGGGTGGGAGCCACAGGGCTGTGGGCCTGTTCTGCAGGGAGTAGGGATGCTGGTGACTCCGGTGGGAGGCACATGGAGTCAGTGATCGCGTATGTCTCTACTGGCCTGGGGCCTGGGTCCCAGTGTGACCGTCAGGGTGCCCATGAGCACTGGCAGAGCCCCAAGAGCGGAGGGTCAGGCATAAAACTGGAGTGGACGAGTTATTCCAAAAATGGGAATACAACTTCTTCCTGCCAGGTATTCTAGGCTGACAGCGATAGAGTTCTTTCTTCTGTTTTTGGAGGATTTTCTTCTGCGCTCCCCACGTTAAAGTCTCCAGGAACGCAATCATCTACCAGTCTCAGCATTCCACATGTCTTAAGGGACAGTTATTACGTATTCTGCCTGATCACACTCTTGGTGGGTACAATAAATATTGTATTTTCCTTTTTCCATAGCAAATGTCCACCAGGAGCCCTTAGGAAGACAGCTTCCTCTTCCTCCCTGGAAAGACTAAATTCAACAAACTTAGTCCTGTTGAATTCCTATTTCATTCTCCATCTCGAGAAGAGACGTCTGCAGGGAGGCAGCTTCAGGGCCGTTGGCGTCTTGGAGACCTCCTTCCTGGTGGCTTAGAATATTAACACCACCTAAGTTAAATCGAGAAAACATATTTTCAAAGATACACTGAAAAACTGGGGATTTGCCTAACTTTGTCAGGGTAGACAGATGGACGTCAGTTCTCTGGATGTAGCTTCTTTTTAAAAATTTCCCAACTGTTTTGACTCGATATTTTATACTTCTCCAAACATTAGTGATGCTCTGTGGGTTAGCCCTGCCCTTGGGAAAATGTCAGTCTGTGAGGACAAGTAAACCATTTTCTTTCTTCTAGAAAGAAACAGTGTAAATCCAGATAACAAACTTATCAAAAAGTCGCAGAATTCTTTGTTCTGTGAAGCTTCCGGGTGTTGCTCCAACTGCCAGAGCTGCTAGGGGGCCTCGGGTGCAGGTTCGGTGCCTTGTGTTCACTTCACGATGAGGAAACCGAGGCACGCTCAGGGTCTGGAGCCTGCAAGTCATAGCAGAGCAGAGTGTCTGACTTCAGAGCTGGTGCATTTAGCCATTTTGACCTTTCCCTTAAATACAACCTTGATATTATTGTTATTATCGAGACAGTCTTGCTCTGTCACCCAGGCAGGAGGACAGTGGGACGATCATAGCTCACTGCAGCCTAGAGGAGCAATCCTCCCACCTCAGCCTCCAGAGTAGCTGGGACTACAGGTGTGCACCACCATACGCAGCCAATTTTTAAGAGTTTTTTGTAGAGATGGGGTCTCCTGGGATTACAGGCATGAGCCACTGCACCTGGCCTGTCAAATAATTTTAACAATTTACAGTAAAATTCACTCTTAACAGTATATGGTTCTGTGAATTTGGACAAACACGCGGCTAGGCAATCATCACCACAGTCAAGATTCTGTCGCCTTCAACAATCCTGTCCTTTGAGGTCAGCCCACTGCCCACATCACTGAGCTCTTCCCCATTCCTGTAGTTCAGCCATTTCTGTGGTGTCATTAGTGGAATCATACAGATTGTAGCCTTTGAGTCTGGTTTCTTTCACCTAATGCGTTGGAGATCCATCCAGGACCTCGTATGTGTCAATAGTTCCTTCCTTTTTATTGCTGAGATACTTCATTTATGGATGTATTACAATTTCTAAAATCCATTCATCAGCAGAAGACATTTGGAGTGTGTAAAGCCAACATTATAAACATTCACCTACAGGTTTTTGTGTGAACTTAGTCTTCATTTATCTTGACTAAACACTTTGCATGGGATTGCTGGGTCATATGATAAGTGCATGTTTAACTAACTAGTAAGAAATTACAAACCATCTTTCCAATGTGGCTGTAAATTTTGCATTCCCACCACAAATGTACGAGTGTTCTCATTGCTCCACATTCTCGCCAGCACTTCATATTGTTGGTGTTTTTTTACTTTACTCATTCTTTTGTAGATGGACTATTCTGTCTGCATTAAATTTCCTTTGCACCTTTATCAAAAAGCAATTGGTTCTGTTTGTGTGGGTCTCTTTCTGGATTCCTTATTATATCCCATTATTCCATTTGTCTAACTTTCTTCCAGTACCACGTTGTCTGTCTTACTGTAGTTTTATAGTAAAGCATAAAATCAGGTAATAGTCTCCTCCAACTTCATTTTCAAAATTGTTTTGGTTCTTTTCACTTTGCATATAAAGTTTAGAATCAGCTTGTCATTGTCTACAAAGTATTTTTTCCTGGAACAGTGATCAGGAGGTGTATATAGGAATCTGTAGATCAACTTTGGAAGAACTGACGTCTTAAGAGTGAGCCTTGCAATCCGTAAACATGCTGTATCTATTAGTTTATTTCAGTCTTATTTGATTTCTTTTGCAGCATTCGGCATTTGGATCCTGCAAATACTTCATTAGATTTTTACCTAAGTATTTCTCCTTTTATTTCTTGTTGCTATTGTAAATGATGCCAATTTTATTTTTTTATTTTTATGTATTTATTTGTTGAGATGGAGTCTCTCTGTGTCTCCCAGGCTGGAGTGCAGTGGTGCAATCTCAGCTCACTGCAACCTCCACCTCCCGGGTTCAAGCGATTCTCCTGCCTCAGCCTCCCAAGTAGCTGGGATTACAGGCACCTGCCACCACGCCCGGCTAATTTTTGTATTTTTTTAGTAGAGACGGGGTTTTGCCATGTTGGTCAGGCTGATCTTGAACTCCTGACCTCAGGTGATCCACCCACGTCAGCCTCCCAAAGTGCTGGGATTACAGGCATGAACCACCACGCCAGGCCCCAGTTTTAAATATATGATTTCCAGTCATTCATTATGAGTTTGTAGAAGTACCACTGGTTTTTGCATGGCCTCTCCTTTCTGCTTCTGTCCCTCTCAGTTAGAACAGTCCCTGCCTGTGCTGGGACTCACCGTCTCCTGCTGTTGTTTAGCACAGAATGACTAAGAACTCATTCAGAGCATTCCTGGTCAAGCTGCCCTCGGAGGGTCATGAGACCTACAGCAAACCTCAGTATGAATCGTACTAACTTGGAGGAAAGGTCAGGCTGAATTATTGGTGTCTTTGGTAAAATTTTAAAAATAAAGCAAAACATGTTTTTCATGTTCCCGTAATCAGTGTGAATAAACCATAAACCAAGTGTGCTGAGATGTTGTTACCTGAGATGTGATCCTCAAATATGTTTCTACACCAGCAAAGAGGGTTTCTTAAGAGGCATTCTTTTTTTTTTTTTTTTTTTTGAGACAGAGTGTCACTCTGTTGCCAGGCTGAAGTGCAGTGGCGTGATCTTGGCTCACTGCAACCTCTACCTGCCAGGTTCAGGCTATTCTCCTGCCTCAGCCTCCTGAGTAGCTGGGACTACAGATACAAGCCATCACGCCCAGCTAATTTTTGTATTTTGAGTAGAGATGGGGTTTCACCATGGTGGCCAGGCTGGTCTCGATCTCTTGACCTGGTGATCCACCCGCCTCGGCCTCCCAAAGTGCTGGGACTACAGATGCGAGCCACCATGCCTGGCTAATTTTTGTATTTTTAGTAGAGACGGGGTTTCACCATGTTGACCAGGATGGTCTCGATCTCTTGATCTTGTGATCCACCCACCTCGGCCTCCCAAAGTGCTGGATTCCAGGCGTAAGCCACTGCGCCCGGCCCTTAAGAGGGATTCTTTGGCTTTCAGTGGATGACATTAGTGTCTGTTTTCTTTCTCTGGGTCTTCTCTCGTTGTCCTTGTATCATTCGTCACGTATTTAGTGAGCAATTACTGCCTCCCAGGTTCCCTTCCAGGAGTGGGAGGCCCAGTGGACAGACAAGGGCCTGTCCTCCCACAGCCTGATTTTCTCAGTAATCACACAGCACAGGGTCATCTGCTCGTGTCCAGATGTCATACATTGTGGATCACCTTGGGTTTTCTCAGTAATCACACAGCACAGGATCATCTGCTCGTGTCCAGATGCTCATACATTATGGGTCACCTTGGAATTTGAGCTCATAAAGTTTTACCCTATAGTGCTTTTCTTGACTGTAGCCTATAGAGTTATGAGTTTTTATCTGCTAAATACAGCTGGTGCCTCAGTTTTTTTTCTTTTTATGGCAGCTTATAGAATTTTACAAATTGCATATGCCTTTTCTTTTGTAAAGTATGGTTTCTTTTAAAATATTGGTTTCTTTTCAAATATGTGCAGGGCCAGGCAGGGTGCCTCACGCCTGTAATCCCAGCACTTTGGGAGGCCAAGGTGGGCGGATCATGAGGTCAAGAGTTCAAGACCATCCTGGCCAACATGGTGAAATCCTGTCTCTACTAAGAATACAAAAATTAGCCAGGCATGGTGGCAGCTGCCTGTAATCCCAGCTACTCAGGAGGCTGAGGCAGGAGAATTGCTTGAACCTGGGAGGCGGAGGTTGCAGTGAGCTGAGATTGTGCCATTGCCCTCCAGCCTGGGCGACAGAACAAGACTCCATCTCGAAAAAAATAAGATAAACTATGTATAGTGTAGTATCAAAGGAAAACAGCAAAACTTTAGATATTTGCTTTGAAAATTAACTGTTTTGTAGGTTAAGAGCACAGTGTCGCAGCTTTTGACTTAACATAATTACTTCAGATATTAGCCATACGTATCTTTTCCATCTACCTAAGAAATTACTCAGTATTGACTAATGAAGATAGCTCATGGCTTTTGGCTTCTGTCCCTATATGTTTCTGTGGCCATTAAAATTACTAATTACTTTTTCACATTTTTATTGTCAATTAAAATATCCCTACAAAATGGAGTAGCTTTCACTATATAGAGATTAACTGCACAAGTTGGACAGTGACGTCTGCCACTAAAACTGTGTTCTCCCAGCTGTGGCGTCCCACCTGAGGTGCTCACAGCTGAACCCAGCCGGCCTCCTTGTTCTCAGCTGGGCCTCTCACTGCTTTGCCCCTTTGCTGCCCCTCTGCACAGCTCCCAGGAAGCTTTGCAGAGCAGCCATCTGACCGCGGCTCTGTTTGCTGACCACCTGCATTGAATGGTGAAGTGGGCGTGGGGGTGGTTCTGTAGCCAGTCTGATTTGTGCTCTGTTGAGAGGGAGAGGAGAGCAGAATTTTTAAAGGCGTATATGTACCAGTTTTGGTGGAGATGGACGAAGTTCTGGGTCTCTTTAATATTTGATTTAAGAAGAGAACTGGTGAGAGTGGAAAGTGTGGCAGGAACGCGTGGGCCCCACAGGCTCCTGGTCCAGCTCACACGCTGTCCTCTCGGCCTTCAGTGAAGCGCTATGTCCGGAAAGGGGTCCCGCTGGAGCACCGTGCCCGCGTCTGGATGGCGCTGAGTGGGGCCCAGGCTCAGATGGACCAGAATCCCGGCTACTACCACCGGCTTCTCCAGGGAGAGAGAAACCCCAGGCTGGAGGACGCCATCAGGACAGGTGAGGCGGTGGGGGTCGGGCTCTGGTGCAGGGCTCGGGGGCCGGAAGGAACCGGTTTCCACCCAGTGTCTAGTCTCAGCGTCCAGGAGTGAGCGGTGCACCTGCTGGTTTTAACTTGAAGTTACGTCTTCCTCCATGAAAGAATCAAAACTGAAGGCTTTGCAAGGGGAGAACAATGATCATAATTCACTCAGCAAATATTCACGTGCCTCGCTGGCTAATAAGGAAATGGTCACGAAGGAGCAGATACGCTCCATGAAGACTCGCAGGACAGTGAGAGGCAGCCTCTGTTGCCGGCGCACTTCACACCGGGCACTGATGGCGTGGCCTTCAGACGCAGCTGCGCTCATGAGGCCGCACACCAGGGCTTCCTTTTTTGTGTCTAGTTCTCATAATTGCTGGACTCCCTGCTCCTCTGATTTTTCTCAGTAATCACATAGCCATAGGGTCCCTGGCTCTCAGAAGTTCAGAGTGCTAACAAAATTGATTAACCTAAGGCCGGGCGCGGTGGCTCACACCTGTAATCCCAGCACTTTGAGAGGCTGAGGAGGGCGGACCACCTGAGGTCAGGAGTCCGAGACCAGCCTGCCCAACGTGGTGAAACCCCGCCTCTACTAAAAATACAAAATTAGCTGGGCGTGGTGGCGCACGCCTGTAATCCCAGCTACTCGGGAGGCTGAGGCAGGAGAATCGCTTGAACCTGGGAGATGGAGGTTGCGGTGAGTTGGGATTGCACCATTACACTCCAGCCTGGGCAACAAGAGTGAAACTCCATCTCAAAAAAAAAAAAAAATTGGTTAACCTAAATTGAAGAGATTTTTAGAAAGTACATCTGCCCTTCTGATTTTAACAGTTTTTGAGAAATACACATTTAAACACAATATACTTAATTTAAAAAAACCCAGTGGCTTTAAAGTGCTGAGAGGTTAGAAAGACTTGGGACGGGGAGGACATGGTGCATTCTGCTGCCCTTCCTGGGGGTCTCCTGGCCACAGGGCTGAGCCAGTGGGGAGGGGGCTCCCCAGGCTGGGGGCTGGGGCTGCCAGGGGAGAGGCTGCATCCTGACCACAGAGTGATTGCCGCCAAAGGTCTCCAAACAGATACACAGCCTGGCGGCCAGAAACGCTGATTCAGGTTGGGAAGAGGGGAGAGCTTAGGTGCGGTGGGGGTGGGGGTGGGGGTGCATATTAAAACAGAGCACTGCTGTCTGAAAAATGAATTTAAAGGCTCGGTTGTGTGGTTTTTTTGGATGAATTTTTTTTTTGAGACAGGTGTCAGTCTGTTACCCAGACTGGAGTGTAGTGGTGCAGTCACAGTGACAGCTCACTGCAGCCATGACCTACCAGGCTCAAGCGATCCTCCTGCCTCAGCCTCCTGCGTAGCTGGAAGTGGTCGGAACCACAGGTGTGCGCCACCACCCCTGGCTCATTTTTAAATTTTTATTTTTTTTGCAGAGATGGGGTTTTGGTCTTGAACTCCTGGGCTCTGAGGATTCTCCCTCCTTCACCTCCGAAAGTGCTGGGGTTACAGGAGTGAGCCACCCACCTGGCTGAATTTTTTTTAAAATTATGGTAAAATATGCCTAATATAAAATTTACCATTTCATTTTCCCAAGCTGAAGCTCTTGGGAGCTTCCCCATTGTTAAGCACTGAACCCCGTGTCCTCGCCCAGCCCCTGGCAGTCCCGCTGTGCACTCGTCTCCGTGCTTTGGCAACTCCAGGGTTACATAAGAGGAGTCCAGTGGGCTGCGTCCTGAGCAGCTGGGGCCCTTTCTCTCGCCTCAGTCCTCAGGGATCCTCTGTGCTGCATCTCATGTGACAATTTCCTCCTTCTTTAAGGGTGAATAATATTCCACGCATGGGCAGACCACATTTTGTTCATTTATCCATCTGTCAGTGGACCCCTGGGCTCTCCTGCCGCACGGCTGTTATGGGTGGCACGGCCGTGAGCCTGGGTATGTGGATTCTGCTGGGTCCCTGCTTTCAGCTGTGGGCTCCTACCCGGAGTGTGGTGTTGGGTCCCTGCTTTCAGCTGTGGGTTCCTACCCAGAGTGTGGGTTCTGCTGGGTCCCTGCTTTCAGCTGTGGGTTCCTACCCGGAGTGTGGTGTTGGGTCCCTGCTTTCAGCTGTGGGTTCCTACCCAGAGTGTGGGTTCTGCTGGGTCCCTGCTTTCAGCTGTGGGTTCCTACCCAGAGTGTGGGTTCTGCTGGGTCCCTGCTTTCAGCTGTGGGTTCCTACCCAGAGTGTGGGTTCTGCTGGGTCCCTGCTTTCAGCTGTGGGTTCCTACCCGGAGTGTGGTGTTGGGTCCCTGCTTTCAGCTGTGGGTTCCTACCCAGAGTGTGGGTTCTGCTGGGTCCCTGCTTTCAGCTGTGGGTTCCTACCCAGAGTGTGGGTTCTGCTGGGTCCCTGCTTTCAGCTGTGGGTTCCTACCCAGAGTGTGGGTTCTGCTGGGTCCCTGCTTTCAGCTGTGGGTTCCTACCCGGAGTGTGGTGTTGGGTCCCTGCTTTCAGCTGTGGGTTCCTACCCAGAGTGTGGGTTCTGCTGGGTCCCTGCTTTCAGCTGTGGGTTCCTACCCGGAGTGTGGTGCTGGTTCCCTGCTTTCAGCTGTGGGTTCCTACCCGGAGTGTGGGTTCTGCTGGGTCCCTGCTTTCAGCTGTGGGTTCCTACCCGGAGTGTGGTGCTGGTTCCCTGCTTTCAGCTGTGGGTTCCTACCCGGAGTGTGGTGCTGGTTCCCTGCTTTCAGCTGTGGGTTCCTACCCGGAGTGTGGTGCTGGGTCCCTGCTTTCAGCTGTGGGTTCTGCTGGGTCCCTGCTTTCAGCTGTGGGCTCCTACCTAGAGTGTGGGGCTGCTGGATCCATGGCAGTTCTGTGCTTAGTAATTGGAGCCACCTGGTCAGTTATCTTTCGGGAGCCACACAGTGGATGGTCCAGTCCCACAGAGCCAATGCCAGGCCACGCAGTGCAGACAGAAAGCCCCCATGCTTTTCCATCTCCACAGTGGAAATGGGGCCATCTCCTTTCCCACAGGATGTTATCAAAACATATCAAGAAACTTAGCGTCGTGGCTCATGCCTGTAATCCCAGCACTTCGGGAGGCTGAGGCAGGCGGATTAGTTGAGCTCAGGAGTTCAAGACCAGCGTGGCCACCATGGCAAAACTCTGTCTTTACAAAACAATATGTAAATTAGCCCAGGCATGGTGGTGTGTGCCTGTAGTCTCAGCTACTCAGGTAGCTGAGGTGGGAGGATTGCTTGAGCCCTGGAGGTCGAGGATGCAGTGAGCCATGATTGCACCTCTGCACTCCAGCCTGGGTGACAGAGTGAGACCCTGTGTCAAATATATGTATATATATATTTCCATATATATATGGAAAAACTCAATAAAAATATTACATAGAAATGAACACAGCTGTTCACTCTAGTCTGAAATAGCAAAAATACTAACTTCCCCTTGACTGATTCCATTTTTTGGAATGTTCAGAATTCCAGAAAAAAAAAAAAGGCTCTTTGGTAAGAAAACACACAATGAGAAATAATGTGCTCTGAGGCATTGAACTGATGTTCGCCCAAATCTAGTGTTTTGTAAGCAAAGATAAGGCCTGGGGCCAGAGGTCGGAAACAGACTCACAGTATTTTACAGCCGTTATGGAGAGACCACAGGCAGTTGGTTTCCTCCAGAGCTGGGTGTACACCCATCTCAGCATCACGGCTGGCGGGGACTGCTGTGAGTCCATCTTGGAACCTGTGCAGAAAGCAGCTGTCTGCTGGTGACCGCATGGGGTGCCTGGCGAACACCTCTAATGGAGGTAGGGCCAGTGGGAGCAGAAACCAGTGGAGTCGTCAAGCCGGCGTTACCCTTCCTGCTCGGCTTGCATCCAGAGTTAATGTGGAGGTCAGCTTCAGTGAGGCCTGACACTGGGTCAGCATGAGGCTTGGTTAGTCTCAGGGACCCATGTGGCATCCGGGTCCCCCAGCACGTCCTGCCAAGAGATGCCTGGGTGGGACAGTGGGAGGGGTTGGTGCCAAGGAAGGAAGAGGCCAGCAGGGATGCCTCCTGCACACATAAGCTGACAACGCGAGGTTTATTCAGCTCTCAGCCCTCAGCCATGTCCTTTATCTCTGAGGAGTCGCAGTTTATTCTCTCTCCTTCTGTTTTGGATCTTTGAAATTAGGAAAACACCCCAAAGTTTTGTGTGCATTTCTCTCCACCTGTCACCCTGGGTCCTCGAGGCAGAGTTGCCTCCGCTACGCGCGAGGTCCGAGGTGCAGGAGGCCTGTGCTGGGGGCCGGGAGGAGATGGGCATCAAGGAGGGAGTGCTGTGGCCTGGCCACCAGCTCTGGGGTCGCTCTGCCGTCCCTGACTCTGCGGGAAGGACGGTTAGGGCCCCTCTCCGCCCCGAGTTCAGGATCACCCCTCCTTCCTGGCCCAGTGAGCCTGTCGCTCTGGCTGTGTTGAGTCTGCTGTGCGGCCAGGGTGAAAACCAGTCCATAAGTCTCAGGTGGAACCCAGGTGGCCACCCTCGGGGCAGCTGGAGGGGTGGGAGGCTTGCGGAGCAGAAACCCGTGGGTGATTCCTTCTGAATTTCCCGCAGACCTGAACCGGACCTTCCCCGACAACGTGAAGTTCCGGAAGACCACGGACCCCTGCTTACAGAAGACGCTGTACAATGTGCTGCTGGCATATGGGCACCATAACCAGGGAGTGGGTTACTGCCAGGTGAGCCTCGGGACCCTTTGACGCCATGAGGTGGCTGTGAAGACAGGTCCGTCCACAGCTGCAGGCTTGGCAGTGACGGCCTCACGTCTCTGTCAACCCTGTTCATGAATTCCACGTCCTGATGCCCCACTGAGGCTCGGACGCCATTTCCCAGCAGGGAGGACAGGGAACAGCAGCTGACGACCTTGTTCCGGCCTCAGGTGGCAGGAGGAGAATCAGCACAGGACACCGAGGGCGAGTGCCGTGGGGCGCATGTGTGCTGTGTTGTGGGGTGCGTGTGTTGTGGGGTGCGTGTGTTGTGGGGTGTGTGTGTTGTGGGGTGTGTGCTGTGGGGTGTGTGTGTGGGTGCGTGTGCTGTGGGGTTGTGTGCTGTGGGGTGTGTGTGCTGGAAGGCGTGTGTACTATGGGGCGTGTGTGTATGGGATACGTGTGTTGTGGGGTGTGTGTGCTGTGGGGTGCGTGTGCTATGGGGTGCATGTGCTGTGAGGTGTGTGTCATCCTCTGAGGCCATTCCCAGAGTGTCTGCTGTCTACACTGTCATCCCCTGGCTGGCTCCGTGGTGTGAACCAGCAGCTGCAGTTGGGAGAGTCTTTGCGCCTCCCGGAGGCCACCTAGCTGGGCGCATATTAAGGGCATTGCTGTTAGTAACTGGTGGAGCGAACAGGCCGGAATGCAGGGCAGCCAGGAGCCGTGCAGTCTCCCAGCCTGTGTGTGTCCTGCCTGGGCCTTTCGCCGGTGGTGCTGTTCCAGTGTCTCTGAGCTTGCCGAGGGCAGGGCAGGCATCTGGGCAGGGCTGGCTGCCACGAGGGTTTCCAGGTGCACGCACAGCCTGTGACTGCCTGTGAGTCCCCGTGGCTGGGAGCCTGGAGCCCATGGCTGCCACCGGGATTGGAGAGTGCTTTCCTGGCGTTTCAGGCCATGTGCTTCATAGGCTCCTAGGGGTTGTGGCTGGCTTAAACGTTTCTAGGAGGACGGGGAAGGACATCGTCGCGATGGGTGGTTTGAACCTAGCAGTCCCAGTGATGCCCGCAGAGACCTCCCATAGGAGCCGGGAGCCAGGCGTGCACCAACCAGAAAGTGCAGTTTGAGTGAACGTTTGCGGGAGGGTGGAGCCCTGCCTGGACAGCCCTGGGCCTGGCACCTGGCTGAGTGAATGCTCCCGAGGAGAAAGGGCGGGTGTGTGCGTGAGCAGCGCCCTGTGAAAGGCCAGCAGCAGAGCCATGGGACCGCGCCGTCCTCACCAGCTGTTCCACGTGCCATGCGTGTGCGGCTCTGTAGCCGGCAGGCAGTGCCGTGTCGGCTGAAGCTGGGAGAGTCCCTCCTTTGCAGACAGAATTCCTGCCATTCCTCACTTTTATGACATCCAGGAGCAAGAACTTGGCCTTCTGGAGTTGAAGTAGAATGGGCAAGAAACCCTCTACATCATTTTATTTACTGCTCCTTCGCGTTTTAAAAACAGCTTTATTAAAACGCAAACACCAGCCTGGGCAAGGTGGCAAGACCCCATCTCTACAAAATATTTTTAAAAATTAGTGGGGTGTGGTGGCACACGCCTGTGGTCCCGGCTGCTCGAGGGGCTGAGGTGAGAGGGTCGTTTGGGTCTGGGAGGTCAAGCCTGCAGTGAGCCATGATGGCACCACTACACTCCAGCCTGGGCAACAGAGCAAGACCCTGTCTCAAAAAAACTGAGAAACAAAAAAAAATACCACCCACCTGGGTGGCCCTTGCCTATAATCATGCACTTTGGGAGGTCAAGGCAGGAGGATTGTTTGCTTGAGGCCAAGAGTTCAAGACCAGCCTGGGCAATACAGCAAGACCCCATCTCTATTCTTAAAAAACAAAGCACAAACACAATGTTACATACTAACAGAATGCCAGAGCACAGCTGGCTTTTGGAACCTACAGGCACATACATACATGTGTGTGCAGAGATGTGCACCTGTTAGCTGGCTGTGGGCCCCTAAGGAAACGCCACAGCCTGGTAAACAGTGGAAACAAATTCTCTCTCAGCTCTGGAAGCTGTGTATCAGAGGTCGCGGCATCTGCGGGGCGGGTTCTTTCTGAGGCTGTGACGGATGGACTGTCCCAGGCCTTGCTGTGGCTCTTCTGGTTCCTGGCAGACCTGGGTGCCCCTTGGCGGGTGGCAATACTACTCCAGTCTCTGCCTCCATCTCCACGTGCGTTCTCCTGTGCGTGCCTGTGTTCTAAAGCTCCGCCTGAGACAAGGACACCAGGCTTGGATAGGGCCCACCAACTCCTCCATGACCCCATCCGTAATGACATCTGCAGCAGTCTTTTTCCCAAACAAGGTCCCAACCTGAGGTACTAGGGGTTAGGACTTCAACAGATGAATTTTGGGGCGGAGGACACAGTTCAATGCGTGGCATACGTGTAGAGTTACACAGCGCACACGGTCTCGCTCTGTCACCCAGGCTGGAGTGCAGTGGTGTGATCTTGGCTCACTGCAGTCTCAACTTCCTGTGCTCAAGCGATTCTTCCACCTTGGCCTCCTGAGTAGCTGGGACCACAGGTGTGCCACCACGCTCGAGTAATTTTTGTATGTTTTGTAGAGATCGGGGTCTTGCCACATTGCCCAGGCTGGTCTCGAACTCCTGAGCTCAGGCGATCCTCCTGCCTCCACCTCTCACAGTGCTGGGATCCCCCACTGTGCCTGGCCATGTTCTGCTTTTTCTCCGCGATGATCACCCACCTGCATTTCCATGTGTCCACACTGTCCACATGGTCGCCCTCTCCCAGGTCCAGTAGCACCGTCCACTCAAAGGGGTCCGTTCTCAGCCACACAGGTCCTCCCAGGTCCACTCGGCCAGACAGGTCCTCCCAGGTCCGCTCAGCCACACAGGTCCTCCCGGGTCCACTCGGCCAGACAGGTCCTCCTGGGTCCACTCGGCCAGACAGGTCCTCCCGGGTCTGCTCTCAGCCACAGAGGTCCTCCCGGGTCCACTCGGCCAGACAGGTCCTCCCGGGTCTGCTCTCGGCCACAAAAGTCCTCCTGGGTCTGCCTTTGGCCGCAGAGGTCTTCCCAGCATTTCCGTCATCAGCTCAAAGCAGTCGGTTCTTCCCAGAGCTTCCATCGTCATCTTCTGGAACGTGATCTCTGCACTGGTTACTTTTGCTTTTTGAGTCAAACTCTTCGGGTCTGTTCTTAAGGGGAGGTCCAGGTCAAGGGACGTGTAGGGCTGCGTGCCTGTCCGCCAGTGCTTTGGCTCCGGGTAAACAGTGCCACATCCCTGTGAGACTGAAGCCGCCGTGTTGCTGCCAGCATCGTTCTCTGCAGCTGCCCCTCCACACTTGCGATCACGTGAATTGATCTTGTGGGTTGGCAGAAGCTGGATTCTTTTCCTTTATTACTAGAGAAATACTTACTTTAGAAATTACAAATGAGTGACAAAGGAGATAATTTCAGTCATGTAAAACGCAGTCCCCTGGAAATGGCGCTGACTCACGGCTGCAAAGACCCCAGGGTCTGGGGCTGCCCTTGATGGAGAGGGTCACATACGTGATGTTTGAGGCAGCACCCGCCCTTTGGCAGACGTGCACGTGGATTTCCCTAAAGGGCCTCCACCACGAAATTCTCCCAACACCCGCATGTCAGAACATGTTCCTTATGGTTTTTATAAAATGTGGTCATCAGTATAGTTTTCTCTCTGGTAGAGAGTTTCATGCTGTTGATATATAGTAATTTCTTTAGAAAGCAATGGTAAGTTATGTTATCACAAGGCTACCATTAGTGGAAGAGTCTTTGATTTTAGTATTCAGGATTTCTTTAAACTGTTTCCTTTTGCTTTTACTTTTCTTCACGTAAGCTTGACTAAACACGTTACTAGACGGTAGGTATTTAGTGACTCTAGAGTTCTACTAAAGGATCATTCTGGAATTATGCAGGTTTTAGGGAGAAGCAAGAGAAATGGAAACTGGGTAGTTCGTAGCCAAATGATTGCAGAATCGAATGGGGGCTTAAAACTCAATGTGAATTTCTGTTTCTCATTTTTCTAATTTCAGGGAATGAATTTTATAGCAGGATATCTGATTCTTATAACAAATAATGAAGAAGAATCTTTTTGGCTGTTAGACGCTCTTGTTGGAAGAATAGTACCAGGTATGTTGAAAATTCCTGTGGTGTGCCTGAACTGTCCTGTTTCTGGTGCTGCCAGAATGATTCCGCTGAGAAATCAAAATTTAATTAAAACATGGTTGAATTGTTTGGGAGATGAGGTTAAAAGGTTAAAAATCTTTTTTTTTGAGACGGAGTCTCGCTCTGATGCCCAGGCTGGAGTGCAGTGGTGTGATCTCGGCTGACTGGAACCTCTGCCTCCAGAGTTCAAGTGATCTCCTGCCTCAGCCTCCCAAGCAGCTGGGATTACAGGTGTGTGCCACCACGCCCGGCTTATTTTGTAGTTTTAGTAGAGATGGAATTTCACCATGTTGGTCAGGCTGGTCCCAAACTCCTGACCTCAGGTGATCCACCCGCCTCAGCCTCCCAAAGTGCTGGGATTACAGGCATGAGCCACCATGCCTGGCCAAAAATCTTTTTGCAGTAAAAAAATTGCTTTGACATTGAGTTGAAAAGGAGAAACCCGTGTGAGTGGCCAGGTTCCAGCCACTGTAGCAGCTGCTTGCTCCTGGGCCGGCAGAGGCCTTTTGCCATCTCTTGGCCCTTGCGGGCAGCTGGGGCTGTGTGTTTGGCTCACCCCTTCCTCAGTTGGTAACTTCTGTGTCCATTGAGGGCCATGGTGTAGTTTGTATTGATCACAGAATCTCTGAGAGGCTATCTTGGTTTTATGCATGTATTTGTTACTGAGTTTGTGAATACTAGTAAGAGCATAATAATTGCGCTATATATATCCATAGTTACTTTTTAAGTAATTACTTACTTTTTAAGGTGAAACCCATTCTTTTCAAACCTTTCCACTTTTCTATGTATTAATGTTTAATTATTTAATAATTAAAATGTATTTATTATAAATAAGTTATCCACGGGTTATGGTGAAGGCCAGTGCAGACGATGAGCTGCAGGCTCAGGTCACTTGGGAAGAGAAGTTGAGGAGCAGTCGGGCGGGCAGGGCCTGGGGCTGAGACCACTCTGCCCTTCCCCAGCCTGGCTGTGGTGCTGGGTCAAGGGGGCTGCGTGCTCATCCTGCAGGGCAGCGGAGACGTGAGGGGCAGCCGGGCCAGCCCTCAGTGTTTGGAGCCTGGGGGTGTGTGGCTCCAGCTCCTGCCTGGTGAGCACACGGCATGTGCCAGTTTCCTGCTGAGCTGCGCTCGTCCTCATGACAGCCACACCACACGGACACAGTCACCCACCCCATTTCCAGGGTGAGCACACCGAAGGCTGGGAGAATTTGCGTGCTGGCCTGACCACCGCTGTACGTGGCAGAGCCTGGTTCAGATCCTGGCTGTGTGACTCACAGACCATAGTGTGTGTCCTCATGGACGGGGCAAAGCTCAAGTGCATCGTTAAGGGCAGGTAGGAATCGGTGCCACCTCAACCCAAGGGCGCAGAAATGGGGATGCCAGAGAGCAGCCTGATGGAGCCGCCCCAGAGGAAGGGAGCCCCGCGGAGCTCCCAGGAGTGGGAAGAGCTGTTGACCCGGCTGGAGGCCGGGGACCCAGTGCAGCAGCAGCAGCAGCAGGCAGGGCCTCGCAGGGCGGAAAGGATGCCGGCTGTCTCAGCTCAGTTCGGTGAACACCTGTACCAGGTGGAATGGTGAAATTAGAGGCAGATGGAGTTAGGAGACATCCAAATGTGGGATTGGCAGGACGTGGAAACGGGCTCACAGCCTGCTTCAGTTATGTCCGAGTGCAAATCACAGCGAATCTTCACAGCTGTGGGCCATGCAATTCTTTGCAGCCCACATTGTTGAAAACCTGTCATGTTCTGGGTGCCGTTCAGGGGTGTGGGCAACATCGGTGAGCACACACGAGTTCCTGTCTTTGCGGAGGGCAGACCTCAAGCAGCAGCAGGTGAGAGCTCAGGTCAGAGGGCTCAGCACCAACCTAGAGCAGGAGCAGGCCCCGCCGTGCTGGCGTGATGGACAGACGCGTTTTCAGTCCCTAAGACGTCATTTCCGATATTCATCATGAGATTAAGTTGAAAGAAACTGCAGTGCAAATAGGTCTGGATTCAAAAAGAAAAGAAAGTATAAAAACTAAAGTTTTAGGATCATGGGAGGAAAAGGGGTTATTCCGATCCTGGCAGAGCTCTCCCAGTGGCAGAGAAAAGGGGCAAAGATATGTCTTTCTCTAAGTGATAGTTACCCAAACTAGGTCATTTCAGTACCACCGTTATCCTGCTCTTAATTGCTGCTTTTAAGTTATACAAGAAATACACAGATATATTCTCATTTCAGAAGTTCAAAAAATACAGTACTTTTTATAGAATAAAAAGTGACAGCCAGGAGCCGTGGCTCACGCCTGTAATCCTAGCACTTTGCGAGACCAAGGCAGGCAGTTAGGAGTTCAAGACCAGCCTGGCCAACATGGCAAAACCCCATCTCCACTAAAAATACAAAAATTAGCCAGGTGTGGTAGCGGGTGCCTGTCATCCCAGCTACTCAGGAGGCTGAGGCACAAGAATCAGCTTGAACCCGGGAGGCTGAGGTTGCAGTGAGCTAGATCACACCACTACACTCCAGCGTGGGAGACGGAGTGAGACTCCATCTCAAAAAAAAAAAAAAAACAGGGCCGGGCAGAGTAGATATAATCCCAGCATCTGGGAGGCCACAAGGTGAGAGGATCACTTGAGCCTAGAAGTTTGAGACCAGCATGGGCAACAAAGTGAGACCCCCCCATCTCTAAAAATAAAAATTTATTTATTTATTTTTTTTATTTTTTATTTTTTTTTTTTGAGACAGAGTCTCACTGTTGCCCAGGCTGGAGTGCAGTGGCGCAATCTCAGCTCACTGCAGGCTCCGCCCCCCGGGGTTCACGCCATTCTCCTGCCTCAGCCTCCCGAGTAGCTGGGAGTACAGGCGCCTGCCACCTCGCCCGGCTAATATTTTGTATTTTTAGTAGAGATGGGGTTTCACTGTGTTAGCCAGGATGGTCTCGATCTCCTGACCTCGTGATCCGCTCGCCTCGGCCTCTCAAAGTGCTGGGATCACAGGCGTGAGCCACCGCGCCCGGCCAAAATAAAAATTTAAATAAAAGTGACGACCCGCCTTCACTGGCACATTCCCATTTATCTCCTACTCAGAGGTAGCTGTTACCATCAGTCTGATGTATGTATTTCCAGAGTTTTTATAGACCAATATAAACATACACATGAAAACTGTAAATTAGTGACAGAAACAGAGAAACAAAAGAAAAGATAAACTGAGACAAAAATCTGGTTCTTTGGGAAAACTGATAAATAGACAAACCTCTGGCAAGACTGATAAGAAAAAAATGTAGCCAGGTGCGGTGGCTCCCGCCTGTAATCCCAACACTTTGGGAGGCTGAGGCAGGAGGATCACTTGACGTCAGGAGTTCGAGACCAGCCCGACCAACATGGTGAAACCCCATCCCTACTAAAAATACAAAAATTAGCCTGGCGTGGTGGCGGGTGCCTGTAGGCTCAGCTACTTGGGAGGCTGAAGCAGGAGAATTGCCTGAACCCGGGAGACAGAGGTTGCAGAAAGCCGAGATCACACCACTGCATTTAGGCCTGGGCAGCAGGACAAGTGAGACCCTGTCTCAAGTATATATGAACGTACATACACACACACACACATAAAAGCACAGACACTGAAGAGAAATCTTTGTTGAGGTATAATCCACATATCCCACAGTTCCCCCATTTCAAACGTATGGTGCAGTGGTGAATGGTGTGTTCATGGGTTTAGAGCAGGTTGTAGTGAGCCAAGATCATGCCATTGCACTCCAGCCTGAGCGACAGAGTGAGACTCTTATCTCAGAAAAAAAAAAATGGATAAGATATAGTGGAAATGAAAAGGTGCTGTAGTTTGAAGATTTGTAAAGATTTTTAAGAATCAAAAGAAGAAAATGAAGAGACAGAAATGGATAATTCTGAGAAAAAAAAAGCCTAACGAAGTTGACTTGAGAGAGAAAATAGAACATCTGATGGGTGTGTGCGTGGGCACACTGGGTTACAGGTAACTCCTGCTTTTTAATGTTTTTATTTTATTGTTTTATTTATTTATTTTTTTCAAGATGGAGTCTCGCTCTGTCGCCCGGTCTGGAGTGCAGTGGCACAATCTCGGCTCACTGCAAGCTCTGCCTCCCGGGTTCATGCCATTCTCCTGTCTCAGCCTCCCGAGTAGCTGGGACTACAGGCGCCTGCCACCACGCCTGGCTAATTTTTGTATTTGTAGTAAGAGACGGGGTTTCACCATGTTGGCCAGGCTGGTCTCAAACTCCTGACCTCAGGTGGTCCGCCCACCTTGGCCTCCCAAAGTGCTGGGATTACAGGTGTGAGCCACTGCACCTGGCCATTTTATTGTATTTTTTAGAGACAGGGTCTCAGTCTGTCACCCAGGCTGGAGTGCAGTGGTGTGATCATGGCTCACTGCAGCCTCAAACTCGTTAGCTCAAGTGATCCTTCCACCTCAGTCTTCTGACTAGCTGGGACCACAGGTGGGCACCACCATGCCTAGTTGATTTTTTTTTTTTATTTGTAGAGACAGAGTCTTGCTATGTTGCCCAGGCTGGCCTTGAACACCTGGCCTCAAGTAGTCCTCCCGACTTGGCCTCCCAAAGCGCTGTGATTAATTCCTGTTTTTTAAAAATAAATCTTGTGGCTCATACCTGTAATCCTAGCACGTTGGGTGGTGCATGCCTGTGGTCCCAGCTACCCGGGAGGCTGAGGTGGGAGAATCACTTGAGCTAAAGAGGTCGAGGCTGCAGTGAGCTGTGGTAGTGCCACTGCACTCCAGCCTGGGTGACAGAGCAAGACCCTGTCTAAATAACTGATTAATTAATCAATCTTGCAGAAAATAAAAAAAAGAAACTGCTCATCACTTCATGTTATGAAGCTAGTATAGCCTTCACACCATACAGGCTAATCTCACTGATGAATAGAAGTATGTAATTGTTAATTATTAATATTAGCAACTTGAATCTATAGATGATTATGAAGTATTTTTTTAGTTTGGAGATAGTTTTTTCCAGAAATCCAAGGATGGCTTAATCATATGGAATAATCAAGGGCAAAGCCAAGCCAAGAAGGCTTGAAAGAAGAACACTGGGGATATATTATAATGCTCTAATAATTAAAATGGTGTGGTATTAGGTTATGAATGGATAAACAGACCAATGAAACAGAATTGCGAAGCCAGATAGAAATCAACCAGTCTGTGGATCTATTAATTTATGGGGATGTCTTTTGTGAGATGCATCAATTAATGAGAAAAAGACTGTTTAAAACATAATTCAGTGACAGTTGACTGTATGGAAGAAAACAAAATTAAACCCTTATTTCATTTCCAGATGGATTTAAGACTCATGTAAAAAAGTAAAACTTTGAAACTCAGAGAAAAAAATACAGAACAGTCGTGTCATGTGGGAGTAGGGGAGAAGTTCTTGAACATAATTCAAAAAGCATAAAAGGCATCGATAATTTTAATTACATGAAAATTTAAAAACTAATTTTGATAAGAGACATCATAAGCAAAGTAATAAGATAAGCTGCTGGTTTGAGAAAGTATCTTTGATCCATATAATTAACAAAGGGTTAGCGTCTGGACTGTGTGAATTTCTAAAAATCTAAGCAGAAAGCCAGGGCATGGTGGCTCATGCCTGTAGTCCCAGCACTTTGGGAGGCTGAGGTGGGTGGATCACCTAAGGTCAGGAGTTCGAGACCAGCCTGGTCAACATGGTGAAACCCTGTCTCTACTAAAAATACAAAAATTAGCTGGGCGTGGTGCCGTGCACCTGTAATCCCAGCTACTTGGGAGTCTGGGGCAGGAGAATCACTTAAATCTGGGAGGCAGAGGTTGCAGTGAGCCGAGACTGCACCATTGCACTCCAGCCTGGGCAACAAGAGTGAAGCTCTGTCTCAAAAAAAAAAAAAAAATCCAAGCAGAAAAAGAAACAGCTCAGCAGAACATCAGGTGAAGAATGTGCCTAACAGGCAATTTACAAAATAGAGCCCGGAATGGCCAGCAGACCTGTGAACCCATGGCCGAGTTCCCTGGTGAGCATGAAGGTGGAAATGGAAAGACTGGGGTTGGCCTGGAGCCTTCTGCAGCCACCGAGGCCTCCAGGCCCGTGACACAAAATGAAAGCTCCCTGCTGTGGGGCAGTGACCACGGGGTGCAAGTCCGTCTGGGCATTGAAAATGTCGTGCACATTGTCGTCTTTTTCCTTGGAGGAGGCCGAGACTGGTGGGGATTAAGTAGCTTGTACACAGTCCGCCAGCAAGTCTGAGATCCCATCCCAGGCCTCCCTGCCCAAAGCCTGCACCCCACATCTGCCTCCCCGGTTTCCCTCACCACTTTTGTTGAGGAAGGCAGGAGACTGGTCCATTGCTCATGAGTCACTTAGAGGGGGTCCAGTTAAGGGATTTACTTTTACCAGCAAATGCCTCTAATCCCAATTCAGTTAGGAAGTGACCTGAGGACACACTCCCCGTGGCCTGTGACCATCCACATGCAGACGCCCCACACCCCAAGTTCTCAGCCCATAACACCTGCCACACCGCGGCCTCTTGTAGAGCCCATGAAGATGACGGCCATCAATCACCATCCCAACAAGGCATGGAAAGGACGCAGGAAGAAGGAGGTTGACCGGGCCCTGCCGCGTGACTGAGGGTGGAGGGGGCCACGTCTCGGGAGACTGCGTCAGTCATGAGTCAGTGCAGCCCTGAATTAGCACTCTACGTCCTGAAAGATGGGTTTGACCTGGTTTCCTCTCAAAAATAGGGAAACAGGTCAGGTTTTAATAACTCGACATAGAAATACCTCAGCTCTGGCTGGAAGGACTGGCCGAGATGTGGACCAACAAGGCACATTCTGTGGGGACCACGGCTCAGCCCCGTGAGCACAGGTGGGTGGAGGGAGGCTCTTGGCGCCGCACTTGCCACGTCGGAGGTGCGTTTCCTGCGTCCTCCCGAGTGGGGTTCACTGAGGTCACCCGTCCTGAGGGTGGTGCTCACGTGGCCTGGGCCACGCCCCCATTGGGCTGGCTTTGTCACAGGAGGCTCGTCTCTGGGGTCAGGAGCAGCTGTTTTGGGATCAGATTGCACTGAGTCACCAGGTGGCCGGGCTCACCAGACCTGTGGGCCTCGGGCCTTGCACCTTAACTGTGAGCTTATTCCATGAGAGGGTTGCACAGAAGGCACGTTGTACAATCCGAGGCCTCTTGATACCAGCTTTCGCCATAAGCTACTTTTTTTTAAAAGAACTCTATATATTAGGGAAAAAAGTCATTGCTGCTTTTCCATTCAGGGTCTCCTAGTTATAGCAGATAAAGTTTAATTGAGTTGTATGCTAACAAATTGCTGAATTCAAGATAGTTGATCTAATTTAGTGGGATCTTGAAATTTAAGTAATTGCTCAGTTTTCTACCAAGTATTTAACCAGAGATCTTAGCTACTTCTGAAGTTTATTTATTTGTTTATTGGATACAGGATGTCACTGTTGCCAGGCTGGAGTACAGTGGCACGATCACAGCTCACTGCAGCCTTTGACCTGGGTTCAAGTGATCCTCCCATCTAGCAGGGACTACAGGTGTGCACCACCACGCCCAGCTAATTTTTTTATTTTGAGTACAGACAGGGTCTTCTTGAATTGCCCAGGCTGGTCTCGAACTGTTGGGCTCAAGTGATCCTCCCGCCTCAGCCTTCCAAAGTGCTGGGATTACAGGCTTGAGCCACCACGCCTGGCCTCAGCTTATTTAGTTGACATGTAACGGGTCTGTTAGCTTTTTACCTGTGAAATGTAACAGCGTAAGCACATCAGAAACATTATTTCCTGGTAGCTTCTCTGCACCTTTTCTGGAATCTGGAAATTTGTACAGGGCACTTGGGAAGTGTGGTGGGTTTTCCCAGAGCCCTCTCACTCTCACGCATCTGCTGTCTGGAGGGATGGTTGGTACAGTTCTAGGGCTGAGCGCCAGGCGGGCACTTGGCCTGTGCGCGTCCACCGTCTGGAGGGTTGGTTAATACAGTTCTAGGGCTGTTCGTGCGTCCGCTGTCTGGAGGAACGGTTGGTACAGTTCTAAGGCTGTTCGTGCGTCCGCTGTCTGGAGGGACGGTTGGTGCAGTTCTAGGGCTGTTTAAGCGTCCACTGTCTGGAGGGATGGTTGGTGCAGTTCTAGGGCTATTCGTGTGTCTGCTGTCTGGAGGGACGGTTGGTGCAGTTCTAGGGCTGTTCGTGCGTCCACTGTCTGGAGGGACGGTTGGTGCAGTTCTAGGGCTGTTCGTGCGTCCACTGTCTGGAGGGATGGTTGGTGCAGTTCTAGGGCTGTTTAAGCGTCCACTGTCTGGAGGGACGGTTGGTGCAGTTCTAGGGCTATTCGTGCGTCTGCTGTCTGGAGGGATGGTTGGTGCAGTTCTAGGGCTGTTTAAGCGTCCACTGTCTGGAGGGATGGTTGGTGCAGTTCTAGGGCTATTCGTGTGTCTGCTGTCTGGAGGGATGGTTGGTGCAGTTCTAGGGCTGTTCGTGTGTCCGCTGTGTTCAGGGCTTCAGGACATCAGGTGGGGCTCTTGTTCCCAGTGCAGAGGTAGGGCCCAGGGCAAGGGGCTGGTGTCCTGCACAGCTAGTGTGGGTGTAGGCAGGGCCACCCCAGTGGGTGGCTCCGAAGCCAGCCCCCCTCAGCTTGCCCCCAACCACGGCCAGAGCCCCCCTGTTCTTGATCTCCCATCGATGGTGTTTGCAGGCAGCAGTGGAGGATCCTGGCCTGGTGCTGGGTCCAAGTTGGCCCTTCCTAGTGCTCAGCACATGGAGGGCACTTTCCCTTCAGAGGAGGACTTGGGACTGAATCTTACACCTAGAGGCTGAGGAACCCTTTGCATGTTTGTTTGTTTTTAATTACCTATTTTGCCTTAAAAAAAAAAAAAAAACTACCTTATTCCCACTGCTGGGCGTGTTTCCAAAAGAAAGGAAGTTACTCTGTTGAAGGGCGTCTGTCCTCCAGCATTCACCATGGCACTGCTCCCTCAGCTAGGATGCAATCAACCGAAGTGTCTGACCGCAGATGGATGGATAAGGAAAGTGGGGTGCACACACTCAATGGAGTACTGTTCAGCCTTAGAAAGAATGAGATCCTGGCCAGGTGCGGTGGCTCTCACCTGTAATCCCAGCACTTTGTGAGGCTGAGGCGGGTGGGTCACCCGAGGTCAGGAGTTTCAGACCAGCCTAGTCAACATGGTGAAACCCTTTCTCTACTAAAATACAAAAATTAGCCAGGCGTGGTGGTGGGCACCTATAATTCCAGCTACTCAGGAGGCTGAGGCAGAAGAATCGCTTGAACCTAGGAGGTTGAGGCTGCAGTGAGCTGAGTTTGTACCACTACACTCCAGCCTGGGCGACAACAGTAAGACTCCATCTCAAAAAGAAAAAAAAAAATCCTGTCATTTGCAGCAGCATGGAGGGAACCGGAGGACAACGTGTTAAGTGAAATAAGTCAGGCGCAGAGATAGATATCACATGTTCCCACCCACATGTGGGCGCTAAATAAAAATGAAACTCATGGAGGCAGAGAGTAGAAGGGCGGTTACCAGAGGCCGGGAAGGGAGGGGGATAGAGAGGCTCGTTAATGGTTACAGACCTACAGTTAGAAGAAGTGAGACCGAGTGTTGCTAGGTGAGACCCACTATAGGTAACAGTAACATATATTTCAAAATAGCTAGAAGAGAAGATTTGGAATGTTCCAACACAAAGAAATGGTAAATGTGGGTGGATCCCTGTTACTCAGGTTTTTGTTTTTTGTCTTTCGTGAGACTGAGTCCCGCTCTGTCTCCCAGGCTGGAGTACAATGGCACGATCTCGGCTCACTGCAACCTCCGCCTCCTGGGTTCAAGCGATTTTCCTGCCTCAGCCTCCCGAGTAGCTGGGATTACAGGCATGCGCCACCACGGCCAGCCTCCAGTGACCCAGGTTTGATCATGACACATTGAATGCCTGTATCAAAATATCACATGGACCCCATTAATATGTACACCTATTAGGTATCCATAAATATTAAAAATAAAAAACTTTTTAGCATTATAAAACTGATAGGTTTAAGAATTAGCCAAATTTGGCCAGGCGTGGTGGCTCATGCCTGTAGTCCCAGCACTTTGGGAGGCCAAGGCAGGTGGATCACGAGGTCAGGAGATCAAGACCATCCTGGCTAACACGGTGAAACCCCATGTCTACTAAAAATACAAAAAATTAGCCGGGCGTGGTGGCGGGCGCCTGTAGTCCCAGCTACTGGGGAGGCTGAGGCAGGAGAATGGCGTGAACCCGGGGGGCGGAGCTTGCAGTGAGCCGAGATCGCGCCACCGCACTCCAGCCTGGGTGACAGAGTGAGAGTCCGTCTCAAAACAAAACAAAACAAAAAAAGAATTAGCCAAGCCAAACTTACAGAAGTTAAAGAGGAAAAGGCCATCAGTCCTCCACCGCCGGGCTGTGGTGCTCATGTTTGCAGCTGTCTGATGAGCCCACTGTTGCTGCTCACGGCTCTCCCTGGTGAACCCGAGGCCAGAGGGGCCCTCCCTGCTCTGCCCTCCCCAGTTAGAAAGTCTTTCCTTTGCCTGAAGGATTACGTGGTTTTTTTTTTTTTTTTTCTGTTTAAAGATTTGTTCTGTCTAGCAAATTGAAGATTTCCACCAGTTTCTCATTCTAACCCTAAGACAACTTTATTGCTTATTTATAATCTCAAATTGAGAATCCACAAGAGTGGTTCAGTTCAGGATGAAACTGTTTCCGTGCATGACTGATTTATCACTCTGAACTGAGTTAATACCTAGGTAAGCATTTGCTGTTCTTATTTTCTGTTGTTCTCGATTGCTTTATCTTTGCAGCTGACTTTAATTTTATTAACTAGTCAGCTTCTAGGTGCAAAAGTCACAGGCTAGCGGGAGGCGGTCGTAGCAGTGCAGGGTGGGGACGGAGGGGAAGCAGGTCCCTCCCTCTCAGTCCTCCGGACCCTACAGAGAGTTTCTCATGTTATCTGTCCCAAGATGTCCCCTGTGTGTGAGACACTTTACATGTTTCTAAAAGCGCATGCATGGGCCAGGCGCGGCGGCTCACCCCTGTCATCCCAGCACTTTGGGAGGCTGAGGTGGGCAGATCACCTGGGGTCAGGAGTTCGGGACCAGCTTGGCCAGTATGGCGAAACCTCATCCCTACTAAAACTACAAAAACTAGTCAGGCATGGTGGCGCACACCTATAATCCCAGCTACTCAGGAAGCTGAGGCAGGAGACTCGCTTGAACCTGGAAGGTGGAGGCTGCAGTGAACCAAGATCTCGCCACTGCACTCCAGCCTGGGACACACACACACACACACACACACACACACACACACACACACATAAATAAATAAATATAAAAGTGCGGGCACTGAGACGGGCGTGGTGGTTCTTGGCACTGAGACAGGCGTGGTGGCCCTCACCTGTCATCCTAGCATAAAATAAATAAATAAATATGAAAGTGCAGGCACTGAGGTGGGCGTGGTGGCCCTCGCCGGTAGTCCCAGCATTTTGGGAGTCTTAGGCGGGCGGATTGCTCAAGACCAGCCTGGCCAACATGGCAAAACCCCATCTCTACTAAAAATACAAAAATTAGCTGGGCGTGGTGGTGCACACCTGTAATCCCAGCTGCTTGGAAGGCTGAGGCAGGAGAATTATCTGAGCCTGGGAGGTGGAGGTTGCAGTGAGCCGAGATCACGCCACTGCACTCCTGCCTGGGTGACAGACCAAGACCCTATCTCAAAAAAATAAATAAATAAAATAAAACAATAAAAGCACAGGCACTGAAGAGAAATCTTTGTTGAGGTGAAATCCACTTATCCCACAGTCCCTCCATTTCAAGCGTACGGTGCAGCGGTGACGGGTGCATTCGTGAGTTTGGCAAAGGTTGTGACTGGATCCCATCTCCCTATGACCACGCTGCTCTGTGCTGTTCTCTGCAGTTCGCCATGCGCATGGGCACCTGGGCTGTGTGTCTTAGCATTGCCCCGCGTTACACGTGAGGAACCCTTGGGCCCCTTCAGTCTGTGCATGGGAATCTGCACCTCTTTCTCTTCCTGTCCAAGCACTTGAGGAAGCCAACCCGCCGAGCTCGGCGCCGCAAGCTTTCCTGATGGGGATACCCCGGTGCCCTCCGGCTGGGCCCTTCTCGAAGGTTCCTGCAGACTGGTGTCTGAATCAAGGCCCGATGTCATGAGTGCATTAGAAGAGGCGGGATAAATGCTGAATCCCTGGACTATGTCGCCATCCTCAAGATAATAAATTGGCGTCTGGTCACTGGAAGGGGGTGGGTCAGTGCTGTGTGTCCGTGTAACTGTGGACTCCTGGGCTGCACACACTGGAGGGTTTTTATCCTTCTTGAAGCTCAGGTTGCCCCATCTGTGGCCAGCGGGAGCCTCTTCTGGTTGGCCCCTGAGTCCCGTGGATGTGACTGTGGTGCCGACGGCTTCCTCGAGTCTGCAGGATGGGCTACCCTGGGCTCATCCCATGGGCCCCAGACCTGGACCCGCCTGTTTCTCCAGGAAACTCTGGGCCTTTGTCAGTGTGGCTCCTGGGCCTTTGTCAGTGTGGCTCCTGAAGCTTGTTCTTGGGTGGATTCCTCGGGATGTGTTTGTGGGAACTGTACTCACGGAGTGCTTGAAGACCTCGGGTGGGATCTGGGAACTGGGAGGTGGTGTCGGTGTTGACTCGTTTTGAAGTGGCCATACTGTTGTTTGGGGAAGCACACCCTGGAGTATTTGGTGTGATGGGGCAGTGGGTGTGCAGCTCTGCCTCACACAGTCCAGGGGATGGAGGCAGGTGTGCGTGTGCACGTGTGTGCCCGTGCGGTGTGTGCACGCGTGTACCTGTGTGTGGTATGTGTGTGCACGTGTGCATCTGGTGTGCATGCGCACATGTGTACCTGTGTGTGCACGTGTGTGTGGTGTGCGTGTGCACGTGTGTACTTGTGTGTGGTGTGTGTGCACGTGTGTGTCCGTGTGGTGTGTGCATGTGTGTACCTATGTGTGGTGCACGTGCAGATGGGGAGGTGATGGGGGAGCAAATGTGCTGAAATGTTCACAGTCGGGAAATCTGATGGGGATGTGGGGGTTCTTTGTGCAGTTCTTATTGTTACTATTTCATGGCTAGGTATTTTAAAATTTATTTTTTATTTTGTTGTCCAAGCTGGTCTGGAACTCCTGGGCTCAAGCAATCCTCCCACCTCGGCCTCCCAAAGTGCTGGGATTACAGGCATAAGACATGGCACCCGGCCCAAAATACATTTTTAAAAATGTAAACAAAAGGCTAGGCATGGTGGGTCACGCCTGTAATCTCAGCACTTTGGGAGGCTGAGGTGGGTGGATCGCCTGAGGTCAGGAATTTGAGACCCGCCTGGCCAACATGATGAAACCCCATCTCTACTAAAAATACAAAAAATTAGCCAGGCCTGGTGGCGGATGCCTGTGATCCCAGCTATTCAGGAGGCTGAGGCAGGAGAATCGCTTTAACCTGGGAGGCGGAGGTTGCAGTGAGCTGAGATTGTGCCACTGCCCTCCAGCCTGGGCGACAGAGTGAGACTCCGTCTAAAAAAAAAAAAAAAAAAAAAAAAGTAAACCAAACAGCAAAACCAGCCTTGCAGGTTCCTTGCTGTGACCTGAGCTGTGTCTGAGAAGGCTCATGCCCCGTAAGGGCTGTGCCATGCTGAAGTCTCCTCAGGAAAAGAGATGCAGAGAGGCTGGCTTGGGCGGTGGGGGTGCGCAGCTGCTGGGTGGGCACCCGGGTGGCTCCTGCACTGGCTCTCCTTGCTGTGCCTTCTTGGCATCTCCTCCTGGGCCGCCTCCCATGCTTCAGCCCGTGCCTCCTGGTACCCCAGCCCTGCAGCTGTGGTCACTCACAGAGGCAAGGCCATCCTGGTAGCAGCCGTCCCTGTGCCCCCAACCCCCAGGTCATGCACCTGGTCTCTGCCACGGTCAGTTCTGTGGCTCAGGTGAGGAGCAAAGACCCTGTCTGTTGGGAAGAGGTGGATTCCTCCTATCTGGATGGAAGCCGGGGCTGGGCAGGTGCTTCTTCACAGGAGAGCTGCGACTGGTTTCCATACACACACCTGGGTTTCCATGCACACACCCGGGCTCCCATGCACACACCTGGTTTTCCATGCACACACCTGGTTTTCCATGCACACACCTGGTCTCCCATGCACACACCTGGGTTTCCATGCACACACCCGGGCTCCCATGCACACACCTGGTTTTCCATGCACACACCTGGGCTCCCATGCACACACCTGGTTTTCCATGCACACACCTGGGCTCCCATGCACACACCTGGGTTTCCATGCACACACCTGGGCTCCCATGCACACACCCAGGTTTCCGTGCACACACCCGGGTTTCCATGAACACACCTGGGTTTCCATACACACACCTGGGTTTCCATGCACACACCCGGGCTCCCATGCACACACCTGGGCTCCCATACACACACCTGGGCTCCCGTGCACACACCCAGGTTTCCGTGCACACACCCGGGTTTCCATGCACACACCTGGGTTTCCATACACACACCTGGGCTCCCATGCACACACCCGGGTTTCCATGCACACACCTGGACTCCCATGCACACACCCGGGTTTCCATGCACACACCCGGACTCCCATGCACACACCCGGGCTCCCATGCACACACCCGGACTCCCATGCACACACCCGGGCTCCCATGCACACATCCGGGTTTCCATGCACACACCCGGGTTTCCATGCACACACCTGGACTCCCATGCACACACCCGGGTTTCCATGCACACACCCGGACTCCCATGCACACACCCGGGTTTCCATGCACACACCCGGGTTTCCATGCACACACCCGGGTTTCCATGCACACACCCGGGTCCATGCACACACCCGGCTCCCATGCACACACCCGGGTTTCCATGCACACACCCGGGCTCCCATGCACACACCCGGGTTTCCATGCACACACCCGGGTTTCCATGCACACACCCGGCTCCCATGCACACACCCGGGTTTCCATGCACACACCCGGGTTCCATGCACACACCCGGGTTCCCATGCACACACCCGGACTCCCATGCACACACCCGGGTTTCCATGCACACACCCGGGTTCCATGCACACACCCGGGTTTCCATGCACACACCCGGGTCCATGCACACACCCGGGTTTCCATGCACACACCCGGGTTTCCATGCACACACCCCCGCACCCCCCATGCACACACCCGGGTTTCCATGCACACACCCGGGCTCCCATGCACACACCCAGGTTTCCATGCACACATTTGCATCAGCTACAGCCCCCACCCACCAGGGCGCCCAGCTCCCTCCTTGGCATTGACGCCATTATCTCATTCATGTAACCATTTTCTGATTATCTTTTATGAGTCACTCCCATTGTGTTAATACTGAAGAAGAGGGAGAAGTCTAGATAAAGATCGGAACCACCCACTACCCCTATCAGTGGGGGTGAGCCCCACAGATGGTATTTTCAGTGCAAGCCTGGGTCATCTTTCTGTGCACATGGGCGGCTATTTTAGAAACACTTGGAGTGCTTTGTACGTAGTCCGGCATCCCATCTTTTTCATTTGACATCACGTGGTGGGAATTTCCACACATCTTGCAATAATTTATTTTTATTTTTATTTTTTTTTGAGATGGAGTTTCACTCTGTCGCCCAGGCCGGAGTGCGAGTGCAGTGGCACGATCTCGGCTCACTGCAACCTTCATCTCCTGGGTCAAGCAATTCTCCTGCTCAGCCTCCTGAGTAGCTGAGTAGCTGGGATTACAGGTGCTGGCCACCACGCCCAGCTAATTTTTGTATTTTTAGTAGAGATGGGGTTTCACCATGTTGGCCAGGCTAGTCTCAAACTTCTGACCTCAGGTGATCTACCCGTCTCGGCCTCCTAAAGTGCTGCGATGACAGGGGTGAGCCACTGCACCCGGCCAATGCAGTAATTTTTAAGCTCTCTCCCAATGTCTCCATGGCACTGCAGAGTGTGTTATGCGTGGATTATACCTTCCTTAACTGTCGGTGGTCAGGGAGGAAGAAAGGTCTTCCCCTGTACACCTTAGGTCCCCCAGCTGGGCTCTGTACATGGGACTGGCGGAAGACTGAATAATGAATGAGAAAAAGACGCTTATCAACACGTGTGTCACGCACACCCTGGAGAGCACCCAGATCGGGAGACACAAAGCGTGGCTGGAGCCTGAGTGCCTTCACCGTCCTGGGCAGCCTGCCACCTTCAGGCTTCTGGGCAGGGAAGGGAACCAGGAAAATTTAGTCCACAGGCTGCTTTGTAAGGTTTAAGACGCATCAGGCTTCTGGGCGGGGAAGGGAATCAGGAAAATTTAGTCCACAGGCTGCTTTGTAAGGTTTAAGACGCATCAGGCTTCTGGGCGGGGAAGGGAATCAGGAAAATTTAGTCCACAAGGCTGCTTTGTAAGGTTTCAGATGCAGATTTCAGGGGTGTCTTTCCTGGTAGGGAAAGGGAGAGGGAGACGCCCCTGGGAATGGAAACTCCCTTCACAGAAGGCTGCACAAACCATTTAATGTTTTGGCCGCTCAGGAATTCCAGACCAGCCTCGGCAACATGGTGAAATCTTCTCTCTACAAAAAAATATTTAAAAATTAGCTGGGTGTGGTGGCACACACCTGTGGTCCCAGCTACGCAGGAGGCTGAGGCAGGGGGATCACTTGAACCCAGGAGGTTGAGGCTGCAGTGAGCTGTGATAGCACCACTGCACTCCAGCTTGGGCGACAGATTGAGACCCTGTCTCAAAAAAAAAACTGAGTCTTCAACTCACACCTTTTGTTTTCAAATTGAAAGCACCAGGGTGGAGAACTGGCCTATGAGTGCGTGTGAGAGAGTGGTCTTGGGACTCACACCTGCTCTCGGAGGAAGACGTGCAGAGTGGAAATGAAGTAGAGAGGAGGAAGCCACAGCCATGTGCAGACGCCTGTGGCCACCGTCTTTGTGTGGCCCCTGCTCGCGTCTGATCGCAGACCCTGAGGGGTGTGCAGGGGAGTGTCAGAGCTGTGCCCCCTGTCCTGGCCCGGCAGGTGCCATCCAGGAGCCTCGGTGATGAATGCACAGTGTTGGGTGGTTTGCAGAGGCATGATGTCCCCAGAAGGACAGGGACAAGGAGCCTTGGGGGATAGTGGCATGAGACCAGATGAGGTGGTCACCTGGGAACATCAGTGCCTGCCCCTCAGCCTTCAGGGAGCAGCTGCTGCGCCGGCTGGGCCTGGGAGGAACCGCCTTGCCCTCGATGTTCAAGGAAGGGAAAGAAGCTGCAGCTTTAATTTAATCCTCCCCTTGGTGGCCTGCTCAGCCTGGTGGAGTTTAGGGAATGAGTTCAGCGCCTCTATTTTTGGAAGCTGCTGTAAGCTTCTCTGTGTCTGGGGCCAAGGTCAGGCTGTGCGTCTCTGCAGACCCCCTGCTGCCCAGCACTCAAGCCCCCCTGCCACACCACCTGTGGGATCGGGGCCACCTGCAGAACCAGGGTGGGCACTGATTGATGGTTCCTCACCCCTCTCTCCCCAGCTGGAATGGTATGTGCTCAGCTAAGAAGGTGAAAGATGAGCAAAGCGCTCAGAACCCCAGCGGCAGGTGCAGAACAAGGATATGGAAGGGAGGTGTTTTTAATCCCTGGCGCTTGCTCACTGAATTGGCTCTGGCTAAATCACCTTCAGAGGCATTAGTATTTACTATTAAACCGACTTCACTGTGTGCTTACTCTGAAAAGCAGTGACAGGACTGTGATGTTGCATCAGTGTTTGTGATGGTTCTATTTTAACCAAGATATTGAATTAACAAGAACAGGCTGGGCGCAGTGGCTCACGCCTGTAATCCCAGCACTTTTGGAGGCTGAGGCGGGCAGATCATGAGGTCAGGAGTTCAAGACCAGCCTGGCCAATATGGTGAAACTTTGTCTCTACTGAAAATACAAAAATTAGCTGGGCGTGGTGGCGAGCACCTGTAGTCCCAGCTACTCAGGAGGCTAAGGCAGGAGAACCCAGGAAGCAGAGAGGTTCCAGTGAGCTAAGATTATGCCACTACACTCCAGCCTGGGTGACAGAGCGAGACTCCGTCTCAAAAAATAAATAAATAAAATTTACTATAACTCATTACATGAACAAGTTAAAAAATTACGTAGGTAAACACAAAAGTGCTTTGGTAAGACAAATGTCCATTCAAAAGAAGGGCAAGCTGTTGGAAGTATTTATCTGAGTACGTTTTATTTCTATTGTGGTAAAATACACAGAACATAGAATGTACCATCTTACCCATGTCTTTCCCCTGTGCAGTTCAGTGGCACGAGGGCCGCTCACCTGGCTGTGTAACCATTGCCGCCGCCCTCTCCAGAGCTGTTTCATCTTCCGAGACGGAATCTCGGTCCCGTCACTCCCTCCCTCTCGCTGCTGTGGCCTGACTCCCTCCCTTTCTAAGGCTGAATAATATTCCATCGTGTGGACATTCGCATTGCTAATCCACTTGTCTGCCGACGGACACGTGGGTCGCCTCCGTCTCTTGGCTGTTGTAAATGGTTCTGCTGGAACACGGGGGTGCCTGCAGCTCCTTGGGACTCTGTTTTCCACCTGCAGATTTTTGTTTGTTTTTTTGAGACAGAGTCTCGCTCTGTGGCCCAGGCTGGAATGCAGTGGTGCAATCTCGGCCCACTGCAACCCCCACCTCCCGGGTTCAAGCGATTCTCCTGCCTCAGCCTCCCGAATAGCTGGGGTTACAGGTGCCTGCCACCACCACACCCGGCTAATTTTTGTATTTTTAGTAGAGACGGGGTTTCAGCCATGTTAGCCAGGCTGGTCTTGAACTCCTGACTTTAGGTGATCCACCCACCTCGGCCTTCCAAAGTGCTGGGATTACAGGCATGAGCCACCCCCCCGGCCCTCCACCTGCAGATTTTAACTGATGCCCAGCCAGGCGGCATCCAGCCTATCCCTCCAGCCTCAGGGACATCCTGAAAGGCCTGGCTGTGGGCGCCGCTCCCCACGAGCCCTATGTCTGCAGGCCTCAGCCCGACTCTTCCTCTCCAACTTTGTCCCTCCCTCTTGGGAGGGGTCCTCCTGGGGTGGCCCTGTTGTCTTTGTCTGGCTCCAAGGGGAACGGGGCTTGTGGAGGTGACGGGAGTGTCTTGGGGTCTTTTCTCCCCCCTGCCTGGCAGATTACTACAGCCCGGCCATGCTGGGCCTGAAGACCGACCAGGAGGTCCTCGGGGAGCTGGTGCGGGCGAAGCTGCCGGCTGTGGGGGCCCTGATGGAGCGTCTCGGTGTGCTGTGGACGCTGCTGGTGTCCCGCTGGTTCATCTGCCTGTTTGTGGACATCCTGCCCGTGGAGGTGAGCGCCTCACTCCGGCCCCGGGGCGGGTGGGCCGCCAGGGAGTGATGCTGGGTTCCCGTGTCTCTGCAGACAGTGCTTCGGATCTGGGACTGTTTGTTTAACGAAGGCTCGAAGATTATCTTCCGGGTGGCCCTGACCTTAATTAAGCAGCACCAGGAGTTGATTTTGGAAGCCACCAGCGTTCCAGACATTTGCGATAAGTTTAAGCAGATAACCAAAGGGAGTTTCGTGATGGAGTGTCACACGTTTATGCAGGTGAGTGTGTGGGGCTGCACGTGGCTCCGTCCCCTCTCCCACGGGGCCCCACCTCACCTGCAGCCCCGGGGGCTGCTCTGACCACCCGGAGGGTGCACAGGACGGGCACCAGTGAGCACAGGGCACAGGATGAGCCTCCGGCTCTGTCCTGCATCTGCCCCCTGTGCCTGGCCTCCGAGGGCTTTCCCGTCTATGGCGGCCCTGTCTTCTTGGCTCTGGCACTGCAGATGCTGCTCCTGGTCCTAATGGCTGTACTCACCTGCTGTGTGTGGTGCCAGAAGTGTGGCTTCCCGAGGCCTGGTCTCCCCACTGGGTCCTGGGCCTGGCGCAGGGTGTATAAACTCAGGCCCTGATGAGGGCATTGTGGGAGCTGCACCCGACAGGCCTGAGGAAGCCAAGACGCCAGGAGAGGCTCAGGCCCGGGAGTCAGTGTTTTCCTAAGAGGGAGTGGAGGCTCAGGGCCACTCTAGGTGCAGCATGGCAAACGTGGGCGAGATTTCAGCAGCCGGGGCTTCATCAAAGAGAAGACCATGTTGGCTGGGCACGGTAGCTCACGCCTGCAGTCCCAGCACTTTCGGAGGCCAAGGCATGTGGATCACCTGAGGTCAGGAGTTCAAGACCAGCCTGGCCAACACAGTGAAACCGCGTCTCTACTAAAAAATACAAAAATTAGCCAGGTGTGGTGGCTCACGCTTATGTAGTCCCAGTTGCTCGGGAGGCTGAGGCACGAGAATCACTTGAACCTGGGAGGCGGAGGTTGCAGTGAGCCCAGTGAGCCGAGATTGCACCACTGCACTCCAGCCTGGGCAACAGAGTAAGACTGTCTCAAAAAAAAAAAAAAAAAAAAAAAAGTCCAAAGGAAGCAGATGGTCTTTCCTTCAACTGTTTGACTCATCTAACATTTATGAGCAGCAGAGCTGCAGTCCTAGGCCCCAGGGCAGGAGTGAGATGGTGACAATCTGTGGGTCACCCCAGAACCCCTTGGATGTGGACTCTTCCTCCCTCACCTCACATGAGGCCCGTCTGTCTGTCTGCCAGTCTGGGAGAGCTAAGGTAGAAATGTGTTGTTGGGTTTGTTTTTAAACTAATTGTTTGCCTTCCAGAAAATATTTTCAGAACCTGGAAGCTTATCCATGGCTACCATCGCCAAGCTCCGCGAGAGCTGCAGGGCCCGGCTGCTGGCACAGGGGTGAGCATTGCCTGTCCCCTGCATTGCTCGTCTCTGCACTGACGACCATTCCCCTTTCCAGAGTTGACACTGGACCAACTTTCACTGCTTTCCTTTTTAGTGTTGTAAATACCTGGCATCACTACACTTTAGTTGTGAATTTTTTAAAAGAACAGTTTAAAATCAGGTCATTCTACCAGCTTTTGATGACTACCTATGAAGTCATACTTTTTAAAGAAAATTTATTTTTACCCGAGATAGCAATAATATATAAAATATGAGTGTGGGTTTGTATCTAATAAAGTATGCCAATGCCTGTGAGTTTGTGATCAGTTTCTCAGTTGACTGGAAATTAACATAGTGAGTGGTCACTGAGGTCTTACCAACGGCAGTGTAAATATTCCATTCCTTTCTGTGGCAGAGCGTGCAGTTTACGTGAGGCTTCTGCACATAGTAGGTGCAGAAAGGTCTCTCTTTAGAAAGGTAATTTTTTCCCTTCAACTTTTAAGTTCTGGGTACAGGTGGAGGGTGTGCAGGTCTGTTGCACAGGTAAATGTGTGCCATGGTGATTTGCTGCACAGACCATCCTGTCACCTAGGTATGAAGCCAGCGTCCCTTAGCTATTCTTCTTGATGCTCTCCCTGCCCCCGACCCAATGGGCCCCAGTGTGTGGTGTTCCCCTTCTTGTGTCCATGTGTTCTCATCAGAAGCTCCCACTTAGAAGTGAGAACAAGTGATGGTTGGTTTTCTGTTCCTGTGTTAGTTTGCTGAGGATAATGGCTTCCAGCTCTATCCATGTCCCTGCAGGGGACAAGATCTGATACCTTTTTATGGCTGCATAGTATTCCATGGTATCTATGTATGAAAGGTAATTTTTTTAATGATTTAAAAATTATCATGTTACACGAATGAACCAGACAACCGTGCCAGGCACTCGGGCCACTCCAACACCATTCCCTACGTCTGGCACCAAGACCACCCTCACCCCCCGTTTCCCTGACACCCTTCTCTCTGCACCGAGACCACCCTTAACCCCATTTCCCTGACGTCCTTCTCTCACGAGCTCCCATTTTAGCTGACAAAAGGACAAGGCCCGCACAAAAAAGAAAGAGGCTTTTTATTACATCGTTACAGGCAATGCATTACGTGAGCTGGTCCTGTGTACAATCCCCACGCCACGGCGAAACATCAGGAGAACGCACCTATCTCACATTGTACACAGCGCAGAACAGGATCACCCCGAATGTCAACAGAAGACCAAAAATCACTTTACAAAAAAAAATAAAAACACCCATTTTTATATTTAAAAAAGTGCCAGCCCTTGAGCTGCAGAGCATTAGAGACGCCCAAGGACGTGCCGCCGCTGGAACGAGGCCGCCAGCCGCAAGTGGCCAAGCCCGTCCTGGCCTTTAAAGCTGAACTGAAGCACTCCAGACACTCATCTCTGGAGTTCCTGTCTTAGGATTTTCCCTCTCTACTGTTGTAATGTGTGAGCACGTCAGCCTCACGACGAGTGACCTTCATGCGTCTTACGTGTGACGGCCGGAGGCTTTCCCTTTGTAAGGCTTAAATCTGAGTGCAGTGAAGAATGAAGAAACCAAACACCAGAACTCTAAAGTCAAATGATAGTGGAGCCAATTTAAAGCGGCACCCCCACCCCCCTCAGAGAGAGCGCACCCCCACCCCCTCAGAGAGAGCAGCACCCCCACCCCCCTCAGAGAGAGCGGCACCCCCACCCTCAAAATTCTACTTTGGTAAATATTAATGTTTAACCAGTTAGCAAAATATTTAACCCAGTTAGCAAAATTAACACCGTCATTTCAATAGTTACTCTGTTGTGCATAGTAAATGCTGCAAGATGAACTTCACATTGGATGAAGATTTGAGAAACGTTTGCCAGAAAGTGTGCCTCCCCCTCGACAGGACCCTAAGCCCAGGGAAAGGAACAGAGGCCCCTGCAGCTGCTGTGCCTGCACGCACCAGGCTAGATCGTCTGGTAGCCGGCGTGACTCCTCTTCCTGCCGACGAGGTAGGCTATGAGGACGATGAGGACCAGCCCCGCCAGGGCACCACCCACAGCGATGGGGATCAGCATGTTGTTCTCGTCCAGCAGACACTCCTCCACTGCCAAGACAGACAGATGGCATCAGGGCTCCGCTCACACAGGGGCCTGCAAACAGGCCTCTCTTCCCACCACTCTCCCACATCAGCCAAAAGGCAAAGAGGAACCCTGGTGGAAAGTTCCAGGTCTAGCTGGAACTGTCACTTGGGGAAGCCGCTGCAGAGACTGGTGCTCTCTGCACGGCGAGGAAACCACACGTTTCTCCCCCATCTGGAATCAGGGGCTGTGGCCGGACAGCTGTGCTGCGTCCAGGGCCTCTGGGCACATCAGATGACAGTGTTGTATTCAACTTTCACGGGAGAAGCGCCACCATGGTCTCTTAAAATGATTCCCTTACTCTCAAATGGTACCAGGGGTTCCTAGCTGAGAGACATGCTGGGCCTCTCTAAAGCAGGGGGAGTTTCCTCTAGAATCTCAGACCGGGAAGAAGAAACAGCTCCTTGCAGAGGAACAGGGGCGTCACCCCAGCCCACACAGAAGCGACTAAATGTCCACAGGCGGAGTCTGAACCGCGTCCTCCACACCCCGCGACAGCTGCCCTCGGTGACACTCACCAGAGCCAAACTGGCCACCTTCCACCTTGAAAGCCTGGACCCACACTTTGAAGATATTGACTGAAAACGCCTTCGTGACGCGGACGTGCTCCTCGGCGTTGCACTTGTAGGAATTGCCGACAGTGGCCTGCAGCGCTCTCAGGGAGCCGTTGGCAGCTTTAAAGGCAGGGTCTGCAACACACAGAGAAGTCTAATGACTCCAGAATACCCTGGGGGGCGGGGGCAGGGGCTCGCAGAGATTGTGGGTTCTCACCTCTGGCGTCAGGAAGAGTTGTATTCAACTGGATTCCTTGTAGGAAAAACCGGCTAGAACTTGCATTCTTAAAAAGAAAAATGATCTTTAATCACTGAGCAGATTCATAAAAGATGATCTTTAACCACTTAGTAGAGTCACACATTTATCATCAAACTTGAATGGTCATTTGGTAATAAACCTAACTTCCTACATTTCTAGTATTAGAACAAACTGCAAAATATCTTGTCTATAAAAGGCGTTGTGTATCTCTGGGGAATGAAAATTTTAGTTAGTTCCTTCCAGACCCTTTTCTGAGAGTCTTGCTCTGTTACCCAGGTTGGAGTGGAGTGCAGTGGAGTGATCACAGCTCATTGCAACCTGAACTCCTGGGCTCAAGCCATCTTCCCACCTCAGCCTCCCAAGTAGCTGGGACCACAGGTGTGCGCCACTGCGCCCAGCTAACTCGTTTTATTATTTGCAGAAACGGAGCCTCCCTGTGCTGCCCAGGCTGGTCCTTCCAGACCTCCTGAGAGAGTCAGAGTCTCTGGAAAACAGGGACTGCGGGAGCTATCACGGCACAGGAAAGCAAGATTTGGAAAACTAAAATTATAAGAAACGGAACTGTTAATTCATTTGCACAGCGATTTAAAAAGATTGACAAGTGACAATTATATGCTTCAAGTCTTATGTTGCCAACTGCACAGGAGTCCTCCCAGGCAGAAATGCCACCACGGAGCCACAGGGCAGCAGCAGACCCTCAACCTGCATCCCCTCCCCTGCAGCCACTCCAGCTGTGGGCACAGCAGTCCTGCCCACATCATCTGCTGCATCTATGAATGGAATGGAAAAGGGGGAGGGAACCAAGGAACTAAAAAGCCCAGGATAAAGGGAAGGCAGAAAAATGTGAGGCCGCCTCCTTCCTAACGCTGCCTCCCATAAGCAGACCCAGGGCACAAAAAGACGTGGTGGAGACACAGTGGGCGCCCCCAGAGAGGTGCCACCCCAGCCTCACCATCCCGAACAGGAAGAGCAGGACGGTGGTGCCCTCGCTGTGCAGCTCCAGAGTCACCAGGTGGGCGCCGCAGCTCCCGCTGGCCGAGGTCTTGTTGGGGTTGATGTTGAGAAGCCTTGTCACCGTCTGCATAAGACAAGCAAGCAAGTCACCACCCTAACTCAGGTCCTCCACACTCTCGAAAAGACAAAAACAGTCCTGAAACCGTGAATTCAAGGCCACATTTGTCTTAACCAAAACCAGGAGGAAAACACTGGAAGACCACACTAGTGCAGATTTCAGGATCCCAAGATGACTCTCCCTGCCCCCGTGACAGCTGCTCTTGGAGTGCAGCATCCTCGCGTGGAGGGCACCCAGCGGCACCACCTCCCCCTGCAGCAGTCAGCCCTGCAAACTCACCCCACGGCACGCAAGTCGACCCCCACAACCCCACAGCCTGTCACTATTAGGGGAGAAAAACTATTTCAAAAGAAAACTATAAAAATGTAACACTTAAATATTTCCATGATAAATATGTAAAGAAACCTTAGGTTCTATCAGGGGCCAAGTTTTAGGCTCCGTGGGCCACACTGCTCAATAGGCCACGCTGGGACACCAGCCTTGGATGATGGAACCAGCAGGACAGCTGTGATCCTACAAAACGGACTCACTGACACAGACGCCAGCTCTTGTCCTATAGAGGCACGTCCTGCAAGCTGAACTCCCATCCCAACTTACAGCATGACATGCAGAGACGCATGTTCTCAGTGCACAGGGAGCAGAGGCCCCAGCCCTACCATGCCGTCCCCCTCTGCCAGGTGAGGCCCCGGCCCTACCGTGTTGTCCTTCCTCTCGTAGGTGAGGTTCAGCTGCAACCCCATGCTGGCCAGCAGGCAGGTCCCGTTGGTGCCGCTCACATTGTACTTGTCCACAGAGGGGCTCTCGGGCACGGGTGAGGGCGAGGGGCTGGGTGGCACAGGGGGCGCTGTGGTTGGGGAAGGCCTGTCTTGTTCACAGCGTGTCTCTGCAGGTGTAGTGGAGGGAGATTCAGGTCTGGGTTTCTCATAACCATCAGCAGTTACAGTAAGATCCAAACTCAGAAACAAAGCTACATCTGTGGACTCTGGCGTCCTTGGTGACTATTTTCTCAGTCTCCCAAGGTGGCTCTCACTAATGCCTTTCTAGACGCGCAGGACAGAGCTGGGTCCTGCAGACGGCAGACGGCTCAGGGCGATAGGCACTGCCCACCTCCCATTACCCAGAACGGTTCTGCCTGGGCGGCAGGCACCGCCCACCACACCCCAAGCCCCGTGGCTGGACAGGGTCCACTGTGCCACCCTCTTCCTAAAGTGAGGGTGAGAAGGCCTTGAACGCTGTCACGAAGGAGTGGACGCAGGAGGCTGTGCTGCGTGGCCGGCCACCTCACCCCATGGGAAATGGTGACGACTCAGAAACTGCTCCCTGAGCTGTCGGGTGAGTGCCAAGATCGTGCTGCAAACACTACCCAGAGGAAAAGAGAGGTTCTGCAGCACACACAGACCGGCCAGGTGGGACACAGAGCAGCTAAGGAGGCCCTCTGGCAGGACAGGGGTCAGGCAGCTTCTGTGAGGACCCCACGTGTGAGCAGAGACTCAAAGGCGGGCCAGGCGAGCCAGCTGTGTGGGGTTTTCATTTGGGGAGGGGCTGTGGGGGATGGGCAAGCATCCTCACGAGGGAGAAGACAGTGAGTGTGGGTGCGTCTGAAATCCCCAGACAAGAGGGCACAGTTCAGGGAATCTGTGGGGGTCGGGGGGCACATGGCACCCCTGGGGAACTCCCAGCAGTCTGAATGTGACTCTGTCCCTCAGCAATTCACCCACCAAGATGCTCACAACACAAATTTATATTCAAAGTCAAGGCAGACTGAACCCTGGCTAGAGCTCCACCGAGTCTTGTGTGGCCAACACTCTCACCAACACACCATCAACCTCGAAATCAGGTTCTTTCTTTTACTACCTTGTTTCTGTGGATGCTCAAGAATAACACTGATATAATTTCTACCCAACTGGATCCTTTCCACATCTCTGCTAGGCTGAGTCACCACACGTGAGCCCCACACATCCAGCGGGGCAGCCCTGCAGGGAATCTGCCACTCGTAACTCCATCAGTCACTTGTTGCTTCCGCTTCCATCTCAACAGTCAGTGGCCAGTTCCCACCTTCACATCCCATCTACTCAGGGGAGGAAAGAGACAGGAAACATCGCCTATGTCAGCACCCCAACAGGTTCTGAGACACACACAGGAGTCCCCCCGCACCCCGGTGTAAAAGCCCCTTCTGGACAGAGCACAAGATGGCAGAGAGGAGCTGCAGTAACCACACCAAGCTCTGAAGTGAGAGGCACTGACGGCCACTGGGAGCCGTCCCAACCGGGGACGTGCTCAGAGACCCTCGCTCACTGCCCTTGGCTAAGCTGCAGGTTGACCAGCCCTTTCCAAAACAGCTTCACTTGCTGGGCACAGTGGCTCATGCCTATAATTCCAGGGCTTTGAGAGGCCAAGGAAGGACGACTGCTTGAGCCCAGGAGTTCAAGGCCAGCCTGGGCAACACAGGGAGACCCTATCTCCACAAAGTTTTTTTAAAAAATAAGCCAGGCATGGTGGCATGCGCCTTAGTCCTAGCTACTCAGAAGGCTGACTCAGGAGGGTCACTGGAGCCTGGGAGGCTGAGGCTGCAGTGAGCAGTCTCAAAAAAAAAAAAAAAAAAAAAAAAAAAAGCAGCTTCACGGATCCTTTATAAAATGTTACAGAACACGGTTAAACAGAAAAAGTTAAATGTGCAAAACCCAATCAAAACCGGCCAGTCTTGTCCAAATTCTAGTCTACATAGCCACACGACGCACAGAAAAAGTGTAACCTACACTGCTTTGACAATTATTTTTCACCTGTGATCCACGTGGCACATTCATTTCCCACCTTGTTTCTGTAGAGTGGTCACAAGAAGTTGGAAACACAAATAAAACATCATTAGGTCTAACCACCAGTTTAAAAAACTGCAACTTGAGAAATAAGTGTGGATAAAATGCCCTCTTCCTTCTACCTGAATTACAAATGCAAACCCACACTCTCCTTCCCTGAATGCGTACTAAATACCAAAGTCCTTCCTGCTGAGGGCGGAGGACACTGACGGAGAGCTCATCACGGAACGCACTGGAGAGTGCCCTGCGCTGCCTGGGGGGAGATGGTGGCACAGGAGCCTCTGGGGAGACCTGAGGGTCCCCTGTCACACCTCCAGCCCCTCCGGAGAGCAGCACACAGCCGGGCCTTTCCAAAGCTCATGTGCTCTGAAGGCCCCTCCTCCTCTCCCAGCAACAGAGATACTCACATCAACCCGTAGGCTGCAATTCAGACCCTCAAGGGTGTCTGTGAGGATGAGATTGGTTTGCACCCAGGTTCCGGGCTCACAGTTCCCACAGCCTCTCTTACAGTCTTTTGTGACAATGTTGGGTGTGTCAGGCCTCTGACCTCCTGCCCCTTCCACCTGTCCTGAGGGACTCTCATCCTCTCCGCCTTTCTGATGGTAGGTCTTTTTTTTTCTTTTTTCTTTTTTTTTTTTGAGACAGAGTCTCACTTGCTCTGCCACCCAGGGTGGAGGGCAGTGGTGCCATCTCAGCTCACTGCAACCTCCACATCCAATGTTTTACCATCGATTTCTTCCATTTAAGCTAGGAGTCAGACTCTGTTCCTAGGAATAATAAAAAAATGCTGCGGCTGGGCGCGGTGGCTCACGCCTGTAATCCCAGCACTCTGGGAGGCTGAGGCGGGTGGATCATAAGGTCAGGAGATCAAGACCATCCTGGCTAACACAGTGAAACCCCGTCTCTACTAAAAATACAAAAAATTAGCCGGGCGTGGTGGCGGGCGCCTGTAGTCCCACCTACTCGGGAGGCTGAGGCAGGAGAATGGCGTGAACCTGGGAGGCGGAGCTTGCAGTGAGCCGAGATCACGCCACTGCACTCCAGCCTGGGTGACACAGTGAGACTCCGTCTCAAAAAAAAAAAAAAAAAAAAAAAAAGCTGCCAAATTGGGTGGGAGATGAGACATGGTGACCTCCATTTCCAACTCTTAACAGGAGTCAGGCAGTCCTCTGATTCATTCAACAAGCGTGCACCTATCAGACCCTGAGGATAAAGGGCGAAGACACCCCACTCCTCCAGGTGAACTCATAAACCCAAAAGCCTGGCTGAGCCTCACCGTAGATCTGCTAACCCCATGAGGGCCTGGGCTGGAAATCCAGTTCGGATGGATACCTGGCTGACTCCAGCCTCAGGCAGAGCTGCACTCAGACCCTCTGGAGTGATAGTCATCTGCCCTACTTTGCTTTTTTCGTTTTTTTTTTGAGATGGAGTCTCGCTCTGTCACCCAGGCTGGAGTGCAGTGGCATTATCTCGGCTCACTGCAACCTCCACCTCTCGGGTTCAAGTGATTCTCCTGCCTCAGCCTCCTGAGTAGGTGGGACTACAGGCACCTGCCACCACGCCCAGCTAATTTTTATATTTTTAGCAGAGACGGGTTTTTGCCATGTTGGCCAGGCTGGTCTTGAATTCCTGACCTGAGGTGATCCACCCACCTCGACTTCCCAAAGTGCTGGGATTACAGGACTGAGCCACTGCACCCAGCCACATGTGCCCTACTTTGAAGATGCTCAGGAAGGAAGGTACAAAACCAACAGGAAAGTCCATTCAAAGTTGGCTTGTCCTTCATTTCCTTTTAAAATAAAATCTATGAGGTCCCCGAGCTTTTTTAGATAAGATGATGTATTGAAAGGCAAGACGGGCTGGGCATGGTGGCTCACACCTATAATCCCAGCACTTTGGGAGGTCAGGAGCTCAAGACCAGCCTGGCCAACATGGTGAAACCCCCTCCCCTACTAAAAATACAAAAATTAACCAGATGTGGTGATGTGCACTTGTAATCCCAGCTACTCAGGAAGCTGAGGCAGGAGAATCGCTTGAACCCGGGAGGCAGAGGTTGCAGTGAGCCGAGACGGCGCCACTGCACTCCAGCCTGGGCAACGGAGCAAGACTCTGTCTCAAAAAAAAAAAAAAAAAAAGACAAGATACATGAGGCTTTCTGGTGAAGCACCACCCAGGCAGGAAGCCCAGCCTCCAGGAGGCCCCGCCCCAGGCACACCGGCATCTCCACACCGGCTCCCTCCAGGAGACCCCGCCCCAGGCACACCGGCATCTCCACACCGCTCCCCCCCCCCCCCCCCCCCCCCCGCTCCCTCCAGGAGGCCCCGCCCCAGGCACACCGGCATCTCCACACCGGCTCCCTCCAGGAGACCCCGCCCCAGGCACACCGGCATCTCCACACCGGCTCCCTCCAGGAGGCCCCGCCCCAGGCACACCGGCATCTCCCCACCGGCTCCCTCCAGGAGACCCCGCCCCAGGCACACCGGCATCTCCACACCGGCTCCCTCCAGGAGGCCCCGCCCCAGGCACACCGGCATCTCCACACTGGCTCCCTCCAGGAGGGGCAAGTGGCCAGGGCTGGGCTGTCGGGCCTTGGAATCACACGCATGTTCTCCATTAAAAAAGGAACCAGTGTCCGGGACCTGGACACAGAGGGAGGCTGTGCATGCGCAGCGGCAGAGAATACACGGAAACCTAAGACTGCTCTAAAAAATAGTCTATCTTAAAAGTAATTATTACCCTGAAGAAACAGGTTTCTCAAAAGAACCTAGCAAGCTTCTCCGGACCTGTGAAGACTTATTTTTCGTCTAGAGAATCCTGCCACCCGTCTCAGGGCGCTCAACATCCTTGCTGACCTCCACCTAGCAGCCCCTCACTTCCAGGCAGAAGTGAGTGAGCCGTCATGCCACGCGCACCCCTCGGTCACAGAGCCACATGGGGACAAGACACGTTCTGCAACCGTGTCCAGGCCTGGCCAGTAGGGAGTCCCCGGCCAAGGTCAGCATCCAATTCTCTCTCACTTCCCAAGCTCTGACAGACAGTGCGTGCCTTTCCTTTTCCTCTTCAAGCCACACTGATGCAGCCCAGAGGTAGCCAGCTAGGTGTGGAGCCCAGATAATTTGGAAATTGATAACCGTGAACACTAACTACCCCCATGTGTTACTCTAACTCCCACTCGGTAGGAAGTGCTGCCCCTAGCTGAAGTCATCTTTAGCTCTGGCTGAGGTGTGTCTGAGAGTATGAACACACCTAGACAGGCTGCCAGGTGGCCGTCCTCAGACACACACAGCCCATGACCTGGACAGGCTGCCAGACGGCCGTCCTCAGACACATGTGGCCCATGTGAGAGGACTCTAGCCTGCTCTTTCTGATGAAGCAGACACGACTCCAGGCTCCGTGTGAACAGAGGCTGCACCAGGAAAGGGGCTGTCACCATGGCCCCTGGGGCCTTATGTTGAGGATTAAAGGCAGCAGCACCTACAGAGGACCCAGCTCCTGAGTGTGTTTCCTTCCAAGCCTCCCCTATGGGAGCCCACATGGCCCTATCAAGTCCCAGTCACACCCGGGGTTTCCAAGTTGGGCTCCTTCTCACCCACTCATCAGGGGAGGCAAAGTCTGCTGCAAAGCTAGGCAGTAAATATTTTAGACTTTGTGGGCTGTGGCTCTCTGTCAAGACAACACAGCCCTGCCACTGTTAATACAAAAGTAGCCACAGATAATGTGTAAATAAATGACTGTGGCTGTGTTCCAAGAAAATTTAATTAATTTATGGACACTGAATTTTACATAATCTTTATGTGTCAAGGAATATTCGTTTTCTGATTTTCGGTATGTTACATTTATAAATCAAAAAGCCATTCTTAGCTCATGGGCTGTATGGAAATTGGAGGGGTCAAGAGCGGCCCAGCACCATGGGGTGCCGACCTGTAAGAGTACCTGCTCCTCGAGACGGACGATCCTCCCGTGGAGCCCAGCAGTCACTCCTCAGCCTTTAAGCAAGACTGCTGAGGAATGTTGCAAACCAAAGGTCTCCACAGTAGCTCTCAAGATTAGAGAAGGCTGTGATGTCTCCATATATTTCTAGCAGCCAGGAAAGCCCACCCTAAGGGATGTCTCCATACATACTTCTATCAGCCAGGAAAGCTCACCCTAAGGCAAATCACAGGCCCTCATGCTTCAGCAAAATGACAACAACCTATGACCTGGACTGTGAGGCTGGGGACGGAAGCTCCTCAACAGTAACAGGATTTACCAGGTGCTTGCTACTTAACTCTGTGCCAGATGCTGAGATACACATTTTGCATACATTTCTCTTTTAATTCCAACAACCTTTGAAGACAGGCTTTTAATCTCATGCCACATGCAAAGAAAATGAGAGGTAAACTACCCTGATCAAGATCACAGGGCTAGGAGGTGGCCTGGACCCTGCCTGACCCCAGAGCCCGATGGCTGGGCTAGCAGTGCATCGTCGCGGCCCTGACCTCCTCAGAGAGGCAGTGTTGGTCTTTCTGCACCTGTCCCTAAGCTGGCCGGCCAGAGCTGGATGGAGATAAGACTAGGTCTCTGTGTGAAGGCAACTGGCTCAAACTGCAAGAGATCTGTGACCCTGGTCCCATCATCTCTGCCCCAGTAGAAGCACAAAGGTTTCAACTGCTTTGCCCTTCTGACATTTTCAAGTAATAACTGTATATATTTACCACGTGTGTCAGGATGTTTTGAAATACATCTACATGTGTGACAGCTAAAATCAAACACGTACTTTTTAATGGTGAGAAGAGTTAAAATCTCCTTAGCAATATTCAAGCCAGAATACATTATTAACTGTAGTCACATGCTGTACAAGAGATCTCTCCAACTAATTCTTCCCGTCTTCCTGAAACATTCTATCTTCTGATCAACCTCACCCCCAGCCCCTGGTGACCACCATTCTCTCTACCCCACCGAGTCCCACTTCTTTAGCTCCCATGGGAGTGAGACCACACAACATCTGTCTCTGTCCCGGGATATTTCACTTCAATCTTCCACCCTTTTTAATCAATGTGTCTACCCTCATCTACAAGTCACCTGCCCTAGGAAGAAGGATGAGAACGTTCTGCAGAGACATCGCTGGCTGTGTGCACACGCCTTTCAAGCACAGCCCAGCGCCAGGACACAGAGGAGTGAGGTCACCCGCAGCCACTGCAGCCCAACTACCCAACCACTAGCACCAGAGGGCCAAGGGTCAGCGTCCTACCTCCCATGCTGAAGCTGCTGTTGGAAAGGTACGCCTGGATGGTGGCATCGTGGAGCGTTACGGTCACGTTGTTCATGTGGACCTGGGTGCCACTAACACATCTGTATTTTTTATCTATATCTGCCCTGATGTCAGTTATAGATTCCACAGTCTTGATTTCTAGATTAAAAAAAAAAAAATCACAATTGCAAACTACCTGTAGTACTTAATGTGTTTTTTATTTCAGCCCTGATATCAGTTATAGATTCCAGTCTTGATTTCTAGATTTAAAAAAAAAAAATCACAACTGCAAACTACTTGTAGTACTTAGTTTATTTTATGTGTTATTTTTTTTTGAGACAGAGACTTGCCCTGTCGCCCAGGCTGGAGCACAGTGGCGTGATCTCAGCTCACTGCAACCTTCGCCTTCTGGGTTCAGGCGATTCTCTTGCCTCAGCCTCCTGAGTAGCTGGGATTACAGGCGCACGCCACCACGCCCAGCTAATTTTTGTATTTTTAGTAGAGAGGGGGTTTCACCATGTTGGTCAGGCTGGTCTCGAACTCCTGACCTCATGATCTGCCCGCCTCAGCCTCCCAAAGTGCTGGGATTACAGGCATGAGCCACCACGCCTGGTTGCGTGTTTTTTATTTTTTAGAGACAGTCTCACTCGGTTGCCTAGGCTGGAGTGCAGTGGCACCATCTCGGCTCACTGCAACCTCTGCCTCCTGGGTTCAAGTGATTCTCATGCCTCAGCCTCTCGAGTAGCTGGGATTACAGGTGCCCGCCACCACATCTGGCTAATTTTAGTATTTTTAGTAGAGACAGTGTTTCGCAATGTTGGCCAGGCTGGTCTCAAACTCCTGACCTCAAGTGATGCGTCTGCCTTAGCCTCCCAAAGTGCTAGGATTACAGGTGTGAGCCACCACACCCAGCCTGCAATTCTTAGGTAAGAGTAACTTTAGACAATCCTCCAACCCAATTTTCTATCACTTCACAATCGGCCCATTTTGGTTCTTACCTTTGGAGCTTGCATTGGGGAAAAGGTGTGTGTCTGACAAGTTATAAACAAAACTCATGAGCTGGACGCTGTAACCTGTTGCATTTCTTGTGAAATTGAGAGTGAGTGTATGTCCTCTTCCAAAAGCAATCACGAGACTGGGGTTGGAAGTGTTCTCTTTTCCACAGGAGCTGCTGTTGAGCACTACTGTGGCATCTGATGGCAGGTCAAAGGTCATGTTCTAGAATAAACACAATTAAATGTAACCCAATTGGGATGCAGGTTATTAAAAGTTCAAAGAAAGAGATTTTCTGTAAGTCTGATAGAAACTTGTACTCCATTTCCACCTGAGATATCACTACTGAGGTACTCATTTTTTTTTTTTTTGAGATGGAGTCTCGCTCTGTCGCCCAGGCTGGAGTGCAGTGGCGCGATCTCGGCTCACTGCAAGCTCCGCCTCCCGGGTTCACGCAATTCTCCTGCCTCAGCCTCCCGAGTAGCTGGGACCACAGGCACCTGCCACCACGCCTGGCTAATTTTTTTGTATTTTTAGTAGAGACGGGGTTTCACCGTGTTAGCCAGGACAGAATCGATCTCCTGACCTCGTGATCCGCCCACCTCGGCCTCCCAAAGTGCTGGGATTACAGGCGTGAGCCACCACGCCTGGCTGAGGTACTCATTTTTAATATAAACCAAAAAAAGGTTAGTATTACATGTCAGTAACAGACTGAAAAGTATTTCAGGTATAAGAAAAAGTTGGCTTAATAATTCATATAATCAAAAATTTGCAGCTGGGCATGGTGGCTCACACCTGTAATCCCAACTCTCTGGGAGGCTGACGTGGGGGGATTGCTTGAGCCCAGGAGTTCAAGACCAGCCCGGGCAACATAGCAAGACCCTATCTCTACAAAAACAAAATAAACTAATCAGACATGGTGGCATCCGCCTGTAGTCCCGGCTACTCAGGAGGCTGAGGCAGGAGGATTGCTTGATCCTAGGTTTGAGGCTGCAGTGAACTACGATTGCACCACTGCACTCCAGCCTGGGCAACAGAGCAAGACTCTGTCTCCAAACAAAACAAAACAACCCCATAAATTCATTTTCTGTTAATATAATTTATAATAGAATTTAAAGCGTCTTGAAATTGAAACAATTCATACCGGTTTCAGGGTGAGATATATATTTGAGAAAAGCTATCACTACTTTTTTTTACTATAGAAATGTTCATTTAAATAATGTTTCTTTAAACAAAGAAGGTGTTTATAGCAGAAATGTTTAAATTTACTACTATAAGCAAAATGAGCAACTGGAAAACCACCTAATGTTCATCAAAGTAAACTAGATAGGTCAAATGAACTACAGTGAAGCAGTATACTAATGTGGGCCAAAAAAAACAACACGAAACTACACAAGGTGATAAAGACATATTTTGTGAAATAACAAAGTGCATAACAGCATATAGGTGACCTCATTTGTGAAACATAATTTATAACAGAATATTTTAAAAATCCAACCACCAAAACCAAACATTAAAAAAGTGATGTAGAAATTAAATAAAAAGTGCTTGGAGACCAGGTACGCTGGGGCACGCCTGTAATCCCAGCACTTGGGGAGGCCGAGGTGGGCAGATCACCTGAGGCCAGGAGTTTGAGACCAGCCTGACCAACGTGGAGAATCCCTGTCTCTACTAAAAATACAAAAATTAGCTGGGCACATGCCTGTAATCCTAGCTACTCGGGAGGCTGAGGCAGGAGAATTGCTTGGACCCAGGAGGCAGAGGTTGCGGTGAGCCAAGATCATGCCATTGTACTCTAGCCTGGGTGACAAGAGCAAAACTCTGTCTCAAAAAAAAAAAAAAAAAAAAAAAGTGCTTGGAGGCCAGGTACGGTAGCTCACGCCTGTAATCCCAGCACTTTGGGAGGCCAAGGTGGGCAGATCACTTGAGGCCAGTAGTTTAAGACCAGCCTGGCCAACATAGCAAAACCCCGTCTCTACTAAAAATACAAATAATTAGCTGGCCATGGTGGCAACCACCTCATGTCTCAGCTACTGAGGAGGCTGAGGCACGAGACTCACTCACACCTGGGAGGTGGAGGACACAGGGAGCCGAGATCTTGGCACTGTACTCCAGCCACCTGGGGGACAGAGTGCCAATCTCAGAAAAAAGAAAAAAGGCTTTGACAAGTATTTATAATTTGAGACTGGATTTTTTTTTTTTTTTTGGAGATGGTCTTGCTCTGTCACCCAGGCTGCAGTGCAGTGGCAAGATCATAGCTCACTGCAGCCTCGACCTCACAGGCTCAAGCGATCCTCCCACCTCAGCCTCCCAAGTAGCTGGGACCACAGGCACACTCCACCATGTCTGGCTTTTTTTTTTTTTTTTAAAGAGATAAGATCTTGCTATGTCTTGGATTTTTTAAATATTTTGTTATTACAAAAGGCTTTAGTCATCCCAAAGAAACACAAAGCCATTTCAACAAAACTACTAAGGAACATTTTAATCAAACTAGTACAGTGTTTGTAGCACTGCATGTCAAACAACCATTTATATACATTTCTTGCAGTATAATAATTTCTCTAAATCAAAAAAGCCACATTCACAAAGCATGAAAAAGATTCAAGACAACTTACCAATTACTAATAGGGGAATGTGTAACAAATTATGGTGAACTAACATAATAAAGTATTACATTATGATTATAAAAGACAATCACGAAGAAAACTAGAGCCAGGAGCGGTGGCTCACCCCTGTAATTCCAACACTCTGGGAGGCCGAGGCAGGCAGATCACTTGAGGTCAGCAGTTTGAGACCAGCCTGCCCAACATGGTGAAACCCCGTCTCTACCAAAAATACAAAAATCAGCCAGGCGTGGTGGTGGGCACCTGTAGTCCCAGCTACTCAGGAGGCTAAGGCAGGAGAACTGCTTGAACCCAGGAGACAGAGGTTGTGGTGAGCTCAGATCATACCACTGCACTCCAGCTTGGGTGACAAAGCAAGATTCAATCTCAAAAAAAAAAAAAAAAAAAAAAAGAAAACTAGAAAAATGTTCATCATAGGCTGGGTGCGGTGGCTCACATCTGTAATCCCAGCACTTTGGGAGGCTGAGGTGGGTGGATCACGAGGTCAGGAGACTGAGACCATCCTGGCTAACATGGTGAAACCCCGTCTTTACTAAAAATACAAAAAATTAGCAGGGCGTGGTGGCGAGCGCCTGTGGTCCCAGCTACTGGGGAGGCTGAGGCAGGAGAATGGCATGAACCCAGGAGGCAGAGCTTGCAGTGAGCCCAGAGAGCGCCACTGCACTCCAGCCTGGGCGACAGAGCGAGACTCAGTCTCAAAAAAAAAAAAAAAAGAAAGAAAAATGTTCATGATAAACAGTGAGGTGCAGCACATATAGAGGCTTGTTACTGTGCCTGTGGCTATGGCACATGACAGCACAGGTTACTGACAACACCAGAAGGAGATACGCAGATAGGAAAAGCACCATGTTCAGATGGGGCCATTTTTCAAAGACTTGGTTGAAATGTTAAAAATCATCTTTCCACACACACAAAGGAAGCATGAAGTGCCCTGGTGTTTCCTACCTTAGGGCCACTCTTGGTGTCGTAGTTCACTGAGAAGGCAGCAGAGAAGTTGGCCATTATGCACGCGGTCCCGTTGCCATTTTTCACCATAAACATTGCTGCTGACGCACAATGCACGAGGCCTGTCAATTCCAGGGAAGACGGAGACCATCAGAAACTGTCCAAAAAGCACGACCAAGTACTCCCATTTTCCACAGCTGTAGCAGTGATGGGTTTTATTACAAGATTCCACTGTTTCTCTTTTTTTTTTTTTTTTTTTTGAGAAGGAATCTCACTCTGTCGCCAGGCTGGAGTGCAGTGGCGTGATCTCAGCTCACTGCAACCTCCACCTTCCGGGTTCAAGCAATTCTCCTGCCTCAGCCTCCCGAGTAGCTGGAACTGCAGGCACGTGCCACCAAACCCAGCTAATTTCTGTTTTTAGTAGCGACGGGGTTTTGCCATGTTGGCCAGGCTGGTCTTGAACTCCTCACCTCAGGTGATTCAACCACCTTGGCCTCCCAAAGTGCTGGGATTATAGGCATGAGCCACTGCACTCAGCCTCCACTGTGTTTCTTAAATCCAGTGAACAACCACGCACATAGATTACGCGGCCAGTTCACCTGGTGCCCTGTCCCTTGCGGATACTACTCTGGAATTGTTATCTCTAAGCCCATCTGATTGAGTTTGCCAACCTGGTCTACTGCTATTTAGTGCTTTATTTAGAACACTTATGAGGAAGGCACATGTCAATTTCTGCATCATCCTAGGCATACGCTGCTCCACCTTTCTCAGAGGATCCCTGTAAGACGTGGTGCCTTGAAGGCACCACTCAACCATCTGCAGAAATCCATGGGAGAGTCTGCAGGATCTTTCACCATGGTCCTCACCTGCTACTTAACATCTGGTCAGTTTTATTTCTCATGGACTCAAAGTGCTGAGCTCTTTGCCCAATTTCAGAAAGGTCCTCACAGCACCACACATCGGTGGAGTGGCTTCCCTTCCCCATCCTGAGGCAAAGGGACAGAAGGAAGCTCTATAGGTCTTTCCAGCTTAACAGTGGTCACTGCTAAATATTTCCTCTCTGACTTATTCATACTCTACTTCCCTGATCAAGATGTTTGGCAACAAATGTAATCTGATCACTATGGTAGAGACCCTGGTAATTGTACAAATTGCACGTTATTACACAGTTCTTTCATTACAGATTGGAAAACAGGTGTTTTTGCCTGTTCTAACGCCAAACATCTATCTGCCACCACTGGGAACCGTGCAGAAATGACACGCTTTCACTTGTCTCTGCCGCTACAAGCTCGTGCATGCCAGTCCAGTGAGCACTCACCACCTGGGGGCTGATCTCGCACTGCGTGAGCACAGCCTTCCAACCACACACACACCCGGGTCTCATTTGTCACTCTAAGTGTAAATGCAACTCAGGCACACTGTGAGGGCAGATATTGAAAGAGAGGATGCTCAGCTTTTCATTTAAAATCCTATTCCCTAGAAAAGTAATGGATTCCAATGAATCCAACTCATTTCAACCTTGGGTCTTTCACTAGAAATCTTCAGAGCAACTATTCTTCAAGCCTAAAGCAAAGCATATAACCAGAAGTCCCACCTATCTTCCCTTTGGTAAAGGAAATACCAAAATCTATGTCCATAAAGAAAAGGTGCTGCCGGGCACAGTGGCTCACACCTGTAATCCCAGCACTTTGGTGGGAGGCTGAGGCAGGTGGATCACAAAGTCAGGAGTTCAAGACCAGCCTGCCCAACATGGTGAAACCCCGTCTCTACTAAAAATACAAAAATTAGCTGGGCGTGATGGCAGGCGCCTGTAATCCCAGCTACTTGGGAGGCTGAGGCAGGAGAATCACTTGAACCAGGGAGGCCGAGGTTGCAGTGAGTCGAGATTGCGCCACGGCACTCCAGCCTGGGTGACAAAAGCAAAACTCTGTCTCAAACAAAAAAGAAAAAGAAAAAGAAAAAGAAAAGGTGCTACATGACAATGAAACGAAGTAGGGCGTGCAAGGAAACCTCCAATCTACTGTCTGCTTTGCTTGGTTTTTCAAGCCACACTCTGCAACACTCAGGCAAGATCATACTAACAGCATTTCCAATGAATCTAGAGAATCTAGAGAAGATTCTACCACTTATTTTTGACATAGTAAAGGTTTCTAAAAACAGACAAAATATTCTCACTCTTGTGAGAGATCAGATGAGTGTACAGAAGCTACAGCAGACGCCAGCAAGGCAGAAGCAGCGGACAGGCAGACACAGCAGACGCCAGAGACTTAACACTGACTGGAGCTCAGCGTGGACAAGGCCACTGCCCACCCCACCCCCAGCTGAGGAGTCACAGGGCTCACAGCCACCACTGACAACCTGGATGCCCGCATGGGAGCACCCATAGGCCAGCTTTTATTAAGCTGCCCTTTTATAAGTTTCCTCAAACACTTCTTACTGACCCGAAGCACTTCATTAGGAAATATTTCAAACTAAGTTGCTTTTCAATTATACAATTTTTTTTTTCACTTAGTAAATATGCTGAGGGTTTCAGCTTTTTTATTTTTTAGAGACTGAGTCTCACTCTTGCCCAGGCTGGAGTGCAGTAGCCCTCCACCTCCCAGATTCAAGCGATTCTCGTGCCTCAGCCTCCTGAGTAGCTGGGACTATAGGTTTTTACCACCATGTCTGGCTACTTTTTGTATTTTTAGTAGAGACGGGGTAGGCAGGGTTTTGCCATGTTGGCCAGGCTGGTCTCCAACTCTTCGCCTCAAGTGATCCACCTGCCTCGGCCTCACAAAGTGCTAGGATTATGGGTGTAAGCCACCATGCCCGGCCAGGTCTCAGCTTTCAGAGGAAAACAAAGAAATATCATTTAAATAAATGTAAAGTAAGCTTTGGCAGCACAAGATGCCTGTATTACTCTGGAGAGACCCAGGAATTTTGAGTTATTAAAATAAACTTACCCTCAGAAGGTAATTTTGGTAAAGAGGAAAATAAGAGCATTAGCACACAGAGCTTGAAGAGAAAATGTATGTATACTAATGGTCAGAAGTTTTTAAAAAAAACTTCCACAACAGTGGCAACTGGTTAGCAAAAAAAAAAAAAAAAAAAAAAAAAAAGACAAAAAACCTCAAATAAGTTACAGTGTTTCCAGTAACCTGACAGGTGTCACAGCCCAACAGGACAGCTGTTGGCAGCATCTCCAAGGTGGGCACCCTGGCCTACTGGTGACTGCTATCTCTGGCAGTCCTGTACTCAGACACGAACAGGACCACTTCTCCAGGGATCACATAAAGGAGTAACTGTGGCTTCAAAATACTCTCACTTGGGAGAAATTCTACTCTCTGAAACAAGTGCTGCTGTGGGAAGCATGCGTGCTTCTGAGTCACAGCCCTCAGTTCTTACAGGTTCTTCCAGCACTTACTAGCTGTGCACCCATGGCCAGTAGCAGAGCCCAATCCCCAGTCTCTGCACCCACGAGCAGGAGGAGAGAGTGCCAAGGCCTCGGGGCTGTCGGAGCAGCTAAGCATTTGGTGCCCGGCACTGATGCCAGCTTTGATGTCAGCTGTTATTAAACATCTGCACAGGTACGGAGGGTTCCTATCAAGTTCATCATTCAATCCTCAGTATCTGACACAAAACATCACAAACTATCTCATTTAACAAGCACTTGGAATGCACTTAGTTTGTGCCAGGTGCTGCTCTAAGCACATCCCAATTTTCATGACAACTCTTCATAGGGAGATTAAGGCATAGAGAGGTCAACTAACCCACCCAGGTCACAACAGCTAGTGATTGGTGCAGACCTAGATCTAGAAGGGGGTCTTCTGACTCACAGGATGTGCCACTTCTGAACCACGCTGCCTCTCCAGCACTTGATGACTGAGGGTACGGGCTTCCAATGAGGAAACACTGGCTGGATGCAGTGGCTCATGCCTGTAATCTCAGCACTTTGGGAGGCTGAGGAAGCGGAGGACTGCTTGAGGTTAGGAGTTCCAGACCAGGCTGGTCAACACAACAAGACCTTGTCTCTTAAAAAAAAAAGTTCTGGCCGGGCATGGTGGCTCACGCTTGTAATCCCAGCACTTTGGGAGGCTGAGGCGGGCGGATCATGAGGTCAGGAGATCGAGACCACGGTGAAACCCCGTCTCTACTAAAAATACAAAAAATTAGCCGGGCGTGGTGGCGGGCGCCTGTAGTCCCAGCTACTCGGAGAGGCTGAGGCAGGAGAATGGCGTGAACCCGGGAAGCAGAGCTTGCAGTGAGCCGAGACTGTGCCACTGCACTCCAGCCTGGGCGACAGAGCAAGACTCCGTCTCAAAAAATAAAAATAAAAAAATAAAATAAAAAAATAATAAAAATTTTTTTAAAAAGTTTAAATTTTTTTGAATTTAAAAAATAAAAATTAAGAAATACTTGCTTTTGACATTAAAGATTACCATCTGAAGAAATGAGTAAAAAACTTCATTTTAAAAAATTAGGCCGGGCGCAGCGGCTCATGCCTGTAATCCCAGCACTTTGGGAGGCTGAGGTGGGTGGATCACCTGAGGTCAGGAGTTTGAGACTAGCCTAGCTAGCATGGTGAAACCCCGTCTCTACTAAAAAAAAAAATACAAAAATTAGCCGGGCATGGTGGCGCGTGCCTGTAGTCTCAGCTACTCAGGAGGCTGAGGCAGAAGAATCACTTGAACCCGGGAGGTGGAGGTTGCAGTGAGCTGAGATCGTGCCACTGCACTCCAGACTGGACGACATAAAGAGACTGTCTCAAAAAAACAAGAAAAAAAAATTTATTAAGAAATCACATCTTAGCCTGGGCACGTGGCTCACGCCTGTAATCCCCGCACTTTGGGAGGCCAAGGCGGGCAAATCACCTGAGGTTAGGAGTTTTGAGACCAGCCTGACCAAACATGGAGAAACCTTGTCGCCACTAAAAATACAAAATTAGCTGGGCATGGTGGCGCATGCCTGTAATCCCTGGTACTCGGGAGGCTGAGGCAGGAGAATCACTTGAACCCGGGAGGCGGAAGTTGCAGTGACCCAAGATTGCGCCATTGCACTCCAGCCTGGGCAGTAAGAGTGAAACTACGACTCAAAAAAAAAAAAAAAAAAAAAAATCATGTCTTAGTTTTTCTTGGCTTCTTTTAAATATGGTATTTTTATTCTACTTAACCAATGATGCACAATCATTTATGAAGAATTAAAGGAAAAAAATACCATCCCAGGCACTGAATCACAACCTCTAGAGGCAGGGTATAAGAGTGTGTGTGTGTGTGTCTGTGTGTGTGTGTGTGTAAATATATATATATAATTTTTTTTTTTTTAAATGGAAACAGAGGCTCGCTCTGTCACCCAGGCTGGAGTCCAGTAGTGTGATCTTCGCTCACTGCAACCTCCGCCTCCCGGGCTCAAGCAATTCTCCTACCTCAGCCTCCCAAGTAGCTGGGACTACAGGGGCACGCCACCATGCCCAACTAATTTTTTTTATATTTTAGTAGAGACAGGATTTCACCAAGTTGCCCAGGCTGGTCTCGAACTCCTGAGCTCAGGCAATCCGCCCACCTCGGCCTCCCAAAGTGCTAGGATTACACGTGACAGCCACCGTGCCCGGCCGTATATTTCTTTTTAATTTTTTTTGTAGAGACACTGGTCTCGCCATGTTGCCCAGGCTGATCTCAAACAATCCTCCTGCCTTAGCCTCCCAAAGCACTGAGATGACAGGCATGAGCCACTGTGCCTCACTGTGGTATGTATATTTCTAAAAAGCTGATCCTGTGGATTTGTGCATATGTTTGCTTAAGAGCCACTGCTATAAAATTGATCCTTTCTTCATATATGTACTCAGCACTTACTACCTGTCAGTTAAGGAAGGCAGATACACAGGCAAAAATAATCCCAGTGCAGCTGAACAGATGTTACCATGTAGAAGTACATGCAATAAAAGTCTTGGGTACAGAGAAGAAAGGGTAACGTTGCCTGGGATGGGGCTAATGTAATACAAATTCAAAATTACAGGGCTACAAAGACATTCTGACCTCAAATCTACTGACAAATTCGTTCTTTCCACCACATAACTGACAATCTGCACAATCAAAGGTAACATCAGTTACTACAAAAAAATTTTTTTTCTTTCTTTTTTTGAGATGGAGTCTCGCTCTGTCGCCCTGAAGTGCAGTGGCACGATCTCGGCTCACAGCAACCTCCACCTCCTGGGTTCAAGCAGTTCTCCTGCCTCAGCCTCCTGAGTAACTGGGACTACAGGCCTGTGCCACCATGCCTGGCTAACTTTCTAAAAATATTTTTAGTAGAGACGGCGTTTCACCATGTTGGTCAGGATGGTCTCAATCTCTTGACCTAGTGATCCACCTGCCTCAGCCTCCCAAAGTGCTGGGATTACAGGCATGAGCCACCGCACCCAGCTTTTCTTTCTTCTTCCTTTTTTTTTCTTTTTTTGACATTGAGTTTCGATTTTGTTGCCCAGGCTGGAGTTCAATGGCACGATCTCAGCTCTCTGCAACCCCTGCCTCCTGGGTTCAAGCAATTCTCTTGCCTCAGCCTCCCGCGTAGCTGGGATTACAGGCACCTGCCACCACGCCACGCCTCGCTAATTTTTCTATTTTTAGTAGAGACGGGGTTTCACCACATTGGCCAGGCTGGTCTCAAACCCCTGACTTCAGCTGATCCGCTCACCTGGGCCTCCCGAAGTGCTGAGATTACAGGCGTGAACCACTGCACCCAGCCGAGTATAAAATTTTTCAAACCTCCTAAGTGATAGTCGTTCAAGTGGAAAGGGTAAGGCGGTCATCCTGCTGACATCAGTGGTTTAAAGGGTCACATTACGCAATCACAGCTAATCCTCTCTCTCAAGACAAGTTTCAGTTCATGCTTGTCTGAGCTTTCTAAGTATTCAAACACAGTAGCTTTAAACAACGCCTAATTATTAATATAGTGGAAATTAGTAATTGAGCAGTTTTTTTTTTAAGAAAAAATGGTTTTTGGTGAAATTGCACATTAAAATAAACATTTTAAATATCTTTAAATACAAGTTGTTAAAAGGCCTTTTTTAAAATTTGGATTTTGGCCAGGCACAGTGGCTCATGGCTGTAATCCCAGCACTTTGGGAGTCTGAGGCAGGTGGATCACGAGGTCAGGAGTTCGAGACCAGCCTGGCCAGCATGGTGAAACCCCATCTCTACTAAAACTACAAAAATTAGCCAGGCATGGTGGCGCGCACCTGTAGTCCCAGCTACTAGGGAGGCTGAGGCAGGAGAACTGCTTGAACACAAGAGGTGGAGGCTGCAGTGAACGGAGATCACGCCACTGCACTCCAGCCTGGGTGACAGAGCAAGACTCTGTCTCAAAAAAAAAAGTTGGGCCAGGTACGGTGGTTCAAACCTGTACTCCCAGCACTTTGGGAGGCAGAGGGAGGCGGATCACGAGGTCAGGAGATCGAGACCAGCCTAACATAGTGAAACCTTGTCTCTACCAAAAATACATAAACTAGCCCAGCATAGTGGCAGTTGACTGTAGTCCCAGCTACTCAGGAAGCTGAGGCAGAAGAATTGCTCGAACCCGGGAGGCAGAGGTTGTAGCGAGCCGAGGTTGTGCCACTGCACTCCAGCCTGGGCACAGAGCAACTCCGCCTCAAAAATAAAAAGTTAAGATTGTAAACATAAAAGATATAATGGAACAGATCTTAGAAGGCTGATTACACAAGCAATATTCCAATCACAATATTAGGGAGTTATGGATTTTTTCTCTTCATTTTTAAAGTGAAATTTTTTTTTTTTTTTTTTTGAGACGGAGTCTCCCTCTGTTGCCCAGGCTGGAGTGCAGTGGCTTGATCTCAGCTCACTGCAACCTCTGCTTCCCGGGTTCAAGCAATTCTTCTGCCTCAGCCTCCCAAGTAGCTGGGATTACAGGCGTGCGCCACCATGCCCAGCTAATTTTTGTATTTTTGTAGAGACCGGGTTTTGCCATATTGGCCAGGCTGGTCTCGAACTCCTGACCTCATGATCCATCCGCCTCGGCCTCCCAAAGTGTTGGGATTACAGGCGTGAGCCACTGCGCCCGGCCTAAAGTGAGTTTTTAAAACATGAAACAAAACATCAAAGTCATGAGGCTTGTGAGCATCTGTAACAAAGAACAATGCAGTTGCTGTGACATGACAAAACTTGTTTCAGCAACTCCTTTCATTAACTACACCTGACCCTGTCGCAGAAGCTGAGCAAGGCTTCAGGCTTACTATTGGAGTAAGTTCGTCTCTGTGGCTATTCAGGCAGTTCAAATAATTCCTTTTACACAACAGGCAAAACAAAAAAGGGAAGCCAAAATCCATTCACTCACAGTAAAAGAGTTTTACAGCTGGATGGGACTGAGGGATTTAAAGAAGTCAAGGCAGATGTGTACAGGAGTGTATTTCTATATCTACTTAACTCACACACACTCCCCCAGCTTGATTCTACATCACCTTTCCGATCCTGGCACTTAAGATAATCTTCCCATATTACTAGAATGGGGGTCGGGGGAGGAGGTGAGAGAATAGTTGGGGGGGGGGGGGCAATCCGGACTGTCTTAAAGAGACAGCACACATCCTCTTATTAAAACAGAATAAATGAGAACGAAATTCACCAGTCAATACAATATTGGGCACCTACTGCCCATCTGAGCTCTATAAACTGACAGAAGAGAAGGGTGCTTCCCCACGTGTTCCCGGGTCCCGCATTTCGGCCTACAGGAACGGCGCTCTTTAAACTGCTTACTAGACATGAACATTGCCACCGCGAGTCTGACGCCAGCTTTCCCTCATCTTGTCTACTACGGAATCTTGTGAAATCCCAAAGATAACTTTAAAAATTATTTTAACATACATGTGAATTCACAATAACATAAATACACTCGCATCTCCTCCACACCGCTGAAAGAGGAGAAAGGTTCAAATACAAAGGTGGGGAATGTTCGCGCCGGCTTCTCCCTGTCCTGGGTGAAATCCATGTTGGGAAGAGCTTGATCTAGGTCACCCGCCTGGAAGCTGAGACCACAGACGTCCCTGGCACCTTCGGCGGCGCAGCCTCGTCTAGATCTCACCGCCTCAACTTGCCAGGAAACTTAACGACCTGAAAGCACCAGACCGCCGAGCAAGCCATCGGAAGCTCCCTTTCGCACTCAACACCACAGAAAAACTGAGTTCAGTGAGACAGACCTTAGAGGAGCCAGGTCCTGGGATGAGACCTCCTGGTCCCCCAAGCACCTGCCATTGAGCTCTGCTCCGACACTACGACCCCGAGAGAAACACCCGCCCGCGGGCAGAGCCGGCCGGGACTAGGAGCAGTGGGTGCGGGGCGACCCGCGGGACAAGGACTCGGCAGCCCCCCGCCCTCAAGACCCAGGGGCCTCGGCTCCGCCCGGTCCCGCCGCTCCCAGGCCCCGCCTCGACCCCCCTCACCGAGCAGCAGCAACAGCAGCAGCAGCAGCAGGGGCCGCCGGGCGCTGCCGGGGGCCGCCATGGCGCGAAGCGGCCGGGTACAGTGCGGGGAGCGGGGGCGAGGGCGGCGGTTGGGCCGTGGACTGCCGGGCGCTGGGGCGGCGGCGGGGCGCGGGAGCGGGCGCCAAGGGCTGGCGTGAGAGACGGCGGCGTTACCAGACGCAAGAGGCCCGGCCACTGCGACGCCGGCACGAAGAAGACCCCGCGGCCGGCAGCGCCTGTCACGTGAGCTGCGCCGCGCCCGGGCGTCACGTGACCCCGCGGGTCTCGCGAGAGCGCGCGCGTCGAGCGCCGGCGGCTCGGCTTCCCGCAGGTGCGGCAGCTTCCAGCACCGCGCGTCCCCTCACGCGTGATGCAGGCCGGCACGTGACCCGCAACGGCACGTGACCCTGGACGCACGTGACCCGGCCTGGTCTGGGGGCCTGGGGCCGAGCCACGGTCCTGAAAGGGGAAGTGGGCTGGGTTCGCGGAAAAGGAAGAGGAAGAGTCCTGGCGGGAGAAAGTGAGGAAAGAGGAAGCCCGCGAGAGGAGAAAGGGCAGACGGAGCGCGGACGCCCAGGCCTCCCGTCAGCCTGCGAGGCATCCCAAACGCGGGCTCTTTATGGACCGGAGGGTGGTCGGGGTGGCAGCGCGGGTGACCAGCCGGGTGCGCGGCCAGGGATGGGCGAAGGGTTTGTCTTTTGGTGAGTGGGAAGCAAGTTCCTCACACAGGGAGGCCACTGTGCCCAAACTCTTGAGTGGTTTTAGGAAGGAAATAAGGGATCTGAAATAGGTCAGTGCAGCCTTCCGCTCGTTAATCGCAGGCTGAGGGAAGACGGCACCGGGCTGCCCAGGGTGAAGGTGAAGGTGAAGGTGCGATGGCGATACCCTTCGGCTTACAGAAAGTTCCTGTCGAGCACTTTTTTTTTTTTTTTGAGACGGAGTCTCGCTCTGTCGCCCAGGCTGGAGTGCCGTGGCACGATCTCGGCTCGCTGTAACCTCCGCCTCCCGGGTTCAAGCGATTCTCCTGCCTCAGCCTCCCAAGTAGCTGGGATTACAGGCATGCGCCACCACGCCAGGCTGATTTTGTGTATTTAGTAGAGATGGGGTTTCACCAGTTGGCCAGGCTGGTCTCGAACACCTGACCTCAAGCAATCCACCCGCCTCGGCCACCCAAAGTGCTGAGATTACAGGCCTGAGCCACGGCGCCCGGCCCCTGCATTTTAGAAGTCTGAAGATGCTCTGTTTTTTTGGCTTGTCACCATATAGGATTTATGGCTTTTTGTTAAAATACTATTTAATTAAGGCCCCTACGCTACTGCGTTGTATAAAGCACCCATCGCATAAGTAACTACATCTTAGAAAAAGATTTAATCCTACATTTCAAAAGGCATCATACCAACAGACACTGGATGTCCATCTAGTTAATAGAGACAGCACTCAGCCAGATAAAGACATGACCAGGCACACTCTTACTATAAGTCCTCACCAGAGGACTGTGACCTTAAAAAGGGTGGGATTTGACCAATTCAACACGGCATTTTGATAGACCCCACCTTGCTGTCACTTGCGCTTAGCACCCTGCATCTGCTGCCTAAGGATCTGCTCACATCAAAGACTTCCTTGGAAGACAATGACTTCTGTCTGGATCAGGCCGGAATACACTCCTTGCTCCCGTTATTGCTTTCCTTGGATTGATCCATTAACCCCTTTTCCTATCCCCTTTCTCTTGATGTCCAATGTTACTTTGTTTGATGGGGAATGTTTAATCCATAACGTTTGTATTTTAAGTACACTGATGTATAGTTTGCAGTATTGACTGAATCGTGGAATGGCTTGAGCCTCTGCCCATGGCTCTACCAAGTTAACAAGTAGTACTGAAGGGAATTGTCTCGAGGCAACTCCTCGTAGCTCATGGCTTTTATAATTGAAATAGCATCAATATATTTCCACCTTGTGGAAAGACAAACGTGTGTGGACCCGGTTATGTCTGACCTTGTGCTGTTCACAACATGCCTTGAGAAATACTTTTGAACTGAGGCCTCTCACACGATGGGTACAGCAAGTGCTAATGAACTTCTGCTTGTTTCTCCTGTTACTCTGAATTTTGTTTTCAGGAGAATGTCTCAATTAATAGATAAAAGAAGAGAAGTTATATTTTCTCCCCTGCAGTGGAATGAGATAATTACGTGAAACTCTGGAGGTTTAAATTTGGGGACTCCTCTCATCCACTGCTTCTTAAGGAGGCTAGAAGTAGGGTTTAGAAAGTAGGAGAGGTGTTTGAACAAGCATACTGAATATTACAGTTTTATGGTGCAAAACAAAAACCTGCTTAATGCAAAAATAGAATTTAATGCTGGACAAAATCTTGGTTGAAGGAGGTTCAGAGATGACATGATTCCCACACTGTGTCCTAAAGTGTGTATCAGAACGGAGGGAGGGCATTTATCAAAAAAAGGCTCAGAAACACTCATCTAGTCCAAACCATACGTATCTGTTCTTTCCTTTCCTGCTGCTGCCCCATGCTCTGGCCATACTTATCTATTTACTTTACCTGCCTCCACTTTTTTGTCGTTACAATTATTTAGACAAAGTGATGCCCTACTCCCTCCCTCCCTTCCTTCTTTTCTTTTTCTTTTTTTCTTCTTTTTCTCATTCTTTCCTTTTTCTTATCTTCCCCTTTTTCTTTCTTTTTTGTTTTGTTTTGTGACAGGATTTCTCTCTGTCTCCCAGGCTGGAGTGCAGTGTTGGAATCAAGGCTCACTGCAGCCTCAAGCGGCCTTCCTACCTCAGCGTCCTAAGTAGATGGGACTGCCGGTGCACATCATCACACCTGGCCAATTTTTTAAAAATTAGCTGGGATCACAGGCATGCACCACCATGCCCAGCTAATTCTTGTGTTTTTAGTAGAGACAGGGTTTCACTATGTTGTCCAGGCTGTTCTTGAATTCCTGACCTCAAGTGATCCACCCTCCTTGGCTTCCTAAAGTGCCGGGAATACAGGCATGAGCCACTGTGCCTGACCTTTTTTTTTTTTTTAACTTTTTTATAGCTTTTCTTTGTTTTTTACGTTAGGAATTCAGCGTGGAATATATTTCCCTGAAGACATTGTCAACCTAAAATAATCACGAGTCAGAATCTGCTTTAAAGAGATTATTCAAGCGCAGAGTTTGAGGACAGGCCGCCCAGGAAGCACAGATTCCAAAGAATGGAAGTCAGTGTTCTGAAATGTAGCAGTTTGGGATCATTTCTATAGGTGAAGTTTAGGGAAACTTAACACAATTCCAGCATCTTTCTCTCTGAGGGTGAATGCACACTTACTGTGCTCTGATTAGCCAAGGTGGTCTTTTCCTATTGGTAAAGGTATGTTTGGCGTTCTACACGGAGTATGTCACGGGGTCGTCGTGCCATCTAGTCTGAGTTAGGACAGATGCATAGGACAATGAAGGAGGTGGCTGGTCCACAGCAAAGATCAGTAATGGGAAGCAGGGAGGTCTGGTCTCTGGTCTCTCCTAGTCATTTACAAAACAAGAACAAGAGGCTGTGTGGTCAACCTGTCAGCCTAACCAGTCCAAGAAGCTGAAGTTGCAAACGTGCTTCATGACTCAGGCCACAGGGCCTAGCTTCCCCCTTGGCACAAGAAACAGAGGCTCCTGAAATTTTCTTCTACAATTTCTGCCACAAGAATTGAGGTTTGGTAGCTGATACATGGGCTCAGTATTTGAAATAAAGTAGTGGTTGATAGGTAAAAATTGAGATAAGTAGTCTTTTTATAACAATTCTAAAGGATATTTTAAATAAAAGTAGAATAATATAATGATCCCCGCCTTGCCTACCACTATTACCCAGCTTTCAGTTACTACTTAAAAAACTTTTTTTAGAGGTAGGGTCTCACTGTGTTGCCCAGGCTGGGTCGCCCAACACTGCAGCCTCATCCTTCTGGGTGCAAGGGACCCTTCCACCTCAGCCTCCCAAGCAGCTCCGACTACGGGCATGCACTGTCACACCTGGCTAATTTATTTTTACTTTTGTATAAAAGACAGGTTTGCTATGTTGCTCAGGCTGGTTGTGAACTCCTGGGCTCAAGTGACCATCCCGCCTCGGCCTCCCAAAATGCTGGGATTACAGATGGGAGCCACTGTGTCCAGCCCAGTTACCAACATTATGGCTAAACTCACCTTGGACATTTCTAGGTCACAGATGGAATCCAAGATTTCATCAAGAAGCCCTGGTTTGGGCCGGGCGCAGGGGCTCACACCTGTAATCCCAGCACTTCGGGAGGCTGAGGTGGGAGGATCCCGTGAAGACAGGAGTTTGAGACCAGTCTGGCCAACATGATGAAACCCTGTCTCTACTAAAAATACAACAATTAGCGGGCTGTGTTGGCCTACGCCTGTAATCCCAGCGACTCCAGAGGCTGAGACAGGAGAATCACTTGAAACCTGGGAGGCAGAGGTTGCAGTGAGCCGAGATCATGCAATTGCACGCCAGCCTGGGCAACAGAGTGAGACTCTGTCTAAAAAAAAAAAAAAGCCCTGGTTTATTTTGATGAAAAATGGTCTTTAGAGATGTCAGAGTCAAAATAAAAATGTAGAGATGACTCTCCAAATGTAACGTTTTATTTGGGAAGAAAGCATTGCAATTCAGGTGTCAACCGCAAATAATGAGATTCAGAAAATCTGATTACCTATAGTGTGTATTTCAGTGCAGAACTTGAGGATGGCCACCTGGGAAGGCACTGACTGCAGACAAATGGGGTCAGCGTTTCCAAGTGGAGAAGCTCAGGTTTCACTTACCAGGCAGAGACAGAAGCTCCAGGAGGATCACCACAGTTCTCGTATGAGACCAGGGGCACACGCCGCAGTGGTTCCATTGGTTAGGGATCTCTGTATTTGAAGGAAGATTGCGTTATGACTCCATGAGGAGGGGTAGTGATCTGAGGGGGTCTTATCTCCGGTGCCATTTGGTCTTTATTGTTTACAGGGAAAAAGGCAGAAGTTGCAGCCGCGTGTGGCATGACCTAGGCTGCATAGCCACATTCCCTTCAAGGCTCAGGATAATTCACAATTTCAAAGGCTTAATGTTTGATTCATTCAGTTTCACAGGGGCATACACACAAACTGCGTGTCTTTGAACAAAGAGAAGATTTGGGGTTTGATAAGAAGGAGGAAGGTCTTGAAGAAAGTTCCCTGCTGTTGGTAAAGCTCTGGGAAGCTGACAGGGTCTGCGGCGTTTGCGGCAGTGGAGGCGGCAGTGGGGGCGGGGAAGTTTGTCCTCTGGGGCTGTCGGGTGTCTCTCAGCAGCCATGGATGGGACTGGATTCAGGTTACAGCAGCAGTTTTCGCTGCCAGGCTTGAAGAGAATTACATTTTGGAGCAACATTTTGTGTCCTGAGTACTTTCTTCCCGGGCTCTGACTGTTTTAGTTGGGTGTGGCAAGAATGACCCCATTTCTCTGATCGACTTTCATTGAGATCACCATCTGTTTTAGCAACTGGTTTGTCAAGCTTCTAGGTCTTTTCCGGACACAGACCTAAGAAAGACAGAACATTTAAGAGAAAATCAGGACTTTATACTGGAATTTTCTATTCAAATGAAAATTACGGAGTTTTAACATCTTTTTTTTTTTTTTTGAGATGGAGTTTCACTCTTGTTGCCCAGGCTGGAGTGCAATGGCGCGATCTCAGCTGACCACAACCTCCGCCTCCCAGGTTCAAGCGATTCTCCTGCCTCAGCCTCCCGAGTAGCTGGGATTATAGGCGCCCGCCACCACGCCTGGCTAATTTTTTGTATTTTTAGTAGAGACAGGGTTTCACTGTGTTGGCCAGACTGGTCTCGAACTCCTAACCTCATTATCTGCCCGCCTCAGCCTCCCAAAGTGCTGGGATTACAGGCGTGAGCCCTGCCTTATTTTATTTTTTAATTGACATATAATAATTGCACATGTTTATGGAGTATATAGTGATATTTGGATCCATGTAATGTGTAGTGATCAGATCGAGGTAATTAACACTTCTGTCAAATCCAACATCATTTGTTGGTATTGGGGTCATTCCTCATCCTCCCTCTAGCTATTTGAAACTGTAGTCCCCCTCCAGTGCTCTAGAACGCTGGAACTTGTTCCTTCTGTAATTTTGTATCCTTTAGCAAATCTCTCCCTATCTGTGATTGTTTTCTTTTCCCAAGAATCAGCAAATCGTCCCATATCGGAAGAGACTACTGTTGTGGTGATCAGAATTTCTAGCATTGGACCTAGCAGGAGGACAGGTTGCCAGGGGTCTTCCTCCCTCAAGCCTTCCATTCTCCCTGGGGTTGCATCAGAGCTGAGCTCTGTTGAGGCTACTCAGAATGTGGGCTTTGGCACCAGGCGGACCTGAGCTTGAAGCTCCTGTCTGTCACTTGTCACTGGGGTCCTTGATTTTCACTTTTTTTTTTTTTTTTTTTGAGACAGAGTCTCGCTCTGTCGCCCAGGCTGGAGTGCAGTGGCGCAATCTCGGCTCACTGCAAGCTCCGCCTCCCGGGTTCACGCCATTCTCCTGCCTCAGCCTCTCCGAGTAGCTGGGACTACAGGTGCCCGCCACCACGCCTGGCTAATTTTTCGTATTTTTTAGTAGAGACGGGGTTTCACCGTGGCCTCGATCTCCTGACCTCGTGATCCGCCCGCCTCAGCCTCCCAAAGTGCTGGGATTACAAGCGTGAGCCACCGCGCCAGGCGATTTTCACTTCTTTACCGTGCTTGTGCACACTTACCTCAGCAGCATTTCCTGTTGGTCCATTAATGACATGAGAGGCAACTGATCATGCTGATGAGTGTACGGTTAGGGTTAACCAATGAGAGGCAATGGATCGTGCTGATGAGTGTACGGTTAGGGTTAACCAGTGAGAGGCAACGATCGTGCTGATGAGTGTACGGTTAGGGTTAACCAGTGAGAGGCAACGATCGTGCTGATGAGTGTACGGTTAGGGTTAACCAAGGAGAGGTAACGATCGTGCTGATGAGTGTACGGTTAGGGTTAACCAAGGAGAGGTAACGATCGTGCTGATGAGTGTACGGTTAGGGTTAACTAGTGAGAGGCAACGATCGTGCTGATGAGTGTACGGTTAGGGTTAACCAAGGAGAGGCAATGATCTTGCTGGTCAGTGTATGGCTAGGGTTAATGAATGAGAGGGCGACTGATCATGCTGATCAGTGTACAATTAGAGTTAACAAATGACATGTCAGAAAAATGTAAAACAGGAAGTGTTAAAGTAAAATATATGCTAATAAGCAGAAAAAAGAAGCAAAACTCCCATGATGTGATAATTTTTTAAATGAGCCTCTTCTACGGGAATTTAGATTACTTTTTTTCTGTTTAAAATAATGCCTTTGTGGCCAGGCACAGTGGCTCATGCCTATAATCCCCGCACTTTGGGAGGCTAAGGTGGGAGGATTGCTCGATTCCAGGAGTTTGAGATTAGCCTGGGCAACATAGGGAGACCCCATCTCTACAAAAAATACAAAAATTAGCTGAGTGTGATGGTGCACACCTGTGGTCTCAGCTACTTGGGAAATTGAGGTGGGAGGATTGCTTGAACCAGGGAGGTCAAGGCTGCAGTGAGCTGTGATTGTACAACTGAACTCCAGCCTGGGCAACAGAGCAAGACCTTGTCTCAAAAGTAATAAAATGGACTGGGCATCGTGGCTCACACTTGTTATCCCAGCACTTTGGGAGGTCGAGGTGGGCAGATTACAAGGTCAGGAGTTCGAGACCAGCCTAGCCAATATATGGTGAAATCCTGTCTCTACTAAAAATACAAAAATTAGCCGGGCGTGGTGGTGGGCACCTGTAGTCCCACCTACTTGGGAGGCTGAGGCAGGAGAATTGCTTGAATCTGGGAGGCGGAGGTTGCAGTGAGCCAAGATGGTGCCACTGCACTCCAGTCTGGGTAACAGAGTGAGACTCCACCTCAAAAAAAATAATAATAATAATGAAATTAAAAAAAAATAATGCCTTTGGGAGCATCTTTTATACCTATGTGTTGGCTCATCTTGGATAGTTTCCTTTTGAGAGACTCCTTGGAGAATGGCTGGGTCAGAGGGTGTCAGCCTTTCAGCTTCTGTGTCTGAGTTGCTTTCCAGGAGCTGCTCATGAGAAGGCCTTAATACTGTCTGAGTGTTAGGTGCTGTGACTTAAGCCTCTTAAAACGGGCAAGGCTTACCAATTTCCTTGAAGTACTTAAACCATGGTAGTCTTGTTTTTAGAAGGTTATGAAACAGGAATCCTCTCACAAAAAAAGAACCAAAACTTTTACCTTCTTCGAAAGTGGGTTTAAAAAAAAATAGTTCAAAGTCATTTGCAGCAAGAGAAATTCGGTAACTGCAATAATGCTCATGTTCCCATTACAGACTCACTGGAATGCTGTCTCCTGAGAGCCCTGGGATCCAAGGTGTGCTTAATTAGAGCCTGTTTTTATTTAAGAGTGAAATCCTGCTAACCAGAGCCTATTCCTAATAATGGAAAACACAGAATGGGAACTGAAATCCACATGAAGCCACTCCTCCATCTGAACTCATGACTAACCTCAAAGGGGGATTTAAAAATGGCTCTGTGAGGCCGGGCGCGGTTTCTCATGCCTGTAATCCCAGCACTTTGGGAGGCTGAGGCAGGTGGATCACGAGGTCAGGAGATTGAGACCAGCCTGGCCAACATGGTGAAACCCCGTCTCTACTAAAAATGCAAAAATTAGCTGGGTGTGGTGGTGGGCACCTGTAATCCCAGCTACTAGGGAGGCTGAGGCAGGAGAATCACTTGAACCCAGGAGGTGGAGGTTACAGTGAGCTGAGATTGCGCCGCTGCACTCCAGCCTAGCGACAGAGCGAGACTGTCTCAAGAAAAAAAAAAAGGCTCTGTGTTACTGTTGCCATACAGCAGAACTGAGCATCACGGAACAGACATGTCAGAACCGTGTTCACGTCATGCCTGAGGAGATGGTGATGAGAGGAAGGGTGTGACGAAAGACCTGCAGACACATGTCCATCTGTGGTCTCCAGGTGGTATCTGTTAGGAAGGCTACCTGGAGGCATCAGTCATCAGTTAATCTGGCCATTGTCTGTTTCCGTTTCGTAAGAAGAAAGCTTTAGGATCCAGACAAGAGCATTAAGAAAGATCACGATGACCATGGCACTGACTTTGGAAAAGATCCTCAATGAGGAACTATTAGTTTATCTAGGTAGAGCTAGGTCAAAATGCCTCGTTCATTTTCCATCTTTTCTTTTAATTTTTATTTTATTTTGAGAGAGTCTTGCTCTGTTGCCCAGGCTAGAGTGTAGTGGCGTGATCTTGGCTCACTGCAACCTCCGCCTTCCAGGTTCAAGTGATTCTTCTGCTTCCGCCTCCCAAGTAGCTGGGATTACAGGCATGGGCCACCATGCTGGGCTAATTTTGTATTTTTAGTAGAGATGAGGTTTCGCCATGTTGGCCCGGCTGGTCTTGAACTCCTGGCTTCAAGTGGTCCGCCCGCCTCTGCCTCCCAAAGTGCTGAGATTACAGGCGTGAGCCACTGCACCTGGCCTCTTTTAACTTTTAAAATCAACTTCATTGAGGTTAGTTTACATAAAATAAAGAAACCCATTTTAGGTGCTCAGTTTGAAGAATTTTGACAAGTATATATACCCATGAAACCACCACCCCAATCAAGATAGGAAACATATTCTTCAATGCAGAAGGCTCCCACATGCCCTCTGTGGTTCACCCGACCCCTAAACCCACACAGCCATGGGTCTGCTTTGTCGCGAGAGATGAGTTTTGTATCACAGCATTTCACTTGGTTGGAATCACAGAGTGTGTACTTCGTTGTGTCTGGGTTCTTTCTCTTTGGGTGATGTTTTTGAGGCTTGCCCATGTTGCTGTACACAGCACGCCTTCACCCTTTTTAGTGCGAAGGCACATCCCGTTGTTTGGAGGCACATCCCGTTGTCTGGCCCTACCATAATCGTTTGCTCGTTCACCTGTTGAAGGACATTTGGGTGGTTGTTTCCATTTTTTTGGTTGTTACAAATAAAGCTGCTGTGAATGTTTGTGTACAGGTCTTTTATGGACCCGTGCTTTCCCTTCAGTAAATACCTGGGAGTGGAATGGCTAGGGTGTGTGGTAGGTGGGTGTTTAGCTTCCAGAGAAACTGCTACCTGTTTCTCCAAAGTGGCTGCACCATTGCACATTCCCCCAAACAGCGTCTCCACATCTCTGCCAAAACTTGGTATTGTCAGTCTTTTTCTTTTCTAATTTTTTCTTTTTCTTTTTTGTCTTTTGCAACAGAGTCTTGCTGTATTGCCCAGGTTGCTCTCAAGTCCTGGCCTCAAGCGATCCTCCCGCCCCAGCTTCTCAAATAGCTGGGATTACAGGTGTGCACCACCATTCCCAGTTTGTCTTTTTAATTAAAAAAATTATAATAGCTTTGTAATAGTATCTAACTGTGATTGTCATTTGCATTTTACTGACAACTAATGGAATGGAGGGTCCTTTCATGTGTCTAATATACATTTGTATCTTTTTCAGTGAAGTGTCTATTTAAACTTTGGCATATTTTTAAGAATGGCTTCTTTTCTTATTGTTGAATTCTGAGTGTTCTTTACATATTTTGGACACAGATCCTTTGTCAGCGCTATGTATTGTAAATATTTTCTCCCATTCTATGCCTTGCCCTTTTTTTTTTTGAGACAGAGTCTCGCTCTGTCACCCAGGCTGGAATGCAGTGGCACGATCCCAGCTCACTGCAAGCTCCGCCTCCTGGGCTCACGCCATTCTCCTGCCTCAGCCTCCCGAGTAGCTGGTACCACAGGTGCCTGCCACCACGCCTGGCTAATTTTTTTTTTGTATTTTTAGTGGAGACAGGGTTTCACCGTGTTAGCCAGGATGGTCTTGATCTCCTGACCTCGTGATCTGCCCGTCTCGGCCCCACAAAGTGCTGGAATTACAGGCGTGAGCCACCGCACCTGGCCACCTTTTTGTTTTCTTAATGATATCTATCAAAGAGCAAGCTTTCAGTTTTTTTAATGTATTTTATTTTATTTTGAGACAGGGTCTTGCTCTGTCACCCAGGCCAGAGGGCAGTGGCACAATCAGGGCTCACTGTGGCCTTGACCTCCCAGGCTCAAGTGATCCTCCTCCCTCAGCCTCCTGAGTAGCTGGGACTGCAGGAATGTGCCACCATGCCCAGCAAAGTTTCTGAGTTTTTTTGTAGAGACAAGATCCACTGTGTTGCCCAGGCTGGTCTCAAACTCCTGGGCTCAAATGAATCCACCCGCCTTGGCCTCCCAAAGTGTTGGGATTCCAGGCATGAGCCACCGCATCCAGCCCAACACCCCCTTATCCTATCTCAAGCATTTCTTTCTACTGACTTCAAATCTTTAATTCTTTCAACCAGTTGCCAATCAGAAAATCTTTGACTCCATCCATGACCTGTAAGCCCCTTCCAACCTTTGCTTCAAGATGCTCTTCCTTTCCAGGCCAAAACAAAGTATACTAACCTGCATCCGTTTACACCTTTGCCCGCAACTTCTGCCTCCCTAAAATGTGTAAAACCAAACTAGAACCCAGACACCTCACGTGCATTCTCAGGACCTGCTGAAACTGTTCCCTGGGCCATGGTCACTTGTATTGGCTCAGAATAAACCTTTCTTCTTTCTTTTCTTTCTTTTCTTTTCTTTTCTTTCTTTTCTTTTCTTTTCTTTCTTTCCTTTCTTTCTCTTTCTTTCTTTCTTTCTTTCTTTTTCTTTCTTTCTTTTCTTTCCTTCCTTCCCTCCTTTCTTTCTTTCTTTTCTCTCTCTTTTTTTTTTTTTTTTTTTGGTCTTGCTGTGTCCCCCAGGCTGGAGTGCAGTGGCGCAATCATAGGCTCATGCAGCCTCAAACTCCTGGGCTCAAGGGTAAACCTCTTTCAATATTTTACAAGTTTGGCTTTTTCATCAAAATTGTCTCGGCATCTTTATTTTTTTGTTTATTTGGTTTTTGCTTTTTTGAGACAGGATCTCACTCTCATGACCCAGGCTGGAGTGCAGTGGTGCCATCACCACTCACTGCAGCCTCGACTTCCCGGGGTGGGTGATTCTCCCACCTCAGCCTCCCGAGTAGCTGGGACTACGGGTGCGTGCCACCACACTCAGATAATATTTGTATTTTTAGTAGAGATGGGGTTTCACCATGTTGCCCAGGCTGGTCTTGAATTCCTGAGCTCAAGTGATCCACCTGCCTCGGCCTCCCGAAGTGCTGATATTACAGGGGTGGGCTGCTGTACCCGGCCTGGCTTCGTTGTTGAAAATAACTTGACCTGATATAAGTGGATGAAGTTTTATTCTCTCTGTGTAACTCAGTTGATCTCTGTGTCTACCCTTTTGCTAATATCACAATGTCTTGATTTATAGTAAGTCTTTGGTATTAGGTAGAGTAAGTCTTCCAGCTTTGTTCTTTTAAAATTTGTTTTGACTATTTGCACTTCCATATACATTTTAGAATCAGCTGGTCATTTTTCTATAAAGAAAGCCAGAAGTTTGCTGGGCTCTGGATTGAATCTATATATCAATTTGGAGAAGACTGACATCTTAATATTGGGTTTGACAATAATGTGGTATATGTCTCCATTTATTTTAGTCTTCATCGTTTTTTTCAACCATGTTTTGTAGTTTTCAATTGTGTTAGATCATTTGGGGTGCTATAACACAATACTGTAAATTGGGTGACTCATAAACAATGGAAATTTATTTCCTACAGTTTTGGAGGCTGGGAAGTCCAAGACTGGGGCGCTGGCAGACTCATTGTTTGGTGAGGGCTGCTTCCTGGATCTTTGATGGTGCCTTCTTGCTGTGTCCTCACATGGTGGAAGGGACTGGCTAGTTCTCTGGGCCCTTACAAGGGCACTAGTCCCATTCACAGATTCCACCTGCACGACCTCATCACGTCCCAAAGGCCCTACCTCCTGATACCATCACCTTGGGGGTAAGGATTTCAACACACAAGTTTTGGGGGTACACACTAGTCTACAGCATCATATAACCATCTGAATCCATAAATGTCTCTCTAAACATGCTCTAGTGCGTCTGACAAATTTTTGGTCAATTATTTTCATACTCATCAAATTCAAAACATTTTCTAATGTTCTTTGTGATTTTTCTTTGACTCGTGGATTATTGATTTACAAGTGTGTTATTTATTTAGAATTATCTCTTTATATTAGAATTATTTATTCAAAAATATATTGCTTAATTTCTTTCTTTTTTTTTTTTTTTTTTGAGATGGAGTCTCGCTCTGTCACCCAGGCTGCAGTGCAGTGGCGCAATCTTGGCTCACTGCAACCTTCGCCTCCCAGGTTCAAGCGATTCTCCTGCCTCAGCCTCCTGAGTAGCTGGGATTACAGGCACCCATTACCATGCCTGGCTAATTTTTTGTATTTTTATTAGAGATAGGGTTTCACCATCTTGGCTAGGGTGGTCTTGAACTCCTGACTTTGTGATCCACCTGCCTTGGCTTCCCAAAGTGCTAGGATTACAGGCGTGAGCCACTGCGCCCAGCCTATGCTTAATTTCTAACCATTTAGTTATTTACAGTTATCTTTATGTTAGATATCTAATCTCATTGTGGTCAGAGGATGCATTCTGTATATTTTAATCCTTTAAATATATTAACCCTTTTTCATGAGCCACCCGTGCTCGTCCTGGTGTGTGCGGCCGTTGTTGGGTATAATGCTACATGACTGTCGTTGTTGGGTATAATTCTACGTGACTGTCGTTGTTGAGTATAATGCTACGTGACTGTCGTTGTTGGGTGTAATGCTACGTGACTGTCGTTGGGTGTAATGCTACGTGACTGTCGTTGGGTGTAATGCTACGTGACTGTTGTTGTTGGGTGTAATGCTAAGTGACTGTTGTTGGGTGTAATTCTATGTGACTGTTGTTGGGTGTATGCTATGTGACTGTCATTGTTGGGTGTAATGCTACCTGTCGTCGTTGGGTGTAATGCTACCTGACTGTCATTGTTGGGTGTAATGCTACATGACTGTCGTCGTTGGGTGTAATGCTATGTGATTGCTGTTGTTGGGTGTAATGCTAAGTGACTGTCATAGGGTGTAATTCTACGTGACTGTTGTTGTTGGGTGTATGCTATGTGACTGTCATTGTTGGGTGTAATGCTACCTGACTGTCGTCGTTGGGTGTTGTAATGCTACCTGACTGTCGTTGTTGGGTGTAATGCTATGTGACTGTCATCATTGGCTGTAATGCTACCTGACTGTCGTTGTTGGGTGTAATGCTATGTGCTGTAATGCTATGTGACTGTCATCATTGGCTGTAATGCTACCTGACTGTCGTTGTTGGGTGTATGACTGTCATCATTGGCTGTAATGCTACCTGACTGTCGTTGGGTGTAATGCTATGTGACTGTCATCATTGGTGTAATGCTACTGACTGTCGTTGTGGGTGTAATGCTATGTGACTGTCATCATTGGGTGTAATGCTACGTGACTGCCGTTGCTGGGTGTAATGCTAAGTGACTGTCATTGGGTGTAATTCTATGTGACTGTCGTTGTTGGGTGTATGCTATGTGACTGTCGGGTGTATGCTATTGACTGTCGTTGGGTGTAATGCTAAGTGACTGTCGTTGGGTGTAGCTACATGACTGTCATTGGGTGTAATGCCATGTGACTGTGTTGGGTGTAATGCTACGTGACTGTCGTTGTTGGGTGTTATGCTACATGACTGTCATTGGGTGTAATGCTACGTGACTGTTGTTGTTGGGTGTAATGCTACGTGACTGTCGTTGGGTGTAATTCTACGTGACTGTCGTTGGGTGTAATGCTACGTGACTGTCGTTGGGTGTAATTCTACGTGACTGTCGTTGGGTGTAATGCTACGTGACTGTCGTTGGGTGTAATGCTACGTGACTGTCGTTGGGTGTAATGCTACGTGACTGTGTTGGGTGTAATTCTACATGACTGTCATTGGGGTAACGCTACGTGACTTGTTGGGTGTAATGCTATGTGATGTTGGGTGTAATGCTAGGTGATTGTCATTGTTGGGTGTAATGCTATGTGACTGTCATTGGGTGTAATGCTACATGACTGTTGTTGGGTGTAATGCTACATGACTGTCGTTGGGTGTAATGCTATGTGACTGTCATTGTTGGGTGTTATGCTACGTGACTGTCGTCGTTGGGTGTAATGCTACGTGACTGTCGTCGTTGGGTGTAATGCTACGTGACTGTCGTTGGGTATAATGCTACCTGTCATTGTTGGGTGTAATTCTACGTGACTGTCATTGTTGGGTGTGATTCTACGTGACTGTCATTGTTGGGTGTTATGCTACGTGACTGTCGTTGGGTGTAATGCTACGTGACTGTCTTTGGGTGTAATGCTATGTGACTGTCGTTGGGTGTAATGCTACGTGACTGTCGTTGGGTGTAATGCTACATGAATGTCGTTGGGTGTAATTCTACGTGACTGTCATTGTTGAGTGTAATGATACATGACTGTCAACTGGCTCCAATTAGCGAATAGTGTTTTTCAAGTCTTTTCTGTCCCTCTTGATTTTCTGCTATCTCCTCTCAGTTACTGAAAGAAGAGGGTCAGCACTCCTGCTGTACCCATGGGTTGGCCTGTTTCCTGTTGCTCTTGTCTGCCCATCAGCTTTTGCTTTACATATTTTGAGGTCTGTGAATAGAGGCCTGCCCAGTTAGGGTTAAGTCTTGGGATGAACGTCTGTGTTTTACCGTTATGAAAGGTACCTCTTATCTCTGGTGAGATTCCTTGTCCTGAAGTCTACTTTGATCTTAATGTAGCCACTCTATCTTTCTCATTCGTCTTCATTGTATGTCTTTCTTCATCTTCTTTCTTCTTTAGACAAGGTCTCAGCCGAGTGTCATGGCTCACGCCTGTAATCCCAGCATTTTGGGAGGCTGAGGCGGGTGGATCACTTCAGGTCAGGAGTTCGAGACCAGCCTGCCCAAATCCCATCTCTACTAAAAATATAAAGATTAGCCAGGTGTGGTGGGTGGCGGGCACTTGTAATCCCAGCTACTTTGGAGGCTGAGGCAGGAGAATTGCTTGAACCTGGGAGGCGGGGACTGCAGTGAGCCAAGATCGCACCACTGCACTACAGCCTGGGCAACAGAGCAAGATTCCATCTCAAAAAAAAAAAAAGGCTCTATCTTACCCAGGCTGGAGTGCAGTGGCGTGATCTTCGCTCACAGCAATCTCTGCCTCCAGGCTCAAGCCATCCTCCTACCTCAGCCTCCCAGGTAGCTGGGACTATAGGCATGCACCACCATGCCCAGCTAATTCTTGTATTTTTTTGTAGAGATGGGGTCTTGCCATGTTGTCCAGGCTGGTCTCATACTCATGAGCTCAAGCAATCTGCCCACCTCGGCCTCCCAAAGTGCTGGGACTACAGGTGTGAGCCACTGCGCCCAGCCTTCTCTTCTTTTTGTAAGAAGCACGCTACCATGGTTCATTTGGTTCATTGTATTTGTTCAAGGACTCGATTGCAAGCATGAAATCAAGCATGGGCTTTGATTCTGTGAGCCCAAATTCACATACTGAAGAAGATAAAAGCCAACGGTGATGCATGTATAACGATGAACACTAAAGGCTCAGGGTTCCTCTCACTGTGGTTTTAAATTTCTACAGCTTAGGAGTCACAGGTCTTTGAGGTCCTTCTGGATGTCCCATGGGGTATCTGCACTTTTCTTGAGCAGAACAACCTCATTATCCCCTAGCTGTGGTCGATGACACTGGTTAATCCCCGAGCACTGAGGGTACATGGGAGGCTCCAGAGGGCTTCATTCTTGGTGCCCTGCATCCCCTTCACCATTGTTGATACTGGGTGAGCCCTGGACAGATTTTTCAACATGGATTCAACAAGATCAGCTACACTTCACCCAGGAGCCCAGTCGGTATATCCTTTTAGCTTGATGACCACAGGCACTTTCAACCACTATCTTATACACTTCCTTCCAAGTTTCCTGATCATCATTAGTTCCCATTTCTGGATTCAATTCCTGGAGAGAAACACCTGCCATGTTCACACTACTCCACACAGCCACACTTGAGTCACTGTGTTCTCCCCAAATCCATCTGTGGCAGAATCCAGATCACACCAACTTCCAATCACAGTGCCTGGATAATCCAACATATGTAAGAATGTTCACTGCATTGGAAACCTCAATTATGATGCAACCAGGCTCTCTCTGCACCAGGTTGAGACGACTGTCTCACTCTTTTGTTTTTAGACAGAGTCTCGCTCTGTTGCCCAGGCTGGAGTGCAGTGGTGTGATCTCGGCTCACTGCAACCTCCGCCTCCTGGGTTCACGCCATTCTTCTGCCTCAGCCTCCCGAGTAGCTGGGACTACAGGCACCCGCCACCATGCCTGGCTAATTTTTTTGTATTTTTAGTAGAGATGAGTTTCAACATATTGGCCAGGCTGGTCTCGAACTCCTGACCTTGTGATCCTCCCGCTTCGGCTTCCCAAAGTGCTGGGATTACAAACATCAGCCCAGTGGTCACAGAGTCATCTTTATCTGCCACAGTTTTAGGTGTCTGAAGAAATAAGCTGCCATCTGCAGATCCACCATGCCACCTTTACACTGATCTTCCGTAGCACGCACAAGAGCGAGCTCATCAGAGACCTTCCCAGAGGCAGACAGCACGCCCCTCACCAGCTTGTCCAACACGCCCACAGTGATCTGCTTGTTTGGGACATGTTGCCTCTTCTGCAGCTGGTGCAAGGAGTCTTTCCTTAAGAAATGCCCTTGTGCCCAGGAGAGAGAAGGCTCTGGAAACTGCTGTTAGCAGTTGTACAGAGAAGACAATGCCAGCTGCGTGCGTCTCGTGGTCTTTCCTCATCCTTTAACTCATCTGTGTCTTTATTAAAATGACTCTCTGGGCTGGGCACGGTGACGCACGCCTGTCGTCCCAGCAGTTCTGGAGGCTGAGGCAGAGGATCCACTTGAGCCCAGGAATTTGAGACTAGGCTGGGCAACACAGTGAGATGTCATCTCTACAAAATATAAACAATTGGCCAGTTGTGGTGGCACACACTTGCTACTCAGGAGGCTGAGTTGGGAGGATTGCTGCAGCCCAGCAGATTGAAGCTGCAGTGAGCTGTGATTGTGCCACCGTACTCCAGCCTGGGTGACACAGTTAGATCCTCTCTCTTGAAATAACAGTGCCTTTCTAGTAGACAGCATATACTTTGGTCTTAATTTTCTATACAGCTTGAAAATCTTTGGCATTTAATTGGAGTGTTGTTTATGTCATTGTTACTAATAAATTAATGAGATGGTCAGGTTCAAGTCCACCCTCTTTCCATTTCCATTTGTCTTATCTGTTCTTTATTCCTTTTTAAAAGTGAATTTCCAGGCCAGGTGCGGTGGCTCACGCCTGTAATCCCAGCACTTTGGGAGGCCGAGGCAGGCAGATCACAAGGTCAAGAGTTCGAGACAAGCCTGGCCAACATGGCGAAACGCTGTCTCTACTAAAAATACAAAAATTAGCTGGGTGTGGTGGCGGGTACCTGTAGCCCCAGCTACTCGGGATGCTGAGGCAGGAGAATCACTTGAACCCAGGAGTCAGAGGCTGCAGTGAGCCAAGCTCATGCGACTACACTCCAGCCTGGTGGCAGAGCAAGACTCCATCTGAAAAAAAAAATAAGAATTTCCTGTCTGACTTTTGTAAAACAAAAATAAAATTCAAAGCCCCCTCAGACCATCTGAAGGGACCCCTCTATCAGGGAGGGCATTTCCAAGGCTAACCTGATGGGCTGGCTCCGGCCATGATGGGGGCAGGGGTCAGACATGCCTCATGATACCCCCTCCCTTTTGGAATTATTGATATGACAGACTCTTTAAGCCTCATGAGAATCTGTCCCCTCTGAAGCCTGCCACCTGGAAGCTGCATCTGCATGGTGAAAGTTTGGGCTCCACAGCCCCTTATTATAACCCAGACATTCCTTTCTGTTGATTCCAGGTCTTTAGATAATAACTCTTTCAACCAATTGCCAATCAGAAACTTTTAGATCTACCTATAACCTGGAAGCCTCCCGCAGCCCCCTTTCCAGACCAAACTCATGTACATCTTACATGTATTTGATTGATGTCTCATGTCTCCTTAAAAATAAATTAGTCTGTGTCCTGACCACCCTGGGCACGTGTTCTCAGGACCTCCTGAGGCTGCGTCATGAGCCATTGGTCACTCATACTTGGCTCAGAATAAATCTCTTCAAATATTTCACAGTGTGACTCTTTGTCAACACTTTGGATTGAGTGTTCTTTCGAATTATACTTTGTCTCCTCTGTTGGCTAGTGCTTTCTCTCTTTGCCTGTCTCTCTGGTATTGTTAGTGGCTGCCCCAGGGTTACCACACGCATCTCTAGCTCATCACCCTCACTAGACCATCTCCCCTTTCCCCCCAGGGCTGCCACACGCATCTCTTGCTCATCACCCTCACTAGACCATCTCCCCTTTCCCCCCAGGGCTGACACACGCATCTCTGGGCTCATCACCCTCACTAGACCATCTCCCCTTTCCCCCAGGGCTGCCACACGCATCTCTGGCTCATCACACTCACTAGACCATCTGCCCTTTCCCCCAGGGCTGCCACACGCATCTCTGGGCTCATCACACTCACTAGACCATCTGCCCTTTCCCCCAGGGCTGCCACACGCATCTCTAGCTCATCACACTCACTAAACCATCTCCCCTTTCCCCCCAGGGTTGCCACATGCATCCCTGGCTCATCACACTCACCAGACAATCTCTTTCCCTATTCTTTGCATTGTGTCATACGTTTTACTTCTACATATGGTATTAAGGCCAACATATATTATTTTTGCTTTAAACAGTTGTTTTTAAAGAAAATAATAAGATTGTGAAGCTAATTTGTGTGTGTGTCTACCCAAATGCTTGCGATTGCGGGCGCTCCCCAGGCCTTTGGCAGACCCTGGCTTCTATCTGGCTTTGCTTTCCAGCAGCTGAAGCTCTTTCCTCCTGCACTTCTCCTACCAGAGGTCTCCATCTGAAAAGGCATTACTTTGCCTTCATTCAGGAATGCATTTTCACTGAATACAGACTTCCCAGCTGACAGTGTTTGCTTCAGCTCTTCATTAATGTTTCTGAAGATAAGCCATTTAGATTTGTATGGAACTGGGTTTTCCTGATGAAGAGGCACTGTGCTTGTGCATGACTGTTGACTCGTTCCTCTTTGCTGGTGTGTAGTACGTGTCCTAAGCAGCTTTGTGTGTGTTCACTTGGAACCACCCCATGAGGTAAGTAGGATTATTATCTCCACTTATAAGAAAACCAAGCTTTAAAGAATTGCAGGAATTTGCTCAGGGGCACCTGGGCAGTGACAGAGGGAGGACCTGGCCAGTGTTAAAGCTTCTCTGCTGATCCCAGTGCCTTGAAGGTGCTGTTCATTCTTTGAACAGGCGTCCACTTCTCAGTGCAATATGCTGCCTCAACCTACACTGCAGTTGGCCTTGGTCCCTCCATCACTGACCACAGAAGGCCTTACCTCTGCTTGGCTGTCTGCCCCTCGGCTTCCCTAGCGACCTCCGCCGGGGGGAGCACACTGCGCGGGGATTTGGTTTCCCCTGTTCTGTTCCCTGGGAAACCTGCCCGCAGTTATTTCTCCTTTCCGTATGCTCAGATTCTCCCCTTTTCTCTCTTGCTCAATTTGATGCTTGCTCAATTCTCATTACCCGAGAGCAGCTCTCCCTGGCCTCTGCCTTGCCTCCAGCTACCACTCGCCGCACCCACCCCCCGTCGGGCCCAGGACACAAACTGAATGGCCTGAGTTGCCACCGTGATGGTCCATTTCTGATTCTCACCACATTTAAAACTCCCTTCTTTGGTTCTGTCACACCCGTACTTCTCCCCATTCTTATCTCGCTGGTCTTTGTTCCTTCCGCTGGCCCTGCTTCATTCACTCCTCAGCATTTACTGAGCACTGTGCACCAGATGCTATAGACTTGGGGACAGGCTTGTGCCTAAAAACACGACTTGGCCGGGGGCGATGGCTCACGCCTGTAATCCCAGCACTTTGGGAGGCCGAGGCGGGTGGATCACCAGGTCAGGAGTTCAAGACCAGCCTGGCCAACATGGTGAAACCTGTTTCTACTAAAGATACAAAAATTAGCCGGGCGCGCTGGCAGGCACCTGTAATCCCAGCTACTCGGGAGGCTGAGGCAGAAGAAACGCTTGAACCCAGGAGGCGGAGGTTGCAGTGAGCCAAGATCGTGCCACTGCACTCCAGCCTGGGCAACAGCAAGACTCCATCTCAGAAAAAAACAAACAAACAAACCAAAAAAACCACGACTTCAGAAGCCTGACGAATGGGGGCCCAGATCACAACACATGTGCTTGAGCTTGAGACCCGTCTCAAAGAAAAAAACATTTACAACTCTCTGAGGCACTAGTTCAATTTGTTTCTTTTTCTTGACGGGATCTAGCTCTGTTGCCCAGGCTGGAGTGCAGTGGTGCCATCACGGCTGACTGCAGCCTTGACCTCCTGGGCTCAAGCAATCCTCCCACCTCAGCCTTCTGAGCAGCCGGGAGTACAGGCATGTGCCACCACGCCTGGCTAATTTTTGTTATTTTTTTGTAGAGATGGGTTTTCACCATGTTGCCCAGGCTGGTCTTGAGCTCCTAGGCTCAAACAATCTGCCCACCTTGGCCTCCCAAAGGGCTGGGATTGTAGGCTTGAGCCACTGCGTCCCACTTGTGTGTAATTTTAATCCTAACATCATTTGCCTGATGTGCAGGAAGTCAGTACACTGAGATACTGGGGATTGCAGCAGAGACGGAGCTTAACACCCAGAGGGGAACTGAACAAGAGACAGAGAAAGCCTTGAACCCGCCTCTCAGAGGAGTTTGGGGCTGGGGATTTTAAGAGTTTCGGAGTGGCTGAGGTGTGGGAGTTGCTGATGGGTTGAAGAGTGCAGGCTAAAATCATGGGATGGGGGCATGAAGAAACTGCATTCTCATGCCGCCTCAGCGCCCTGTGGGAGCCTTTGACTGGTTGATGTCAGCTGTTCTGCTGGAATTGAGGATCTGAAAAACATATTAAGCAATGTTTAAAGCCTTATGGTTCTAACGTCAGTGGTCCTATCTGTGAGAACAATGGGGGTGCAAATGATCAGTATCTAGGGCTACAAGACTTTCAGTTACAAGGAAGTGGGCCAAAATGCAGCCTGATTCATGCTTAGTTCTGACTGCATTTCTGCCGAGAACCCCGAGTGCAATTCCTGCTAACCCTGTAAGGACAGTTTGAGTTTCAAGAAGATATTCTAGAAATAAAATAAAAACCATTTTTTATTAAAAAGAAAAATAAATATAAAAACATAAAACAATCTTTTATTAAAAAGAAAACCAAGAAATAATAATCTGATAATAGAGGCCACCAAGTGAAAAGCTAACCAGAAGCAAAGACGGAACAGTGAAACTATGAGTGGGGAGGGGTGAGGCCAGGCCTTCTTCTCATTAGACCTTCCAGTTGGTTTACTTAGAAAGATTAGTGCTAAGGAAAGTGACAGCAAAGAAGTTGAAGGGGAAGAGGCAATGTAGAATGTCAAAAGAGAACACTTCCTGGAACAGAAGTCCTGAGTCTTCCAGTCTGAAGGTTCAGTGGGTGGCTGGCAGAGGCCAAATGAAAGTGGACACACACTGAGACACTCTTGTGAGATACCAAAACTCCAGGAATAGAAGATTCCAAAAGTGACGTGAAAGAACTACAGGTTAACAAAATGGCATCAGACTTTAGAGCTAGAAAATAGAAGACTATGACAGTGTAATCCCTTCAAAGTTCTGAGAGAAAGTGATTTTGAGCCTAGAGTTTTTATGTAGCCAAACACAAGTGTAAAATAAGAACAGTCCAGCCAGGATTCAGAAAATTTGTCTCCCATGCATTCTTTCTGAGAAGATCATTTAAGAATCTACCTAATGAGGCCCGGCACGGTGGCTCATGCCTGTAATCAGCACTTTGCGAGGACGAGGCGGGCAGATCACCTGAGGTCAGAAGTTTGATACCAGCCTGGCTTTTTCTCTACTGAAAATACAAAAATTAGCTGGGCGTGGTGGCGTGTGCCTGTAATCCCAGCTACTCAGGAGGCTGAGGCAGGTTAGGAGTTTGAGATCAGCCTGGCTAAATGGCAACACCCCATCTCTACTGAAAATACAAAAATTAGCTGGGCGTGGTGGTGTGCCTGTAATCCCAGTTACTCAGGAAGCTGAAGCAGGAGAATCGCCTGAACTGAAGAAGCAGAGGTTGTAGTGACCTGAGATCGTGCCACTGCACTCTCTTGCCTGGGCAACAGAGTGAGACTCTGTCTCAAAAAAACAGGAATCTGCCTAATAAAACCAGAAGACAAGAAAAAGACAAGGCTGAGATCCAAGGAGTGGACCTAAACAGGAATGCAGAGAACATGGGTTCCAGGATCACAGCTATGCAGGGGCTCAAAAGCAAATGATGCAGCCAGAAGTGGGGGTGCACTCGAATCGTGCCTGGGGGAGTGCCTGGGAATGGCCAGAGCACTCTACTGTGGCCTGGGAAACACAGTGAGACCTCGTCTCTTAAAAAATGATTCATTTGTATTATTATTATTATTATTATTATTATATTTTTAGTAGAGACGGGGTTTAACTATGTTAGCCAGGATGGTCTCGATCTCCTGACCTCGTGATCCGCCCGCCTCAGCCTCCCAAAGTGCTGGGATTACAGGCATGAGCCACTGCGCCCAGCTGATTCATTGTATTATTTATATTATTTTTATTTATTAATTTATTTTTTGAGACAGGGTCTCACTCTGTCACCCAGGCTGGAGTGCAGTGGTGTGATCATAGCTAACTGCAGCCTCAACTTCACAGGCTCAAGTGATCCTCCCACCTCAGCCTCCTGAGAAGCTGGTACTACAGGCAAGCACCAGCATGCCTGGCTAATTGTTAAATTTTTTCGTAGAGCTGAGGTCTATTATCCAGGCTGGTCTCAAACTCCTGGCCTTCAGCAATCCTTCCACCTCAGCCTCCCAAAGTACTGGGATTATAGGTGTGAGCCACCATGCCCGGCCCATAGTTCAATTTAAAACACTATTAGGCCAGGCGCGGTGGTCACGCCTGTAATCCCAGCACTTTTGGAGGCCACGGCAGGTGGATCACAAGGTCAGGAGTTTGAAACCAGCCTGGCCAATATGGTGAAACCCCATCTCTACTAAAAATACAAAAAAAATTAGCCAGGTTTGGTGGCACACACCTGCAATCCCAGCTACTCGGGAGGCTGAGGCAGGAGAATTGCTTGAACCCAGGAGGCTGAGGTTGCAGTGAGCCGAGGTTGCAGTGAGCCGAGATTGTGCCACTGCACTCCAGCCTGGGCGACAGAGCGAGACTCTGTCTCAAAACCAAAACCAAAACCAAAACCAAACTACTTATCAGAGGGCCAGGTGCTGTGGCCCACAGCTGTAATCCTGTCACTTTGGGAGGCTGTGTGCAGATCACTTGAGGTCAGGAGTTTGAGACCAGCCTGGCCAACACAGTTAAACCCTGTCTCTACTAAAAATACAAAAATTAGCCAGGTGTGGTTGCACACACCTGTAATCCCAGCTACTCCAGCAGCTGAGGCAGGAGAATCACTTGCACCCGGGAAGCGGAGGTTGCAGTGAGCTGACATCGCACCACTGTACCCGAGCTTGAATGACAGAGTGAGACTCCATAAAAAAAAAAACAACACAAAAACCCCAAAACAATAAGAAAACCACTATTAGAGGATTCTGATAAATGATTTTTTTTTTTTTTTTGAGACAGTCTCGCTCTGTTGCCCAGGCTGGAGTGCAATGGTGCAATCTTAGCTCACTGCAACCTCAGCCTCCCGGGTTCAAGCGATTCTCCTGCCTCAGCCTCCCAAGTAGCTGGGACTACAGGCGCGAGACACCACGCCCGGCTGACTTTTGTATTTTTAGTAGAGATGGGATTTCACCATGTTGGACAGGCTGGTCTGGAATTCCTGACCTCGTGATCCACCTGCCTCGGCCTCCTAGTGTTGGGATTACAGGCGTGAGCCACCGCGACCAGCCCCGAAATGTGTGTTTTAAGAAAAAAATTGGGTTTATGCAAACTGTGATAAGGAAATTATCTTAGTGATAAGACAAAAGGCACCTTTTTATTTTATTTTTTTTGGTCATCAATAGCAATTAAAAACTCCAGGAAAAAAAAAGCTGAACAAAAATGCCATAGTGCAAATATAAAGCAAGTTAAAATATGACATACATTTTCGGCTTTAATGGCATGTGGAAATAAATAGCTTGTCTTTGATGCTTAGAATATCCTTTGTGCTGCACAAATACAGGATTACATTTCTCTCTTTTTTTTTTTTTTTGAGACACAGTCTCGCTCTGTCGCCCAGGCTGGAGTGCAGTGGTGCGATCTCCGCTCACTGCAAGCTCGGCCCCCCCGGGTTCAAGCGATTTTCCTGCCTCAGCCTTCCGAGTAGCTGGGACTACAGGCGTGTGCCACCACACCTGGCTAATTTTTTGTATTTTAGTAGAGACGGGGTTTCACCGTGTTAGCCAGGATGGTCTTGATCTTCTGACCTCGTGATCCGTTGCCTCAGCCTCCCAAAGTGCTGGGATTACAGGCATGAGCCACTGTGCCCGGCATGCCAATACAGGAGGTATTCATGAGAAACTGAGTACATTCATGGATGGAGAGAATAGGGTTTCATTATGTCCATTACAATTACAAAGGTAACCCATAAAATAACTAATGACAACAGTGGATTAGGTTGGGAGGAGAGCGGGCAGGGAAGTGCAATTACTTTGGGTTGGCTGATTCCTTGTGTTTTATGGTAAAGAAACAACACAGTGGGTGGGGCCATTTTGTTCTCTTAATAATTTGTCATTACTTTTAAACATTCTTTTGACACAAAATTAAAAAAATACAAAATGGTACATGCGTAGAAAAGATTCTTGCGTACCTGCTCCCGGCCTTCCAGAAGTCCGTTCTGGAGTCGAGCTGTTGTGACTCACATGTACACGGGCCGCACACAGTGGGGCAGGGCAGCACTGCTCTATCTTTTCTCACGTCGTATCTCTTGACACTCACTCCAAATGGACATCTAGGTCTTGGTTCAAGCTGCACGGTCAGAATATCACACATGCATGGACTTAGCACATGGTCTGTTTCCTTATTGAAGGACATTTAAGGTATCTTCGTGTATGTGAGAATAGTACTAGAAATCATTCTACGTGAGTGAAAGGAACTTACTGGGTCAAAGGTGCGGGCATTTTCAAATTTAATATACTCTCACCAATTTACCTAAGAGACCATCATTTCACAATGTCTCAGATCCCTCGAGCTGACCTTCCTCACCAGAGCCCACCAGCCTGTCCCCCATCACTGCTGGGCCTCTCACTCTCACATGGCCCAACTGCCACCTCTCTCCCCTCCAGCCCTTTCTACTGAACTTCCTGAATTCAAGTCGATAAAACCTCCATCTCCTCAACATTCTTGCTAGGTGGTCCTGACACCTGCTCTCCTCTTCCCCTGAACTTCCTGGGCTGCTGCACAAGGCCTGGGCCTGGCCACTGCCTGGTTTCTCCTTCCAAACCCACCACAGGGTGCCCATGACTCCCTGGAGGGGGCAGAGGCCCACTGCTCACTTCGTGACCCTCCCCCTGGGGCTGCATCTGGGGCGAGGCCCTCCCTTCTGCCCATTGCCGCTTCCAGGCCATGCTCCTTCCATGCTGCTGGACACCCCGGGTGGCGTGCACCCTTCTCACTGGCTGGCCCACCTCCAGGCCCCAGGGCTGTCCTGCACTCAGGGCCTCCATCACCGGCTCCTGTCACCGTCCCTGACTGCTGGACGACCATCAGGTCTTGTCCCCCACGCTCTGGCCCCACTTCCCCGTCTGTCCTCACCCAGACCATCATTGCCAACAGCTGCACCCTCCAAGCTCACCTCCTAAATCTTCATGTTACATGACCCCCCACCCTCCAGCCTAGGGCATGGTCACTGTCACAACCAATGTCTCCCTCGGCACCACACCTACAGCCAGCCCACACCTGCCCCCACTCCCTGTGCCCTCGATCCCACCCTCTCCTGGGATATTAGGGCCTTGCTGCAGGACGATGCCCAGTCACCTGCCATTGAAATGCAGCTCTGCTCCTGCGACCTCTTGGAGTCATCCTCATCCGCTGTTCATCTGTTCTTGAAAGCAGGTCTGCCCTCACGGTACCCGTTTGCTCTGCTCCCACTCTGTTAAAGCTAATGAAGAACTCACTTATCCAAAGGCTTGTTGCTGGTCTTCTTACTGACTTCTGGTTCTGTTAACATTAAACTCATCAGTACTTTGTCGTACATTTTATCCAAGATGGTTCCAGTTTTTTTTTTTTTTTTTTTGAGACGGAGTTTTGCTCTGTCATCCAGGCTGGAGTGCAGTGGCACAATCTCAGCTCACTGTAAGCTCCGCCTCCTGGGTTCACGCCATTCTCCTGCCTCAGCCTCCCCAGCAGCTGGGACTACAGACGCCTGCTGCCATGCCCGGCTTATTTTTTTGTATTTTCAGTAGAGATGGGGTTTCACTGTGTTAGCCAGGATGATCTCGATCTCCTGACCTCGTGATCCGCCCACCTCAGCCTCCCAAAGTGCTGGGATTACAGGCATGAGTCACCCCATGCCCGGCCAGGGTTCTAGTTTTTTTAACCTTGTTTTTCCCCATGTTGACTTTAAAAGATGTCATTTAATGTCAATCCTTTTTTTAAAAAAATCGATGTTAATTCACTAGATCACTTAGTGGAAAAACACAAAGGGGCAACGGGTACAAAAATCTTAGAAAGGAGGAATATATTTTTCTTTTTCTGAGTTCTATTGCACAGCATGGTGAATATAGTCAAAAATAGAGTATTGTACATTTCAAAATTGGTAACAGTAAATTTCAGATGTTCTCACAACAAAAATGTTAAGTACTTGAGGTGATGGATGTAACTAGCTTGACTAGTCCACATTGTATGCATAATTTGTAAGATCACTTTATACTCTATAAATTTATACAATAACAAAGTCAATTTACAATAAAAATTTATCTTATGATTATCGTTTCATATATATATATTTTTTTACATGTAAATACTTGACCACTTGGAACTTCTCTTAGTATAAAAAGGAGTCTAATCCAACTTTTCTCTCTTCAAGGTGGCCCAAACTTCCAAGCATGAGGACTTGTTGCGAAGTTCCAGTTCCTGATCACACACGGCCCCTTTGTGCCACGCCAAATTCCTGTGTATTTGCCTTATTTGTGGACTTTCTTGTTCCAGGAATCTTTTTAAAGGGCCAGCATCATGCTGTTTCAATTACAGTGTTCTAAAAACAGCAGAATTTAAAACAATTTGACTAGTCTTGCATATTTGCTTTTCTGTTTTAACTTTAGAATCAGCTTGTGTTTTAAAGGAAGGTTTTACATCTTAAGATACTGTATAGCGAAACGTGAGAATAAACAGAACTTTCACTTATTCAGGGCCTGTGTTCCTTAGTAATTTTATAATACCTTTCACATAGGTGTTTCCCTATTTGTTACTAGGTATTTTATCTTTTTTTGGGGATGCTATTGAAAAAATGACTTCTGGTCAGGTGCAGTGTCTCATGCCTGTAATCTTAGCATTTGGGGAGGCTGAGGCAGGAGGTTCGCTTGAGGCCAGGAGTACAAGAACAGCCTTGGCAACATAGCAAGACACTGCCTCTATAAAAAATAGAATAAAAATTATCTGGGCATGGTGATGTACACCTGTAGGCCCAGCTACTCAGGAGGCTGAGAAGAGAGGATCGCTTGAGCCCAGAAGGTAGAGGCTGCCGTGAGCCATGATCATGCCACTGCACTCCAGTCCGGGTGACAGTTAAGACCCTGTCTCTAAATAAAAATAAAAAATGACCCTCCATTATAGTCTGTATTTATAGGAAAGCTACTGACATTTTTGTTAACTTTGTGTCCAGTTAACTTGGTGAATTCCTTCTTCAGTCATAGCTTTTCATTTGCTCCTCAGGTGACCTGGGTGTGCAATCATCTAACCTGCAAGCAATTTCACCTTTTCCTTTCCACTTTTACAGCATTTCTAAGTGCTGTTTCTTTTTCAATGATTTCTTCTATACTATTTGTTTTACCACACTGACCTTTAACAATAAAACATTAAATACTGCTAAATAAGAGAATAGATATAGATTTTCCTTTCTTTTATAAAACAGAAACAGGCAGGCCGGGCATGGTGGCTCACACCTGTAATCCTAGCACTTTGGGGGGCCAAGGCGGGCAGATCACCTGAGGTTAGGAGTTCAAGACTAGTCTGGCCAACATGGTGAAACCCCATCTCTACAAAAACACAAATATTAGCTGGGCATGACGGCGGGTGCCTGTAATCCCAGCTACTTGGGAGACTGAGGTGGAAGAATTGCTTGAACCCAGGAGGCGGAGGGTGCAGTGAGCTGAGATTGCACCACTGCACTCCAGCTTGGGCAACAGAACGAGACTCCACCTCAATTAAAAATAAATAAACTAAAATGGAAACAGGATCTCCCTATGGTGCCCAGGATGGTCTGGAACTCGGGCTCAAACGATCCTCCCACCTTGCCCTCCCACAGCTGGGACTACAGGCATGAGCCACTGTACTCAAATGAAACAGAGGCACAGCACAACGAATGGTCCCAGTAAAAAAGACCCATTTGTCACTACCTGGCCCCACTGGTATTTTGTGGTAGAGGTGGCCAGGAAAGAATAATCACTTGAGAGGGGACAGGTGCTCTCTGCTCTGACTTCTGTCTAGTGCACTAGTAGTCAAAGCTGCTAAAGAGTTATGAAGAATGTGTCATTTGCATATCACAAAGTTTTATTAATGTAATTTTAAGGTCAATTAAACTAATTTTATTCAAAGTAAGTCTACATTAAATTACAATATTAACAATCTCTAGACACAACGAACTTAAAATATAAGAAATAAAAATAGAAATCTGTTTGGTCTTTCTTAGACCACATATCATGGAACTCATAAATGAAAATTTTCAAAGATAGAAATGACAATTAAAGAGTGAGGATTTTAATATGGAAACCCACAAGGTGTCATATTTTAAACCCGCATGTTTCAAAAAGAGACTCTTTTAATAATTTAGCACAAAATCAAATTATATAAACTTGGTATATTCCAGAAAATATTGCTTTAAACACTTATGCCATGATCAAAATTCCTTTGGTAGCTTTTAATCAAAATGAAACATGCTATTATGTAAAATATAAAGTACTTTTAAATGTTATCTCAAAAGTATCTTTGTCATAGTTACCCTTCTAACATCACTACTGAACTTTCCTTTCACTGTTCAACCTCATGTATATATAGACAACACAAAACCAGGTACCAACAAAATCCTTTTAATCTTTCCACAAAATAACCTCTGCTTCACAACACCAAGACTTTAAGTCTCCATAAACTTTTTACAGTTTACAGCAGAGAACAAGGATCGTCCCTGTGCATGACTGTAAAAACGAAACCAAACTTTACGATTGCAATCATAGAAATACTGCAATTAAAAAAAATCAAAGAGCAGTTACCCCAATGCAAAAAACAGGGACTGCCAGACTCAATCTTAGAATGGAAACACACACTAGCCCCAAACCCTAAAACAGAGATTCACAAGCAACTCAGCTGAAATGAAGAGACGCAGCAGGGCGGACACCATGGCCTTGGCACCTCAGGGAGCTCACTTAGAAACCTGACTTGCGAAAAATCAGCCATCAAAGTTTACAACTTTTGGAAATACATGAAACACAGAGGGGCCAGTGGCTAGGATGCATCATCCATTCGCCAGCTTTGAACCCTGGCTCTTTCTAATGTTCACCCACGAAGGGCCCTTGTTTTCACTCTAAATGCTGATCATCTGAGCGAGCTGTCTTCAGGGATACCTAAGGAATCTTCAGAGCTAAAAAATGCAGCATCTAGGGTCTTCTTCATTGTGCACTCATGATCACACACAAGAACAAACCAAACTTTCAGCTTTTTGACACAAGAACAAGACCTTTTAAAGGAACTTCTCTTTAGTAACATCTTCTTGTCCAATCTCAAAGTTATTTTGCACAGAGTAACAGAAACAATTTAAATGCCTAAAAGAACTAGAGGAAAAACTGGAGGGAAAAAGATACATCTGCAGGTTGAAGTCTTGAGCCTTGTGAAAGATGACCCAGGAGCCACCTCCCTTCCTTGGCCTTCCAATGTCCACAGCTGGATCAATCAGAGTCCCAGAAATGGCACAGGTGTGCTTCCTGTTCTGAGGGTACATTCTAGTGTTTCATGAAGGGGAACCGTCTGCAGATGCGTCAGGCCACGTAGTGGTACTGATTCGGATTGTCTTTGTCTCTCTCCATATAGTCTCTGTCTATCAGAGATTCAATTCTCTTTTTCAAATCTCCAGGCTAAAAAAGAAAAATAAAACCCCCCTAATTATAGTGGCATTAAATTTACAAACATTTACATACAAGGGGTATATGCATGAAGTATGTAACTATAATTATAGAAATATATATACAAATAGATATTTATCATTTATAATTATACACACATTTATGAAATGAACAAAAGACAAAGTTAACGTTATCTCTTGAAAAAAAAAGTGTCCATGTGAGTTTATGGTCAGAGCATGGCTTCCTGAGGGACGTGTGAAACTTGTGAAATGTACATACATAATCTGCCATCAGTAAGAGCACATTTAAGCAAGGCAGACCCGACATCTGCCATCAGTAAGAGCACATAAGCGAGGCAGACCTAATCACATGACACATTTTTATTTGAAAGGAAAATCTCATTATGTCTTACTGGGGCACTTTCATCCTTTGAAAGGATGCTTCTGCCTAAGTACTGTATTTTATTTTATTTATTTTGTTTATTATTAATTATTTTGTTTTATTTATTTTGAGATGGGGTCTCCTTTTGTTGCCCAGGCTGGAGTGCAGTGGTGCGATCTCAGCTCACTGCAGCCTCCACTTCCTGGACTCAAGCAATCTTCATGCTTCAGCCTCCCCAGTAGCTGGGACCACAGGCTGTACACCACCATGCCTGGCTAATTTTACTTTTTGCAGAGAAGGGGTCTCACTATGTTGCCCAGGCTGGCTTCAAATTCCTGGGCTCAACCAATCCGCCTGCCTCAGCTCCCAAAGTGCTGGGATCACTGGCGTGAGGCAGTGCACCTGGCCTGTATTTTTATTCTTATGTATTTATATAGTTATTGCGTGCCATGTCCATGTAAGTGAAACTACAATCCCAAGTGTTCCTGCTCTAAGAGTAGGTGACTGAGTAGACGAGTCCACAGCCACAGCTCGTCTCTGCCCAGAGGGAACAGCCACTCCAGCTCTGCTGTATTAGGAAGCAAATCTGTGTGAGCACTTACGTGCAAGGCTCTCCCTATACAAGGGAGACCCTGTATTTTCCAAACAAACTTAACCTTCTATTCAGTGATAAGCTACACATTTTACAAGATGTGGCTGAGGACAGGCGCGGTGGCTCACGTCTGTAATCCCGGCACTTTGGGAGGCTGAGGCAGGCGGCTCACGAGGTCAGGAGTTTGAGACCAGCCTGACCACATGGTGAAACCCTGTCTCTACTAAAAATACAAAAATTAGCTGGGTGTGGTGGCACGTGCCTGTAATCCCAGCTACTCAGGAGGCTGAGGCAGGAGAATTGCTTGAACCCGGGAGGCAGAGGTTACAGTGAGCCGAGATCATGCCACTGCACTCCATCCTGGGGGACAGCAAGACTCCAACTCAAAAAAAATAAGGATGTGGCTGAAAACCCAACTACCCCTGAGAGCAGAGCGGGCGCCCTGGTCTGCCACACTCTACCCCTGAGAGCAGAGCGGGCGCCCTGGTCTGCCACACTCTACCCCTGAGAGCAGAGCGGGCGCCCTGGTCTGCCACACTCTACCCCTGAGAGCAGAGCAGGCGCCCTGGTCTGCCACACTCTACCCGAGAGCAGAGCGGGCGCCCTGGTCTGCCACACTCCACCCTTGCTCGCCTCTGCTTCGCGCTGGGCCTGGTTGTTTGCAGTGGCAACAGGAGACGTGCTCCAGCTGGTGGGAGGAAGGGGCAGTGAACCTGATGGTGCTTTTGGAGCTGCACAGCGCCCTGAGGACGGCACCTCATCTCTGCAGGGAAGGGGGCAAATGCGGGCTGATGGACGGTGGCACTTCCACCAGACTCTTAAGTGTTCGACTATTTAGTGCATCTCAACTTTATTCCCTTGATGGAATGGGAGGCTCAAACTGCACAACATGGAATCTGGGGACTTTCCCTCCAAAGCACGTGTGGCTGGTCCCGTCCCTGAGAGGCCAGGCGTCATCAGAGTTCAGTATTTCCTGGGTTGATAAATACATGTAAAAAACGTTTCATAATACTTTCCCGGCTTATCCTGCATCCCACATGTGGCAGGACAGTAAATCTCAGTTCTGAAAACACAACGCGGGTTGACAGGCCTGGGCTGACTTTCATAAGCAACAGCAACAGTAGACTATTACCGTGGTGGAAAACGCAGTGTAGCCTGTAAATGCTGAATAAGTTAGTTATTGTTATCATTTCCTTAAAATCTTGTGATGCAACCTTGACAGCTACTATGAGAAAAGTGTTCAGCTTTCCATGTCCCATCTACCTCTTCCCTTCCTGAAAATATGAACAAGCGCGCACCATCACTGGGAAGGAGAGTTTTAGGGCTCTATCATTTCTGCAGTGGCGATGAACAACACCTGGAATAAAGAGCTTCATATTTGCCAGTTTTTCTACATTCAGTGTATACACAAAGCACCATGAATAATGCAGGTCAAATGATATGACTGAACATAGAATTAAACACGCTTTGTCAATTGTTTAGCAAATACTACAAATTTAATTATGCTAATGTTACATCTACCTTTACTGGAAATTTCAGCTGATTATATAATTCAGAAACTAGAAGATTATGACCAAGAGTCTTTCTCATCTTCATTATTCTGACGATAGCAGCATCAATCTGATATTGTCTATCCTGAAACACTCTCTCAGTGGTGCTAACTTGTTCCTCAACCTATACAAAAAAAGAAAAAAAAAGTTAAGTGTAAAGCTATATTTTCTTTTTATTTTATTTTTTGAGATGGAGTCTCACTCAGTCTCCCCAGCTAGAGTGCAATGGCGTGATCTCGGCTCACTGCAACCTCCACCTCCCGGGATCAAGCGATTCTCTCGCCTCAGCCTCCCGAGTAGCTGGGATTACAGGCACCCGCTGTCATGCCCGGCTACTTTTTGTATTTTTGTACAGGCAGGGTTTCACTATCTTGGCCAGGCTGGTTTTGAACTCCTGACCTCAGATGATCCGCGCACCTTGGCCTCCCAAAGTGTTGGGATTACAGGCGTGAGCCACCACGCTTGGCCTATATTTCAATATTAATGACTTGATGTTACCGAATTTGATGGGCAATGTTCTTTTTTATTTTTTTGAGACAGAGTCTCACTCTGTCACCCAGGCTGGAGTGCAGTGGCGCGATCTCAGGTCACTACAAGCTCCGCCCCCCGGGTTCACGCCATTCTCCTGTCTCAGCCTCCCAAGTAGCTGGGATTACAGGCAGCCCCCACCACGCCTGGCTCATTTTTGTATTTTTAGTAGAAACAGGGTTTCACCATGTTAGCCAGGCTGGTCTCGATCTCCTGACCTCGTGATCCGCCTGCCTCGGCCTCCCAAAGTGCTGGGATTACAGGCGTGAGCCACTGAGCCTGGCTGGAAATGTTCTTTTGATGCAAAGAAAGGTCACACATTGGATGAATCCTACTTTATTATGCATGCTTATTTGTTGTAGCAAAATGTATCTTCCCAGAATAGCAAAACTCCAAAACCAAAACTTAATAGCTGCAACAACTCTATGTATGATGTAGATTAAAACTAGCAGCACACTAAACAAAACATAATGACCATCAGGATATATTCCAGAAATGTAAGTGTTGATCAATATTAGGAAATCTGTGAATATAAGTGAGAGCATTGTAGCAGTTGAAAGGTTAGATTATATGACCATCTTGATAGATGCTGAAAAGGCATGATAAAATTGAAAATTGATTTTTTGACTTAAACATTAGCATACAAGGATGAATAAAAAAGGAAAGAATCTGCACATGATAAAACATGGTTATCAGAAACAAACAGTAAATACTAGAGACAACTTAACCTTAGTCCAGTAGGAACCTGATGGGGATCTGCAGTTGAAATGAGGGCTGGGGGAAGGTCTGTGCATACATAAGAGGTAAGTATGCTTCAGGATGGGAGAGACTCCAAGCTTTCATCACATTTTCAACAGGATCCATGACCTCCAAAAAGTTAATATCCTCTGAACTAGAGATAAAATTAGGAAGCTCAGCTGCACTGCTATTCCTTAAAAACATTACTTTAGAGGTTCTAACTATGCAATACGGGAACAGACTAAAGAGGTATATTGAAAAGGTGCAGACAAAACGATCATTATTTGTAGATGAGCTGGAAAATCCAAGAAAATCAGGAGAAAAACTTTCAAAGCTAAAGAGTTTTGTAAAGTGGCTGGAAATAAAATAAATATACAAAGATAAATAGCATTAATACATACATTCTGATAAAAACCGTCAGAAATGTAAAGAAAAAAGGTCCCCTTTATAAGATACCAGCATTTCATTAGCCTGTCTTGCTTAAAACTCTAGTGGTTTTCCAAATGCTTCACGAATCTGAGCCATCTTCAGAGTGTCCAGCTGTGGCTGCCTGATCAGGCCTGTCTGGCTCAGCTTCCCCTTTTGGCAACGACACTGCAGCCAGAGGCCTTCTTTCAGTTCCTGAGCAAAGCTAGTCACTTCTTCAGGAAAGCGTTGGCTAACGACAGTATCTAATTAGACTCTCCTGCACTTCTCTATCCTAACATTGTCCTCCACTCTTACAAGTTAGTCAATGTGTGTGATCCTCTGCTACCTCTCTGCTGGAAAAGACTGAACACTCCTAGAAACAAGGACTTATTCTTTATTGTTAATGGATGAATTCTCAGTGCTTCACAGAGGACCTGGGCCACCACAGATGCTCAATAAGTATTTGTTGAATGAATGAAAATTTATGACTAGCAAGAAATATGCAAGACTTACAGAAGAAAACTAGAATGCTCTGAGAAAAAGATTTGTATATATTTATATATATACACATATGTATGAATCAAGATTTAATATGATAAAGATAAAAGCTCTGCAAATTAATTTAATGCAATATGGATTAAAAATGTCAATGTTCTTATTTGGGGGAGCAAAGGCGTGATACAATTATTGTGAAGTTCATTGGAAGAATAAAGTTATAGGAATAGCTACATTAATTAAAAGAAGCTGGTGCCGGGCATGGTGGCTCACGGCTGTAATCCCAGCACTTTGGGGGGTCAAGGTAGGAGGACTGCTTGAGCCCAGGAGTTCAAGACCAGCCTGGGTAACATGGCAAGGCCTCATCTCTACAAAAAATACAAAAAATTAGCTGGGCATGGTGGCAAATGCCTGAGGCTGAGGTGGGAGGATCGCTTGAGCCCAAGAGGTTGAGGCTGCAGTGAGCTATGATCACATCACTGCACTCCAGCCTGGGCAACACTGTCTCAAAAAACAAAACATAACAAAACAAAAAAAATGGCTGGCTATGAAATAGATACAGAATTTATAAAAGAGAATTGAGAAACTGACCTATATGAATTTTATACATAATAAGGTGATAATTCAAATAACTTGTCCAAGGATGATATTTTAAATTTGGTTTTGGAAAGGATGGGGGCAGTTAGACTGTTTTCAGACACTAAAATAATTTCTGCAACATGAAAAGAAAGATTTAAATGTAAAAATTTCTAGAAAAATAACATAGTATAAATGTTTTTTAAAACTCTGGTTAAGGGAATTTCTCTCTTAGGCCTATGATATGGTTTTGAATATGTGTCCCCTCCAAATCTCACGCTGAAATGTGGTCTCCAGTGTTGGAGATGGGGCCTGGTGGGACGTAACTGGGTCGTGGGGGCAGATCCCTCATGAATGGCTTGGGCCCTCCCCTTGGTGACGAGACCTGGTCGTTTAAACATGTGGGGCACCTCCCTCCCTGTTTTTGCTCATGCTTTTGCCATGTGAGGCACTTGCTCCCCTTGCACCTTCCACCATGACTGGAAACTTCCTGAGGCCTCGTCAGAAGCTGAGGTGATGCTGGCACCATGCTTCCCGTACAGCCTGCAGAACCGTGAGCCAATTAAACTTCTCTTCTTTATAAATTACCCAGTTTCAGGTATTTCCTTATAGCAATACAAGAATGGCCTAATACAGCATTACAGGTTAAGTCAGAAACCATAAAAGAAAAGGAGACTATATTTGAGAACTTAAGAACTGTTATGTGAAAAAAAAAAAAACCCACTAAAAACAAAATTATCTGTCAAAAATGACAAAGCAGGCTGGGCATGATGGCTCACGCTTGTAATCTCAGCACTTTGGGAGGCCGAGATGGGTGACTCACCTGAGGTCAGGAGTTCGAGACCAGCCTGGCCAACATGGTGAAACCCCGTCTCTACTAAAATTACAAAACTTAGTTGAGTGTGGTGGCACACGCCTATAGTCCCAGCTACTTGAAAGGCTGAGACAGGAGAATCGCTTGAACCCAGGAGACGGAGGTTGCAGTGAGCGAGACTGTACCATTGCACTCCAGCCTGGACGACAGAGTGAAACGCAAAAAAAAAAAACAAAAAAAAAACGACAAAGCATTAATATCCTTAACATATAAAGAAAACCTACTAATCAGTAAGAGAAAAAACATTATAATAAATGCATTTGAAAAGCAATTAGAAAAAGAAAAATACAAATGGCTAAGCATAAAAAGAGCAGCATCAACATTTATGAAGTGCTTACAAGTGTGTGGCAAAGAGCTTTCTAAATGATTCATTTAATTCTCACAACTTGAGGTAGTAGTATGTCTATTTTAAACATGAGAAACTGAACATTAGAAAGATTATATAATTTGTATAAACTACTGAGTGTTAGAAAGATGCTGTAAGGAATCAGAAATGAAAACTGCAACAAACTATCTTTGCGCTGCTCAGAACAGGGTGAGCAAAGGACAGGTGGAGGTGGGGGCAGACGCTGTGCTCTGGTGAAATCTGCCAGACTTCAACTTGGAAAAGAGCAGTCAAACTAAGAAAAGTACACATTATTTTACCCAGCAGCTCCAGAGCAAGAATCACACTAAAGAAACAATCTAAAAAGTGCACAGCAATGTCTGTGCCAGGGTGTTGAACGTAATCTTATTTTCAGGAGGGGCAGTGGAGGAATGTTAGTGCCTGTGGCCGAGGGCACTGCCAGCCCTGGTGGGTCTACACAACCGGCACTCTGCTCCTGCAACAAGTCCTGACCAGGAGAAGACTGTGATCGGCAACGAAAACTGGCTAGAGGAGGGCCCTGACAGGTGCCATACGTACAGTGATCCCAGGTGTTTTTTCTTTTGTAGAGTTTGGGGTCTCACTGCATTGCTCAGGCTGGCCTCAAGCTCCCGGGCTCAAGAGACCCTCCCGAGTAGCTGAGACTATGGGTGCATGTCACTGTGCCTGGCTTAGTGATCCCATTTAAAAAAAGTTTACATATACTCACACCACAGAAAAAGGCCGTGACCACAAACAAAAAGGGCAATAGTGGTTATCTTGGAAGAAAGAACTGATAGACCTTCTCACTTTTGCCCACTATAAAAGGTGTACCCTCAAAGGAGTTAAAAACTTAAGCCCACATAAAAACCTGCACAGAAATGTTTATAGGAGCTTTAATCATCATCACCAAAACTTGGAGGCAACCAGATGTCCTTCAGCAGGTGAAGGGATAAGTTGTGATGCATCCAGACATGAAGAATCCTTCAGTGCAAAAAGCAAAGAGTTCCCAGCCATGAAAAGACATGGTGAAACTTAAATGCATTCTAATACATAAAGAAGCCAATCTGAAAAGGCTACACACTATGACTCCAACTGTATGGCATTCAGGAAAGGGCAAAACTATGGTGACAGTAATAGGGTCAGGGCTTGCCAGGGGCTCGGAGGGAGACAGGGAGACAGGGATACAGTGACAGAACATAAGAGAATTTTTAGGGCAATGAAATTGTCCTGTATGATCCTATAATGGTGGATACATAACATTATACATTTATCCAGACCCACAGAATGTACAACACCAAGAGTGAACCATATCAGATTCTAATACCATAGAAAGTGTGGATAATTTTCGAAACCCTATGACCATGGGAAGTTCTGGCTTAGCACACAAATTTTTTGTGAATAGGAACAACATTAAGTGGCTTTTTTTCTGATTTTCTTTCCTACTGAGAATGTAAAGTTAACGAAAGCGACATGAAAATGAGTACTCTTATAAACATTACATAGTCAGATTATTTTAGAAATGTGCTTCAGGCCTCTAACAGCCAAAAACATTACTACAAAAACAAATGATTCCTTAACACCCTATAAGTAAAAAGAGAAAGTTTATACATACAGTTTCCTTCATCTGAATTTGGTTGATCTTTATTCTAAACAACTTGTGCTTGAACTCTCCATTAAAAATGAACTTGTCTCCATCTTCCACTTCCTTTCCTTTGGGACTTTTAATCAGCACACGTGCTTTGCCACAGGCCAGGGACTGCAGCGTTCTGCGCAATTCACTATCCTCTGAATGGGAAGCAAACGCAGGCAAAGGCTGGCGTTAAACCAATGAGACTCAACGACAGTAAACGAATCATGCAACAGTAAACGAATCATGCTACCAAGTCTATGTCTTATCTTAAAACAAATATATGCTTTAAGAACAACTCATGGAGCTATGCACTCTGCGGTTTTCGTACCTATCCCCGTGGCCATTTTTATCTCCTCAAAGCTGAAGCCATCTCCCTCGTTGAACATGAGGAGCACCAATGTCTGGAAGAGGGACACCTGGAATTCCTTCTTCCCCTGGAAGAGAAGGCCTCATCACACCTCTGAAGCTGTGCATGTACAATCTTTGAAAAATTAAAAGAAGCTTCTTTTTGCTCTCAAACTTTTTTTTTTTTTGAGAAGGAGTCTCACTCTGACACCCAGGCTGGAGTGCAGTGGTGCAATCTCAGCTCACTGCAAGCCCCACCTCCCGGATTCACGCCATTCTCCTGCCTCAGCCTCCCGAGTAGCTGGGACTACAGGTGCCCGCCACGCCTGGCTAATTTTGTATTTTTAGTAGAGATGGAGTATCACTGTGTTAGCCAGGATGGTCTCCATCTCCTGACCTTGTGATCCACCCAACTCAGCCTCCCAAAGTGCTGGGATTACAGTCCAGCTTCCTTTTGTATGGGACTGACTGCAACATAGGGGTGAATGAAATTTGGCCTTATATATCCCAGGATGATCTCCTTTTCTATTCAGGAGTTCCTGCTGTAGCAACTTGCCACATGCCTCCAGGTCAGACCCGCGAGAGGCACACGAGAGTTCGGGTGGCAGTTGGCGGCTCCCTCTGCAGACCCAGCCCTGACTCATCACAAGCCCATAACAAGCCCTTCCTGCACACCTGGAGAGAGCTGCAGTTGATGGTGCTGGTACAGACCCTGCGGAGGTCAAGTTCAACTAAAGTCAGCAAGTAGGGCAAAAACTGGGGATAATAGAAATTAACTTTCCTAATACCTTAAGGAAGAGTATATATGGTTTTATGTATACGACTCTCTACAATAATATATATAAAGTAGGTATGTATAACTTAATAATGTACAGCTAAGTTTATTATTAATATAACAGCTATGCAAAATAGGAATTTTATAATGTTTTTGCTTAGTGTATATAATTGCCCTGTTTCATGATAAGCTCCTTTCATTGATCAGTGCATTGTATGCATTCTCCCCTCTTCAATAATCGCTCATAATAACAGCACTGCAACAACTATTCTCACTCATTAATCCATGAAAATGTCTTATTAAGATGAGTTCCTAGAGTTGAAACTAAGGCAACAATTCGGCAGTGTTGTCAAAGTTCACGATGCCAAACTGCCCTTCCGAAAGCTCACTACAGTTTATGCTTCTTCCAGTAGGGGCGAGTCTGTTTTTCTTTTTTTTAGGCTTTATCAAATCTCTTAGTCAAAAAGTGGTATCTTACTGTATTTTACTTTGAAGCCCTCTGTTTAGCAGAGAAGTGTAATGCATCTTCACGGATATTAATTTTTTTCAATTTTGCTTTTATGAGTTGCCTCTTCACATTCTCTGCTCTTTTTTTCAATAGGTAAATGGTTTTCTATGGATCGATTTCTTAACAATTTTTATTGATTGGAATATTAACCCTTTAACTGTTATTAATTTTGTTGACTTATAAAAGCTAGTGAATTAAAGTGAAACACTCCTTTTTTGCTACCAAAGTCCAGTAACAATAAAATTATACTAACATATTTACAAACAATAAAAAATAAATGAGACAACTTACTTCTTTAAACTCCGCTTTTAAAACAGCATGTCCCAAAGTAGTTTGCCATTGAAGTTTTCGACCACTGTGCTTTCCAAGATAAAATGCCTTAAATACTTCCTGAAGTTTAATCATCTGTCAAGCACAGGAGAACAACAAAATTATGCTACACACCATCCATCTCAATAGCCCCCCATTCAATGCACAGAGTTTTACAATTTTTCACAGCTGAATTAAAAGGTCAGCTCTATATTCTGACACTTTCTGGATTCCATTATCTGTAAAAACGTCCTCAATCCTTGAACTTTGGGGCTTCCCAGTGCCAACGAGATAATGCCTGCACTGGTGTTTCATGGTACAGACCAGCTGTATTCCGTGGTCTCTGTACACACCAGGGCTTGCTGGGGCCAGTGGCACAGAGTGAAGACTGGAGCCATCAAGAAAAAGGTGTCTGAGGCCAGATCCTGTGTCTCAGCCTGGCCATGCCCAGCCCTGGCCTCGGCTGGTGTTCCCTGAAATGAGCGAGGCTCCTGCTTCCTCATCTGTGAAGGGTGACACCACCACCCCTTGCGTTGCATTGTGCAGGCGCTGATGGTACCTCCATCAGGGCCTGCACAGAACGTGCAGCACGAGTTAGTTGTTTCTATGATTAGTTTCTGGGTGAATTTCTTTTCTTTTTTGGAACATAGGCTTGCTCTGTCAGCCAGATTGTGGTGCGATCCTAGCTTACTGCAGGCTGGACCTCCCAGGTGCAAGTGATCCACCTGCCTCAGTGTCCTGAGCAGCTGGGACTACAGGTACATGACACCACGCCCGTTGATTATTTACTTATTTATTTATTTTTTGTAGAGATGGGTGTTCTCATGCTGCCCAGGCTGGTCTTGAAATCCTGGGCCCAAGCGCTCCTCCTGCCTCGGCCTCCCAAAGCACTGGAATTACACTGTGCCTGGCCTTGAGTGAACTTCTTACATTTTCCAAACTTTCTACTGATCCTTAAACATTGTGGTTGCTGCATTTTCAAGTTTCCAGCGTTCAGTGCACCAGCCTTTCCCATGGCCCAGATCCTGCTCGTGTTTCCTGGACGCCTCTCAGGGGCAGGCTGTGCGTGACTCTTCCGTGCGCGGTGCTTTCCCTGACTTCTGCATGCCCTTCCTGGTCCGTCATACTCTCCACTCTTCAGCTTGATCCTGTCTGGTGTCCACTGCACCCGGGCTCTCCGACGAGTCTGTGCTGCGCACGTGAGGGCTCATCAGTTTCGCCTCAGGAGACCATCTCTGGACAGCCCGGGGCGTGGCCTCCCCCTGCTCTCGTCCACTCCACAAATGCCAATGCTCCGGGACTCAGTATCCACCTATATGTCTTGTATGGGTCCATTCTTTCACCGCTATAAAGAAATACCTGACACTGGGTAATTTATAAAGAAGGAAAGTTTAATTGGCTCACAGTTCTGCAGGCTGTACAAGTAGCTTGGCTGTGGAGGCCTCAGGAAACTTTTAATCATGGCAGAAGGCGAGGGGAAAAAAGCAGGCACATCTTCACATGACCGGAGCAGGGAAGAGAGAGAAGGGGGAGGTGCTACATACTTTTAAACAACCAGATCTCATGAGAACTCACTCACTACCATGAGCACAGCAAGGGGGAAATCTGCCCCCATGATCCAGTCGCTTCCCACCAGGGCCCTCTCCCAGCAGTGGTGATTACAATTCAGTATGAGATAGGGGCAGGAACACAAAGCCAAATCAATCACTCCTCTCCCACATGCTCACCATTCCCTGTGTCTCTGGATGGCTTCCAAAGATCTTGGGACAAAGAAAGCGTGAAATTCTAACCTCTGATCTCACAGACCTGGCCTGTGCCCCTCCCACCCCCCAAGCCCAGTTTAATCGATCATTCTACCGTCTTTCATACCTTCTCCTCCCCTCAGACTTTCACACACGTGGTTTCTTCTGCTGGATCCCATATCTCATCTCCCTCATGAAACCTACTCATTTCCAGAACCGCCTCCTCAGAGAGGCCTTCTCTGACACCCTCTTAGCTCTACCAGCATCTATAGCACGGCGTGAATGTGGACTCTGGACAGGGGCTCACAGGGCAGGGCCTCTGGCTCTCTGACTCCCCATTGCAGCACTGTACATGGCACCAGCAGATGCTGCATAAATGCCTGCTGCTCTCTAGACTTGATGTGCCCTTTTAGTTTCTCTGTGTTTCTGTCTAAGCTGTGCCATCAGAAATTCCTGCCAACCTCACACCTGCTTGGCAATCTCCTCTTCATGCTTCAAAACTCAGCCCAAGAGTCACCTTTCTATGAAACCACACATATAAATCACCTGCTGCACCTATTCCCCTTCTTCAATGACACCAAATCCCAGGAGCGATACCATCGATTTCATTTCATTTGTAGGTATTTCTGTATCTCTAAAGGACAGGAACTCTTTTAGGAAATATATCTACTATGCCATTACCATACCTAAATAAAAGTCAATAATGTCATAAGCCTCTTTTTTCTTTTTTTTTTGCCTTGAGAAGTACCATGGTTTGTGATAAACCTCTTAGTGCATCTCTTTCCTAAAAACCTTCTCCTTGGGATTCACTCCTAGGACTGGATTGGTATTAATGAGGATAATTATCATCATAATGCTATCGTTTGGGTACTATGTGCTAGCTACCAGTCCAGGCCCAAAATGGGTCAAAGACTGAAACATATGAGCTAAAACTATAAAACTTTTGGGAGAATACATAGTGCTATTTTATTTTCTTTTTTTGAGACACGGTCTCGGGTCTCACTCTGTTGCCCAGGATGGAGTGCAGCGGCTCGATCAAAGCTCACTGCAGCCTTAACCTCCCAGACTCAAGCAATCCTGCCACCTCAACCTCCTGAGTGGCTGGGTCTGTAGGCGGGCACCACCACACGCGGCTAATCTATTTTTTGTACAGACGGGGCTTTACCATGTTGTCTAGGCTGCTCCTAACTCCTGAGCTCAGGTGATCTTTGGCTTCCCGAATTGCTGGGATTACAGGTGTGAGGCACTGCACGTGGCCTCGTCAATTTTTTGTGATCTTGATTTGGCAATGGTTTCTCAGATATGACAGCAAAAGTAACAACAGAGAAAATAAATGTGATTTTACCATAATTAAAAACTTGTGTAGAAAGCACACTATCAAGAAAGTAAAACGACAGCCCACAGAATGGGAGAGAACACTTGCAAATCACAGATCTGAAAGGGTCTAGCACGCGGAATATGAAGGGCTCTTATAGCTTAATAACAAAAGATAAACAGCCCAGTCAAAAACTGGGCAAAGCATGTGAACAAGACATTTCTCCAAAGAAGATATGCAAATGGTCAATCAGGACATGAAAAGATGCTCAACATCAACAGTCATCAGGGAAATGCAAATCATGGCAAGATGAGAGACCAGCTCACATGGACAGGGATGGCTACAATGAAAGAGGCAGATCACCGGTGTAGGTGAGAAGGTGGGAAGCTCCTGTGATTGCTAACTGGAATAAAAGCTGCTGCAGCCACTGTGGGAAAACAGTCCGGCAATTCCTCAGTAACTTAAACTTCAAGTTACTGCATGACTCAGCAGTTCCACTCCCAGGTATATATCCCAAAAGAAGTGACCGTAGGTGTTCAAACTAAAACTTGTACACCCATGTTCATTGCAGCATTATTCACAGCGGCCAAAAGGTGGAAATAACCCAAATGCCCAATATTTGGTGAATGGAGAAACCAGATGTGACCTATCGATACAATGCGACATTATTCAGCCAGAAAAGGAATAAAGCACTGATGTATGGTACAGCATGGATGGACTTTGAAAACAGCACGCTAAGTGAAAGAAGCCAGACACAAAAGTTCACATATTGTATGATTCCATTTCTGTGAACTATCTAATGTAGACAAATCCATAGAGACAGGAAGCAGATAGTGGTTGCCAGGGTCTGGAGGAGAGCAGGCTGGGGAGGAGCTGCTAATGGAATGATGGAAAAATTCTGGAATCAACAGGGGTGACAGCTCTGTAACACTGTAAATGTACCACTGGCCTTCTGTGTCCACGGGTTCCACAGCCATGGATTCAACCAATCTCAGGTCAAAAATATTCGAAAGAAAAAAAAGGATGGTTGTCTGTACTGAACATGCACAAACTTTTTTTGTCAGTCATCCCCTAAAAGGCCAGGAAGAATCTGAACAGACAGGTCTGTTATTGTACTGTTAACAATACAGTGTAACAACTATCTACATAGCATTTGTTAGGTATTATAAATCATCTAGAGATTATTTACAGTATATGGGAGGGTATGCATAGGTTATATAAGATCTCACATTTATATAAAATAAGGGACTTGAGTCTGTGAAGTTTAGTATCTGTGGGAGTCCTGGAACCAACAGCGTGCAGATACTGAGGAACAACTGCACTTGATGTTACTGAACCACACACTTTAAAAAGGTAACTAGAATGTTAAAGTATATTTTACCACAATAAAAAAATACAGTATGGTAAGCTTCAAACATCTTCTGCTAGAAAACAAAAAGTACTAAAAAAATGATGTAGGCATATCAAAGAGCAAAGGAACCAGCGTTAAGGGTGGCCCACGGACCACATATGGGACAATTTAAGCATCAAAATAAGTACATAAATTAAGAATCCGTGAGTTCATAATGATATAAAGAGAGAGAAATAAATAAGTAAATAATGGGGGTGGAAAGAAGGGCTCTTCCTTAGAATGCCAACTTCTAAATACAGATAAATGATAGAGCTGGAAAAAAATCCCCATTCACCAGGTAAAAATCAATTCAGGCAGGAATCGCCACACGGGTGACAGCTGGATGAGGATTAAGATGTTTACGTAGCGTTGAAATGTCTCCTCACAGATTACTTAGTGATTACAAAAGGAAAAACACTAACGATACGGTGGAGAAAGCAGCCAGCACCTTAACAGGAGGATCCTATTGAATGTCACCAAGATACTGGGGCATGTGGTAGTGTGCACCTCCTGCCAGGATCCTGATGGGGACACGGGGCATCTGGCTGGACCTGCCCAACCTGAACCTACTCACAAGGAGCATCGAAGGCCGCCTGGGTCCTGGGCTCGGCTGGGTACCGGAAAAACATCACAAAGGACATATCTGAGACAATCAACAGCAATGGGGTGAAAGTATTACATCAGGGTGAACGCCCTCCTTTGACAGGTGCTTACGTTCTTGGGCAAGAGCCACCAGAATATTAAGGGGAAGGGAACGGTGCAGGAGCACAAACATCTGTGGAGAGGAAGGGACAGCAGCACGTGGCCAACGTGGAAAGCAGGCTGCCTGGCTTTCTTTGAGCACCCCGCACATGTTCTCTAAGTCTGGCTAGGACACCTCAGAAGCAAGATCTCTCACTCACCTTCTCCCACTCCACCTTCTCCCCCAAAGTTCTCCTGGAATGAGAACTCCTCTTCCCCAAGGCAGGCCAGAGAAAACTCAAACCCCTCTTGCCCAAAGCCAGCCATAAAGCCTGGAGATACTACTCTATGCTTCCCCTGCCCTTTTGTGTAGGATCTGGATATTAAGAAGTTCTCTGACCTTCCTTGCTGATAGTTAAGTCATAAGACTCTTGTTCCAGAGGTGTCCTGCCCTACACCTGGGAGGAAAGAACATTGCCCAGTGAGGCCAAGAAGAATCTGAACAGACAGGCCTTACTGGTTTCCCCACTACTCTACTACTGTTAGATGATTCTCTTCTGTCCAGTCACATTGGTAAGAGTTTAGGGGTCTGTCCCCTCTAAATCTCACGGTGAACTGTGATCTGCAGCGCTGGAGGTGGGGCCTGGTGGGAGGTGTTTGGGTCATGGGGGTGGATCCCTCATGAATGGCCTGGTGCCCTCCCTGCGGTAATGAGTTACCACGAGATCTGATTGTTAAGGAGTCTGGGACCTTCCCCCACCGCCTGTTGCGCCCTCTTTCTCGCCTACTCCCCCTTTGCCTTCAACCTTGAGTAAAAGCTTCCTGGGACCTCATCAGAAGTTGCACAGACACAGGTGCCATGCTTGTACAGCCTGCAGAACCATGAGCCAATGAAAACTCTTTTCTTTACAAATTACCCAGCCTCAGGTACTCCTTTATAGCAATGCAAAACAGACTAACACACCTATTTCTACATGGCTGCCCATTCTTTATCAAACCTAAGCATAACAATGGACAGTCTTCCCTGGGTCTTTGGTCTTCATTTCTGAAGCCTGATGTGTTAAATAAAACTTTGATTAAATAAATTTGTTACGGTTTTCTCCTCCTAATTTGTCTTTTGTTAAGGGAGCATTGGCCATGACCCTCATGACGGATAAGAAAAGGAATCACACTGTCCTACCACTGTAGCTGTGAGTCTTTCTTCCCTTCTCAGCTGAGGAAATCATCATTCATCTTTACTTGAGATCAGGCTTAAGGGACGCCTTCTCCAGGAAGTCTTCCATGATTCCAGACTGGTCTCAGCCCTTTCTCTTTGCCTGGTATTAAATGAATGGTGCATGTATTCTATCTCCTGCTGATTTTAACTTCATGGAGCACAGAATTCTACCTCTGGCGTGCAAACCCTCCACTAAAGGGTTTAGTGTAGCTAAAGTAGTGGCTGACAAAGAAGGCCCTAAATAATGCCATTCCCAAGACTTCAGCACGGTCTACTATGGAAAGAAAAAACAACCAGACAAGAACCGCAGCTTAGTAAGCCATAACTTCCAAAATAAGTGCCTGTGTTCATGGGCCCCCTGCAGGTCAGCAGGAGGACACAGGCTGCACTGGGAGGAGCCACAGAGGGTGACAAAAGTGGTCACTTTCTAATGAGGATTTCTAAAGACCGTAAGAGCACTTTGATTTTGGACTGAGTGGGCTATTTTTAAAAACTCCCCACTAAACAATTCTTGAAGGCAACATATCTGTGCCTGGAAAGGGCATGACAGCAGGAGTGGACAGCATGCTTTCTGCACACTTACTTCTGGGGTTAAGTGCACTTCCATGGGCGTGTACGTTGGCCAGTAGCCCATTGTGAGTATGTTCACTGTGAGGTCTATAGGGCCTGAGTCACTCTGATTCTGCATATGCTAAAAACAGAGAAATCCAAGACAATCATTTTGAGAAAGTAATAAAATATAATTAACCTAAAACAAAATAAACCGTGTAATTTTCAATATAAAGTTTCATCTGTGTTAGAATTTATCTCAGTCCCCAGAATGTATTCCATGAAACCCAGTGCCTCACTGGGACTGCCTTCTTCCCTTCTTCAGGTGTCACCACCAGACTCACTGAAATCAAATTCTTGCCACACATGTTTAGATCTTCTTTTTCTTCTTTTAAAATTTACTTGTGAAACATTAATAGTGTAATTTTTTTCTTACACAGAGTGAGATTCATTCTTTCTATCTAATCTATTGAATCCATCTACCTTATCTATTTATCTATCTATGACAAGGTACTGCTATCTCTGTCTGTGTATGTATCTATCTATCCACCCATCCATGACAAGGTCTCACTCTGTTGCCCAGGCTGGAGTGCAGTGGTGCAGTCACAGCTCACTGCAGCCTCAAACTCCTGGGCTCAAGTGATCTTCTCACTTCAGCCCCACCCCAGTAGCTAGGACTACCTGCTCATTTAAAAAATTTTTCTTTTGTAGAGACAGGGTCTTGCTATGTGGATCAGGGTAGTTTTGGACTTCTGACCTCAAGAACGCCTCTTGCCTCTGCTTCCCAAAGTGCTGGGATTACAGGCATGAGCCACCACACTAACAGATACTTTTTAAAAAGCCGCTTTACCCGAAGAAACACAACTCACCTGCTTGAAATGAACCATGATGTCCTTCGAAAGCTCCATGTCCTTGAACATGCCTTCCAGCTTGCTGGTGAAGGCTGCACCGCACTCTGGACACAGCAAAGGAGGGAGTGAGATCGGGGCAACACACGGGGCAGCAACCCTCAGTTACAGGGGAGGAGCCCAGGCCCCACACGCTTACCATGCTTGAGCTTTGACAACATAGACTTTTCAGCATCGACTGAGGCACTTTTCCCAACAAGGAGTCTTTTTGCCAAATCTTTTTTATAAAATGCTTCAAAGACATCTTTACCTATTTATAACCAGAAGAGAATAATCAAGACATCAGAGAGTTGATAAGCAAATGTTAAACTTCAAACTTCAACTGCTGAAAACCCTTAAAGGTGTTTTGTTTTTTTTTGTGTGAGACGGAGTCTTGCTCTGTTGCCCAGGCTGGAGTGCAGTGGTGCCATCTCGGCTCACTGCAAGCTCCGCCTCCTGGGTTCATGCCATTCTCCTGCCTCAGCCTCCCGAGTAGACTACAGGTGCCCGCTACCACGCCTGGCTAATTTTTTGTATTTTTAGTAGAGACGGGGTTTCACCGTGTTAGCCAGGATGAAAAGTGTTCACTCTAATGCAAACTGGCTCTGATACTGACATTCTCATGTTAAACTTCCTCTGAGAAAGCAGGGCCTATTTACACCTCTTCATTATGCAGCATTTTCTGAGTGCCTGAGTCTCACCATGGATGAACCTGAACAGGATCATGATCTTGTCCAACGTCCGCTCCAGCTCCTCGTCTGTGGCTTCTTTGTTGCCTGCTCTTAACTTTGAATCCACATGCTTTGCTGTAAGCATAAACATACAGTAAACACTCTAAACTAGAAAAAGAGAGCATCTTCAATTTCTATAAGCAACATTGTACACAGGTACATTCTGGAACCTTCCCAAAATGACTATACGACAAAAAAACAAATATCTGATTTTCTAAGAGAAGTACTTCTCAAGTCATGTGAGAGTAAATGCTTCCCAAAATTTTAATGAAGCCAGGACAATGTTTAAAGCAGGTTTAAATATCTTTCTTATCTCTAAATGCAATCTCTGAATTTCAAAATAAAATGGGTTCAGCAAATACATGCTCAGGTTTCAGGACATGACTGCCCCGGATGCTGGAGTGCCTATTTCTAGGATCTGGTGTCATGAACGCAGAGGAGACATTCTTAAAGAGAAAGACTTTCTCAGGGCATCCAAGGTGGCAATGCAGGGTGAAAGCACTTCTACTCAGGCTTCCTGTTTCTGAGGCTGCACAAGCCATCGTCAGGTGCTCAGGAGGGAGGATCAAAGTCCCCATGTGATGGGAGAACTCAAGACTTCCAGAAGCCCAAACTCCCCAGAGCTCAACATCCCTTTGCTTTAGAGAAACCACAAATGATACAGAGGGACAAAGGCCAAAGTAAACTGCCTCCTGAATTCCTTCTGTTGCTGTTTTGTTAGTTTTTTTCTTTTCAACATTTTGTAATGGAATATTCTGAACACACAGAAAAGTAGACAATTGCACAGTGAGCTCCATGTTCCATCTTACATCTTCAGCAGTAATCAACAGTCAATCTAGTATCATCGTATTACAGTTCTCTTTGCCCCCTTTCTCCTTCAAACTAAGAAAAAATTTTACTGACTACAGAAAGCCTATGAATTCTGAAATATATTTTGATATTATTATTATTATTATTTTTTTTTTTTTGAGACGGAGTCTTGCTCTTTCACCCAGGCTGGAGTGCAGTGGTGCGATCTTGGCTCACTGCAGGCTCCGCCCCCGGGAGTTCACACCATTCTCCTGCCTCAGCCTCCAGTGTAGCTGGGACTACAGGCGCCCGCCACCTTGCCTGGTTAATTTTTTGTATTTTTAGTGGAGACGGGGTTTCACCGTGTTAGCCAGGATGGTCTCGATCTCCTGACCTCGTGATCCGCCTGCCTCGGCCTCCCAAAGTGCTGGGATTACAGGCGTGAGCCTCCGCGCCTGGCCTCTTTTGATATTATTGTGAAAAAACTGTACAGCTTAAAAATACTATTATCATTTGAGATCTCATCTGGTTTTATCCTATTTTAATACTGATTAGAGGATACAAAGATGGTGATCACCCCTCCCTTCTTTGGTGAAGTCAAGCATCATTTCTTTTCTAAATTCTTACCTCATCTTCACTTATGGAAATGCCCTCCTCCAACCCTGCATGCAGGTGTGTCGGTTTTTAAATGTGTGTCCTAATAAGACTTGATAAAAACGCTTTCCACACACCCCTTGAGCAACTTGAACATTTTGGTCGATTTTGCCTTATTTTCCCACATTAAAAAATTGTTAGAAATGGGTGAGACTGTCTCAAAAACAAACAAACAAACAAAAAACAAATATTTTTCTACCAATCAGTTCTGCAGGCTTGTTGGGTCTCTTGTTGATGAACGTCTCAAAGGACTCCTTCATCAGGTTGACGAACCGCTCGTTCTTCTGGAAGCAGACCTCGATCACATGGTCCACCTTGTCCTTGAAGTCCAGCAGGTCTTGGACCATGTCTTTATCTTTCTCAGGATTGATGACGATCGCTGTTCCAAAAGTCTACAAAAGCAAATCAATACCAACTCAGCAATATGTTTACAATACCAAACAGTATTTTCTCCTGCTATCGTATAATCAGGATAGTTTAACATAAATTACTCTTAGTAGTAAATACTCAACAACTTCAAAAGTTTCACAAATTGAATTCACATTTGAAAAATTAAGTGAATACACGTTTTTTTTTTGAGGCAGGCCCTCACTCTGCGGCCGAGGCTGGAGTGGGGTGGTGCAATCACAGTTCACTGCAGCTTCGACCTCCCAAGCTCAAGCAATCCTCCCACCTCAGCCTCCTGAGTAGCTGGTGCTACAGGCTCAGGCCACCACATCTGGCCAATCTTTTTAAAGTTTTGTAGAGACGGGGTCATGCTGCCCAGGCTGGTCTCGAACTCCTGGCCTCAAGCAATCCTCCTGCTGTGATTTCCCAAAGTGCTGGGTTTACAGGCATGAGCCCCTGTGCTTGGTGTGAATATACAATTAAATACACAATTAATGTGTTGGTCTTACGATTCTGTTTCTGAGAGAACTTACAAACGACCGCGAAAATGTCCATTGCTTATTAAAGAACGTTTATGTGTAAGTTCCTCCAAGACAAGTTAATTCCTATTAATTCAATATACCTCTTGGGACTTCTTAGCTAGTTTTCCTTCTCCATCACTTCTAACCATGAAAAGCTCACTTTTTTAGTTTGTTTGTTTGTTTGTTTTTTGAGACGGAGTCTCGCTTTGTCACCAGGCTGGAGTGCACTGGCGCAACCTCGGCTCACTGCAACCTCCGCCTCCCAAGTAGCTGGGACTACAGGTGCACACCACCACGCCCAGCTAGAGACGGGGTTTCACCATGTTGGCCAGGATGGTCTCGATCTCTTGACTTCATGATCCGCCTGCCTTGGCCTCCCAAAGTGGTGGGATTAAAGTGTGAGCCACTGCGCCTAGCCTAGTTTGTATTTTTAACTTAAAAATGTTATATTAAACATTCCTAAAAGTCTGTGTAGGGCACTAATAAACAGTTAACATTTGATGATATAAACTATATATGCCAAAGAGGAACTGAATACAATTATTGGATTTAAAAAATTCATCTCAATAGAATGCACATGTGCACTCACACATCTCACACACACATGCAAGGTAGCTGGCTGGTGGAAAGATGCCAACAGAAGGCTGGGTGCAGTGGCTCACGCATGTAATCCCAGCACTTCGGGAGGCCAAGGCGGATGGATCACAAGGTCTGGAGTTCCAAGACCAGCTTGGACAATATGGTGAAACCCCATCTCTACTAAAAATACAAAAATCAGCCAGGTGTGGTGGCAGGAGCCTGTAATCCCAGCTACTCAGGAGGCTGAGGCAGGGAACTGCTTGAACCCAGGAGGCAGAGATTTCAGTGAGCTGACATCACGCCATTACACTCCAGCCTGGATGACAGAGACTCCGTCACAAGAAAAAAAAAAAAAAAAAAAGATGCCAACAGAAAGGGCACAGATTCTCCCGGAGACGGGCGGGACTTACCTCTCACTCTACACCCTTTGGTGCTAACTGCAGTTTAAAATAATGCACATACACTACAAGGCCCAGCTTTATTTTGATAACGGCATGTGGAGTAGAATGTAAACTACTATTTTGTTACAGCATAACTGCTGTAATGCTGACACTCAGGGGTCATGGTCACTCACTGATTTTTATTACCCAGACTGGAAACTGCAATGGTGAACTTTTCCTAGTTTTTGGCACATATTCCCATCCCCTGAAGACTGTCTCACTGGCAAAAAACCTAAATCTTCAGTAGCTTTATGGCCAATTTAGTGTGACCCAGTTATAACTTCCAATTCTATCACTGTACGAGACCTTGTGGGGAGAGGTGCTGTGTGTGCCGGCTTTCCACAGCTGGACTGATACATGACTTCAGGTCTGATTATTCCATAAAGCAGCATGTAAGCTTTCATTTATCTTTTTTATTTAACGGAAATCTTTATTGAGATAATGAAAGAGTTGCATAATAGTAAAAATAGCAAAGCAATCCCAGTATCTTTGTTTCCAGTTTCCTCCAATGGCAACGGTTTGCAAAACTACCCAACAGTATCTCAGCTGGGATACTGAAACTGATAACACAGCAGTCTTTTTCAGACGGCCCAGTTTACTCTTAACTCATCTGGGTGTGCACATCTAGACCTCGGCCAAAACCCCGACTGTTCCCGTGGAAGGCTACCTCCTAGGGCCTTTTATAACCACACACCCCGCCCCATCCCTACACCCTGGTAACTTTTCATCTATCCTCCATTTCTAAATTTTGTCATTTCCAAAATGTTATGCAATAACATGTTAAGTATCTGTGACTGGCTTTTTTTTTTTCCTCTCAGCGTAATTCTCTGGAAATTTTGTTTATCTTTTCATTATGGGATCTAAGAATAGTCACCAGCAAGCAAAAACACTGACTTTTGCTAAACGTTCACCATTTAAGCTGGAAAATTCATGCTAGGCAACTGGCACATCCTGAAAACACGAGCTATCTGTGAAGGGGCCCTGATGTCTGCCTCAGTTCTCCTGTTTCTGTGAGGGGCATCTGGAGAATGGCTTCTCATTAGAGGGTCTTCAGCAGGTTTCTTGGGCTGGGCAACACTGGCCCTCTGGGCAGGCGATTCTTTGTGGTGAGGGCTGCCTTGTGCATTCAGCAGCACCCTCTCTGTTCAGACAGCCACAAATGTCTCCAGACATCAACAAGTGTCCCCTTGGTGGGGTGGTGCCCTGGGCTGAGAGCCCCTAGTCTTCAGGGAGGTCCTACGTCAGCACCGAGGAGCCGTTCTCCTGGGCAGGACATGTGAAAACTCAGGGTACTGCCCAAGAAGCCACTCTACGATGGGTTGGACTGGGCTTGTCAGGGATGCCAAAGAAATGCTTTCGAAACATGAAAGCGAAAGTTTAATAAATCCTAAATTTGGACTGTTTATTTATAAAGTCTATAAAGCAACCTGATATGCCAAATATAGAATAGTTCTCACTGAGGAAAGGGCATGCGGAGATCATGTCTGACAAGCAGACTTACAAAAAGCAGATTTAGGAAAAATCATGATTTAGAATTAAACCAATATTTATGCTGATGAAGAAGAGCGAAACAGTTGTTCTTTAAGTTATACTTTCTACCTTGATGGTGCTAATCACTGCTGGTGTTATCCTAAAAAGCAAGTTCACACTGGTGACTGGGAAGCAGATGGAAGCCTACCGTCCACCCCGTCATCTGTGATGAAAATGCAGACAGGCCTTCCAGCAGCCCAGTTCCCTTTGCCAGGGCACACTAGGCGTTCTCAGGAGCGGCTCTGCTCCCTGCAGGGAATGCCCGCGCCCGTGGCCTCAAAACCCCACCAGTACCTTGATGTACTCGCTCCAGTGCTGCAGTAGCGCCTGCTGCCCGCCCCTCACCCGGCTGAACAGCTGGTACATCTGCGCGAGGTCCGGCACTCTGTTCTCATCCAGTAAGTGGTCAAGCCCTGGGATGTGCAGTACACGTCAGCAGAGTACAGCATGGGCAGCATTAACAACAACTCAACTAGAATACAGCGTGCACCATAAGAACGTCAACATACTGCTTAGAAATTGGGCGGGTCTACACATCGCTGCCTCTACATGAGCAGGTTCATCTGGTTAAATATCTGAGATGGATCCTATTAGGTGAACCTCATTTTCTCTGAGTATGTTGGAAGATGTATTATTTACTTCTTCATGTCATTGAAGCCCTCTTATTTCACTTAAGTTAGCAAGTCAGAAAATCCAGTTTACACCAACTATTTAACCTGGGAGGTTCATGTTCTCAAACTACTTCTGATTTAGTCCATCGGCCAGACAATGTAAAAGGACAAGCTATCAAATCTAATTTATAGTGGATTAAATTTATTCACACCTATAGTAAACTATAAGAGAAAAACATCATCAGATATTTTGAAGTGTTTAACATAGCATTTAAAAAAGTTTTCCGTGTTTTAGATTTTTAATATTTATAACGGTTTTCTAAAACCATACCTCAATTAGAAAAACTCTCCTAGATTTTCTAAATACTTGCTTTATGATAACTATTGAGAGGCAGCCAGCTTAAAGCATAAAATGGTGAACAGTCATACAATTCACAAAGTCTCAGATTCTGCCTACAATGGGCACGATGTCCACACAAACGAGTAGCTTAAAGTTGTGTGCAAACACATGGTGGGGCTATAATTACAATCCTTACCTAGAGTTCCAAATGTTTATTTCTCTCTGTTACATTCTGATCTACTGACACAAACTTTTTATACTTTCTTACAAAATCCATGTCTTAAGAATTCAAAAAAAGTATCTTTTTAATTTTTAAAATACTTCTAATAAAATTTAGGGTAAGCTTTTACATGTATAATTTACCATTTTCTTTAAATAATTTTGCTGAACAAAGTATGCACTGGAACAATTTATGCAAATTTCTACTATTTACTTGAAATCTTTTTTTCTCTTTTTTTTTGAGATAGGTCTCTTGCTTTGTCACCCAAGCTTTTGTAGTTTTGTAGCCTTAACCTCCTGGGCCAAAGTGATCCTTCCACCTTAGCCTCCTGAGTAGCTGGTACCATAGGCATGCACCACCTGTGGCTTTAAAAAAAATTTTATTTTTATTTTTTTGGTAGAGACAGGGTCTCTCTTTGTTGCCCAGGCTGGTCGTGAATTCCTGGGCTCAAGTGATCCAAAGTGCTACTTTGGCCTCCCAAAGTGCTGATGTCACAGGTATGGGCCACCATGCCTGGCCTTTTTTCTTATAAAGTGACTCCTTTCATAAAAACACCTGACACAAATTCTGAATGCATTTGTTTTTAGGTGGATAGGTGAAACTACATCAGCTGTGTAGGTTTCAGTGTGGAATAAGCAGAAAAATCATAACCAGATTGGACCCGTGGCTCTCAACTTACAAGCAATGTGATTCCAGGCACCAATATCTGGCTGTTTTAAGCCCTGGTTTTCTTATTTGTAGAATGGGGATAATGATTTCACAGAATTGTTTTAAAAGATATTTACATAAAGTGCAGTTGTTTCTAACAGGAGATGCTCAATCATGTTAATTCTCCTCCCTTTTGGTTTTATTCTGGTTTCACTTAAGTATCTCATTAGCCATAATACTATTATCTGACAATGTAGAACCCAAACCAGAATATATTTGAATACCATTTAGGGCCTTCTCAAAATTAAACTTTTAAGGTTTCCAATGGCTTGAAAAAAGTCTTGTATTTTCCAAATACATTTAAAATGACTTTCAGAAGGTAACATTGTTTCAAATGGTAACAGTGAAATGTCCCAATAAGTACTAAAGTGTTATAAAGGTTAGACTGCTCATTATAATTTTCACAGAATTTAGTACACTTTGAAGCCTAGAAATAAAAGCAATAAACAAAGATCGAGGTAAGACATCAGCATCAATTTTAAAGGTGCAGGCTGCTAGAAGCCGTCTTCCTGTGGCCAGGTATTGTCACCACTTGGGGAGAAGTGGACGTGAAGGCCGCACAGTCAGCACTAGAACACATGCTCCTCTCTTCCGGAAAATCAGGAGAAAAGTGTACCGTGCTTAAGCAGGACACCTAGTTGGTAGTTCATCTGACACTAAGATGCATGAAGTCCACAGGTGAGGGAAGCCTCACGAAAATCTAACAGCCCGAACAGCTCCCTGAGTCCCCTACATCCGAGTGTGCAGGAAGAACGGCCGGACACAGGAAATGAGTCTGCTCAGAGAGCTGCATCAGGCTCACTGCACCCACATTTCGGCATGTGCATGGTACAGAAGGTCCGCCGGGCCTTCCCGCCACTGGGGTTTTAGCAGTGAATGTAGTTCCACTAGGTGCCTTCCATTATTTCTCTTACTGATTTTTTTTTCTCCTGTGGATGGCTAACATGTTCATTAGAAAAGATTTTTAATGACTGTCGTATGAAAATAACAAACATCCTAACACTGCTATTTTTAATGCTCCCCTTACTTTCCTAATGAATTAAGGATAATTGTTCAGTTTAATTTGCACAAGAGTTAGGAAATCTACCTTTCTGCAGAATTGCTGTTAAATGTTCTCCTAATAGCTGTTTCTCCACACAAGCAATCAGTGGTTTCCTATATAAGGCAAAAGGAATAAGCGTTAGAAATAAAGCTTAAAGAGGAGACTGGTTCTCTGTAAAATATGGGGGCGTTTGTCTATGACAGATACAGTCTAGAGGCAATCAGAAAGAGAAGGTTAAGAGCATTTCCTCATGCAAACGGACGACGACTCCTGTTGCACTCTGAAGGAAGCACTTTCTAAAAACCACCTACTGAACAGCACAAACAGGCCCACAGGTGGGCCCAGGGAAGCAGGGATGCTTCTGTGTTATTCCAAGGATTGCTAATTTTAGCCATCTTCCCAAGCCTTCATTTCTAGTTTATAAGGAACGTTTTAATGTACCATCTTATGGAGAAGGGCAGAGCCGACATTCCACCTTCTGCTTCCTACACGAGCAGAAAGGGCTCAGGGAGGCCGTGTGTGACCTGCACACCCTGGTTGCGGGGCTTCGCTGTGGCTGCCACTCTCTCCACTATTTCCCCCAGACTTCCCTGGCTGCTGCTTCCCAGTCTCCTGGGGGCTGCTCTTCTGCTCCCAGTTGGAAGGAAGCACAACATGGCCCCTGAGGTGCCCTGGCCTGGCCCGAGATCCTGGATTTCCCACAGGCTCCTCCAACTCCACATGTCTGAGTGATCAAATCTCTTTTTCTGCGCCCTCTCTGTTTTTGTGCTGGATTCTGTCATAATCCTGCCCCTTTCCTTACCTTACTGAGTCCAGTTCTGCACACCGTATCATTTTCATCTCTCCTCCTGTTTTCTCTGCTGAGTCCAACCAAGTCCTGTTCTGCACATCTGTACATTTTATCATTCCCTATTGGGTCCAGTTCTGCACACTGTATCATTTTTTTTGAGACAGGGTGTCGCCCTGTCGCCCAGGCTGGAGTGTAGTGGCGCCATCTCGGCTCACTGCAAGCTCCACCTCCTGGGTTCATGCCATTCTCCTGCCTCAGCCTCCCGAGTAGCTGAGACTACAGGCACCCGCCACCATGCCCGGCTAATTTTTTGTATTGTTAGTAGAGACGGGGTTTCACCATGTTGGCCAGGATGGTCTCGATCTCCTGACTTTGTGATCTGCCCACCTCGGCCTCCCAAAGTGCTGGGATTACAGGCATGAGCCACTGCGCCCGGCTGCACACTGTATCATTTTCATTTCTCTCCCATGCTGTCCCCTCTGCCTCTGTCCTTGCCTCCCATCATATGGACACTCTGTGCCTGACACGCACGCTCACATAATCTCTCCCTTTTTGTTTCCCTAGCTACTCATCAACCTCAGGTTTGCAGGAAAAAAACATTAGATGAAAAAAGAAAATTGTGTGACAGCACCATAAATAAAATTAAAGTGATATAAAATGTGTAACAGAGAGTGCACAATCAAAATAGCCTAATATTCAGTGATATTCCATTAACATAAATAGACCGTCTCAAAACTCAAAGACACCAAGTATCTCAGCAAGATTTACTCTCTTTAGACAATAACTCATGACAAGGCACTGGGTAAAAACTGTAATTTGTAAATGCCAAATAATGACAAATAACAAAGTAAAATATGCTAGGTGCAAAAATACTCTTAGTACTGAATGAATTGACAAAGACACCCTTTATTTCAATAACCAGACAGGAGAACCTTCCAACCATGGTGAAGATACGAACGCTCAGCGAGCAAACAGTACTTACTGTGTGCTGTGGTCCAAGTAAGTGATTACTCTGTCTCCTTCTTCCTCTAAGCGTTTACTTACATGGTTAAGATATTCTGGAACCTTACAAACAAAACAATTAAACGTTATCAGTAACAAAAAGACTGTCGACACTATCCAAGAAATTGAAATTTTGTTTTCCTTACATGTAATTTTTTTAAAAAACAGTATATTCAAGCCAAATATTAACACAGATTAACAGGGAGGGAGAGGTAGGACGGAAATGTGTGTGTGGGGGACATAGAGAAAGGACCCTGAGATTAACATCCATCCTAGAACAGGGCCCAGGCTGCACTTCTCTTTCGTCCCTGCTCACCACCAAGTTTCGGGGTCTGTGCACACCCTCCTCCCATCCCCAGGGCCCACAGGGAGCTGAGCAGCACTTGGTAGGAGGGTGAGGTGCTAAATGGCAACCCTGCCCCGCACAGCTGGGTCAGCAAAAGCAAGTCAACAAGTTGGCTGTTCATTTGGGGGACAACAAACAACACGGCTGCAGGAGACTTCAAAGTACGCCCATGTTTCCCAAGACAGTGCGGGAAAGGCCTGAGGCTCTGCCGGGGTAGCTGTAGCCAGGCTCAGTATCTGACATGAAACTTCCTCTCCAAAGCCAGAATGAAGGAACCAATGGCCAGGGTCCATTCTAGGCAGTAGCACGTGCCATTTGGGTGAAGTCTATGGGGCAGGTTCCTTTATGATTTTGCTCTGGTATCTGGAAAAGTGGTTAAGTTTTTTGGGTTCCTATTACTATTACATGTTTTTTCCCATGGCTTGTTTTTGGGAAAATTTTTTGCCGTGCTTCACACAAATAAAAAGTTTTATCACTTGTATTTATTTTTCATTTTTAAGATGTTTTTATCATCTTGCTTAAATTTGAGTTGTTTTACTTATTTCAGAAAGGATCTTACAGCTTTTTACTTGTGGGGAGAATGCAATAGTTTCTAAGCTCACATAAACTAAATTCTTAGTATACTAAGAACGAAGCTCATTACTGGGGATTCCGGCAAGGCTGCAGCTTTCAGAAGATTTTCTATGAAACGTTTGCGTGTGTGTGAAAAGGCAAACATGAGGAAAGTCCTCCCAGGTGCTCATCTGCAGCAACGAAGCCAGGGGATTCGGAAACATCTCATCATCTCACCTCTCTTTCCTGCATTAACCTTTGGCCTTCGGCAGCATATAAGCAATTAGTCTCTTCCAAAAATTTCAGTTCAAATGAGTCTTTATACACCTAAGAAACAAGCAGAGTTATTGACCAATTTCAATAAAGGAAACTATCTTTACAAGTGCTAACACATCCCAGTTTCTGATGGGGCAGGCTGCCATGACCTGAACTTGGAGCCGCCTGTGGCCACCCAGCCGGCCGGCTGCACTGTCCTTCCCAAAACGGCCAGGCAGGCCCTCCTCTGTTCTCTTCCTACAGTGCCTTGGGGTCCTACTGCTCTGAAGAACTTCGCCCTTTGTCTTTTTGTGTGTTGCTAATATTTCCCCCCAGTGTGTCTTCTGGTTTTGTCTCTGTTTATGGTATATTTTCCATGAAAAAGGTGCATTTTATGTAGTGATATTGATCTATCTTCTCTTTTGTGGCACCTGGTGTGGTGTTAGCTTGAGAGCCATTCCCCTTCTAGGGATTTTGAAGACTCTCCTATCTTCAACAAATGCTTTTATGATTTCATTGTTTAACATCTTTGGTACAACCATTTATGCTGGTCCAAGTTGCGGGGCAGGTACCCAGGTATCTTCCGCACAGGCAGCACTCACCTGCAGGTCAGACAGCATGCCCAGCAGGCTCCGCAGCAGGCTCCGGTCCACGGCCTCGCCGCTCCTCTCGCGCTCGATCAGCAGCAGGATTCCATCAATGGTTTTACTCTGAACCATTTTATCACTAACAATGTGGGTTCTAAACAGTTCTAATCCCATATCCCTGTACAGACAGTAAGAAACAAGACTACATTTTAGTTTCGCTTTTTAGAAGTTATGGGTGAATCTCCAGCTATGCTATTCAATATCATCCCAAAAATGTGAAGTTGCTAATTCTCTACATCTAGGTGCCAAGAATTCCTTTTTAAAAACTTCTGTTTCTCGGCCAGTCTAGCGTGCCTTGTATTTCCTTCCTTAAACAGAGCTGCTCCATGCTCCTGGAGACACTGCTAGGTCATGCATGCCACTGACAATAAAACTGGTATCACACAAGCTGCTGGCAGAAGCCCAGGGTTCTCGCCACCTTCCTGCTGAGTGACTGGAGACACTCAGGCAGTTGGGCACCACGACCCTGCCTGCCCCACCTGCCCCGCCCGCCACGGTCTCCAACAGCCCTCAGGGTACACTCTCTTCCCAGTGTCCTCTGCGGAGCACGTCCCAGCAGCTTCCCTTCTCCAAGCCCTGGGAGCTCTCCTACCAAACGTTTGCTGCTTTCCCCTGAGAAGAGAAGGTGACACATGGCTTTCAGAGTTCATCCCAGTCCTCAGCTCACAGCCTGAGGAATCTTAGGAAGATGGTTCAGCTGCCAGTGGCTGTCCACAAAACCCATCTTGAGGGCTCTGTGCTTTGCTTCAACACTCCTGCTGTCCCCAATGGCCAAGTACTCCATTAAGGAGGGGCCAAAAATACAGATGCTGCGCTCCAGCCAGAAATCCTGAATTGGCACATCAGGGCAGGAGTGGTGCTGGTGGTGGCAGTAACAGTAATAGCGGTGGTGGCGGCAGCAGTAATAGTGGTGGGCGGGTAGTGGTGGCAGCAGTAATGGTGGTGGTGGTGGTGGCAGTAATGGTGGTGGTGGTGGTGGTGGCAGTAATGGTGGTGGTGGGGCAGGTAGTGGTGGCGGTAATAGGTGGTGGGGTGGGGTAGTGGTGGCAGCAGTAATGGTGGTGGTGGTGGTGGTGGCAGTAGTAACAGTGGTAGGCGGGTGGTGGTGGCAGTAGAAATTGCAGTGGTGGTGGCGGCGGTAGTGATATTATTAATATTATGGTGGCAGCAGCCGCAGTGGTGGGTGCCACACAGGTGTGCAGAGGGCCCTGGGAGCCACCTCAATGGTGGAGACGTGCACCTCCCTTGACTGCCCACCACATTGCCATGGGCCTCTCCTGTTGCTCTCAGGCGTGCTGCACACCAGGTCTGTGCACCTCACCACAGTTGGAGCAGAAAGGTGCAGTGGCCAGACCTGTGGGCTTGAGGTAGCTGCCTGGGTTTGAATCCTGGCCCTACTACTTGCTAGCTGTGTGACCCCGGGCGAGAAGCTTAATGTCTCTGTGCCCTTTCCTTCCTCAACTGTAAAATGGGGATCAAATGTTATTAGTTCCTGCCTGTGAAGCCCTTGGGGCAGTGCCAGGCAGGTAGCCAGTGCTTAGGAAGGCTTAGGTCTCCACTTGTGTGACTCTCTACCCTGCCACTGGGATCTTCTCTTCAAAACATTAACCTCAGCTGAAAACCCTTCATGGCCCTCATCAGCTCCATCCCTCCCCACCCCCCACTCCTCACACAGGCTTCTTCTGGTCATGCTGCCATCCTAGCCATCACTAGCAGGAGATACTCAGCTTTGAACTTACTGCTTCCTTCCTTCTACTCTTTCTTTCTTAGCTGCCTGACCACCCTTGTTCATTCTTCAAAGCACAGGCCAAGGTTCACCCTCAGCCCTCCTCCCCAGCCCAGAGATGGACAAAGTATGTCCTCACCACGCATTGCCCACACACACCTCAACCAGGATTCTTCTTGTAATGATGCTCACGTTCAGGTTTTTAGCCTCTTGTGGTAGACTGGAGGTGGTATCATTTATTCTATTCTATAAACAATGTTTACAGTTTGTATGACAGTTATGGTACAAACTATGTTTATAAATTAAGAGTTTAGTGTTGGGCATGGTGGTTCACACCCGTAATTCCAGCACTTTGGGAGGCTGCGGTGGGAGGATTGCTTGAGGCCAGGGGTTCGAGACCAGCCTGGGCAACATAGCGAGATCCTGGCACTACAAAAAAATTTTTAGAAGTTAGTCGAATGTGGTGGTGCGTGCCTACAGTCCCAGCTACAGGGGAGGCCAACACAGGAGGATCACTTGAGCCCAGGAGTTTGAGGCTGCAGTGAGTTACGATTGTGCCACTGCACTCCAGCCTGGGTAACAGAGTGAGACCCTGTCTCTAAAAATAATAATAATTTTTGAAAAGCATTTAGACTACGGGCCAGACAACTGAGGTAGGGCGAGTTATTTTAACTTATGTCTTAGTTTATATAAAATAGGAGTGACAATGGCCACACCACAGAGCTGTTCTAGGGATTAAATACATTAGTAGGAAACAGTCCCTTGCACAGAGCAAATGCTAAATAATCTGCTATGATCACTTTTATCATCTCCATTCTTTCCTGGAACACAGGCTGTCTTTTCTCTGCAGCGTTTGCCTTCTCGTAGACCACATGGATGCCTGCTAGGAGATGTGTGGGAGTTCCATGAGGAAGTTAGAAGGGCAAATGGCATTAACGGGAGCTTCAACAAGGACAGGGTGTCCAAAATTGCACGGATGTTGTATAAAATAAGGACAAAAATGCTTGCTGGATTTGGTAACTTGCAGGTCACTGACATCTCAGACAAGAGCAATCTCTACATGGCAAAAGCAGAAATCACGTTGCCTTGGGTCAGCGTGCCCAGCAGGTGCGGGTAGGAAAAGCAGGCACATTTTAAAGAACTTGGGTTTAAAGCTCATGAGAAGGCACAACATCACTTTTATGTATGAATGTGAGAAGAATGAAACACTACATTAACAGAGAACAAGACAAATCAGACGGTGAGACCGGACACAGCTTTTGCCCAAAGTCGGCTTGCAGGAGGGAGCAGGACTCAGCACCATGGGGTGGTCAGTGACCGTGAATGCTGCTGAGGAAAGGCCCCAGAACCCCTAGTGTATACAGTCCCCGAAAGATGACGGATGATGAGTGCCATGTGCTCAGGAGGCCGGGAGGCTGAGCAAGCCATTCCACAGGGGACACACAGCCTCAGGGCTGCGACCCCACGGGCAGCAGGCAGTCTTTCTCAGAGTTTCAACTGCAGTGCTGGAAAGAGCTGCTCCAGGCTCAACCTCCAGTCGTCAGAGAGAAACCAAGATCCTCTGTCTCCACCCTCATGACCAAAGTCAGCCGCCTGTCCCAGCTTCCCGCTCCACTCCTCGCTGCTGGCTAGACACCTGGTATTTTAAGGCTAAGACCCACCTGGACTCCTACGTTCACGTTAATGATTTGGCTGAAGAAAGGAAGGCACAAGTAATCACACACACTTTACCATCTTAGCCTGCCGAAGACACAAATGGGACGAAAGGCATCAGCTGCAGGGGAGACGCAGCTCTGCCCTGTGAGGACACTCACCAGATGGAGGGCAGTGTGGAGTTCTGCAGCACATAGGTGCGGTCCAAGAACAGGAAGATGCTTCTGATCATGATCTGACCAGCAGAAAGGAGAACCATTTACTTATGAATTCTACTAGCAAAATATTAAAGATCAGGCCTTTTAACTCCATGCTAGCTGTCTCAAATCCAACAACTGTTTCCTGTCGGTGGACAGGAAACACGGCCCTCATGTTTGATTTTTTTTTTTCGAAAGTTAATTTTGTCCCCTTGGTATGCGATTTCCATCTCTTTAATGTCGTAAATCTGACTGTAGGAATTTCAACGCACTTAGCCTAAAACGGTATCTTTTTTTTTCTTTTTCTTTTTTTCTTTTTTTTTTTAAAGAGATCCTGTGTTCAGCCAAGGCCTAAAGGATATCTTTTAAATTTGGTCATTTTTTTTTTGAGACGGAGTCTCGCTCTGTCGCCCAGGCTGGAGTGCAGTGGCGCGATGTGCAAGCTCAGTGCAAGCTCTGCCTCCCGGGTTCACACCATTCTCCTGCCTCAGCCTCCCGAGTAGCTGGGACTACAGGCGCCCGCCACCCCACTCGGTTAATTTTTTTTTTTTGGTATTTTCAGTAGAGACGGTGTTTCACTGTGTTAGCCAGGATGGTCTCGATCTCCTGACCTCGTGATCCGCCCGCCTTGGCCTCCCAAAGAGCTGGGATTACAGGCGTGAGCCACCGCGCCTGGCCTAAATTTGGTCATTTTTTGACTGATGTGGTACATCTTACTAGATTAGGGAGATGCACTAAGCTTTTAAAACTTGAGTTCCTGTTACATGATGGGGCTCTTGGATGTGTGTCTCTGACTCTGCGTTGCGAGCAGAGTGAGGGGACGCAGAATGATGCACTGGTCCTGTCCTGTGCTCCTACCATCGAGCCCACTACCTGGCTGGGGAGACTTGTGGACACATCTCACCAAAACCTTCCCAACAGACACTCAGCGAGCTCTAGCAGCTGCCAGGTACCTGGCCCAGAAAAGAAATACACCCATCGTCTCCTACTTATATCATTTAGAAAATGAAAGATTTCAACCTACTTAGGAAAGCTATTAATACGGTCTTTTCTCTCACTTAAGTAATTAACGGCCAGGTCACATTAAAAATGCAGACACGAAGTCAAGTCAAAGCCAAGACATCTACAAAGCCTAAGACGTTGGTTGTGCAGCTGCAGTAAAGACCTGGGATTCAGGCTAGATTTTGAGGAGTAAATTGTGCTTAAATTTAGAGACCCATTCAGGCATCTAAGAATCCTGTCACCACTGCGGACTGTGACTGTGGACCTGAAGGCCAAGAGGGTCAGTGGTGCCCTCCCACAGGAGCTGAGGAGTTCACCTTCCCTGCTTTTCTCATTGTGCTGTTCAACTACAGCACCAAACACAGAATCCTCGACAGAACTTCTATGTCTCAGCTCTCAATCATGTGGGTGAGGGAAGACGGATGAGGTCGTGTTTTGATGAAAAAGTTAACAAGCTTACCATTTGTCTGCAGTGGTCCTGCCAGCATGTGTTAATCTTCTTTAAAAATAAAACACTATCTAGTGAGTCTGTACAGACCTGCTAAGGAAAACTTTAAAAACGCTGGCCAATTTAATTCTTACAATTTTTTTTTTTTTTTGAGATGGAGTCTCACTCTGTCGCCCAGGCTGGAGTGCAGTGGCATGATCTTAGCTCACTGCAGCGCAGCCTCCGCCTCCCAGGTTCAAGCGATTCTCTTGCCTCAGCCTCTTGAATAGCTGGGATTACAGGCGTGCGCCACCACGCCCAGCTAATTTTTTGTATTTTTAGTAGAGACGGGGTTTCACCATGTTGGTCAGGCTGATCTCCAACTCCTGACCTTGTGATCCACTGGCCTCAGCCTCCCAAAGTGCCGGGATTATAGGCATGAGCCACCGTACCCGGCCATTATTACAATTTTAACCCCTTAATTTCAGCTACCTTCTCCACTGAATACTACACACCATTCAGTAATCGGAATACTGAAAGAATATTAGTCGTGAATGTTCATGTCCCCCCAAAATTCATAGGCCGAAACTCTCACTCCACAGTAATGGTGTTAGGAGGCAAGGCCTCTGGGAGGTGATTAGGTCATGAGAGTGGACAAGCCTCAAGAATGGGGTTACAAAAGAGACCCCAGAGAGCTCCCCTGCCTCTTCCACCACATAAGGATGCAGTGAGAAGGTGCTGGCTATGGACCAGGAAGCGGGCCCCACCAGATATGCAATCTGCCAGTGCCTTGACCCTGGACCTCCAGCCTCCAGAGCTGTGAGCAACAGACTCCTGCTGTTGATGAGCCACAGTCTATGGTGTTTTGTCATAGCAGCCCCAGTGGGCTGAGATACACTAGAAGTTCAATCATGAATCTCTGTATCTCATCACCAATGTGCACTCAGCCTGTCTGTGCTGCCTTTCCTTCCCGCGGCCCCGCCTGCCTCTGGCCGCTCACCACTCCCTCTCCAGCCTCCCTTCATCCACTCCTTCCTTCACTGCCAGACACTTTCAAGTCCCTGCAGGCAGAAACACACCCAGGCCATAAGCGCCCTGGGGCTAGGTGGCCGGACAAAAGGCCCCACTTCACCAAGGGCAGACACTGAACATACTCCCACAGGGGGGCTCCTGGAGATGGTGACTGGCCTGGTAAGAGTCACTAGGACTGTTTTTTAAAAATTAAAAGAGACGGCACCTCACTATACTCCTAGGCTGGTCTTGAACACGTGGTCTAAGTAATCCTCCTGTCTCAGTCTCCCAAAGTGCTAGGATTACAGGTGTGAGCCAGGGTGCCCAGCCTGTGGCAAAGTGCAGCTGGACAGGAAAATGGCTCAGGCTTAACTTCCAGCCTCAATGAAAACTAACATGAACTCTCATCCATACACCAAATTAGGAACACTCTTACCTTGACTCTTAGAATGTATATTTTTAGGAAAAAGGCCCAAAAAGTAGTTTAGGACAAAGAACTCAGAATATGGGCTCCGAGAGCAAGTGGTCTGGCATCCCTCAGGTTCATGCAAAGCTGAGAATCAGAAACGACTATAAACTGCCTTATGATTTACGAAACACTCTTCACATCCACTCTCACTGAAAATCTCCCCAACCTCGTGGTGCAGGCATTGTTCCCTTTGTACAGATTCAGAAAATGGCTTGTCAAAGTGGACAGAACATGGACTTCCTACGTTTAACTCTTGATCCACCGCCTGTCAGCAACACGGTACTGGCCAAACCAAGGGACTTCTCTAGGTCTGTTTCTGCTGTGCAGCAGACACTTCACACCTAGAGCCGACGTGAGGTGGTGACAACATCCTCACACACAGAGAGGAGGAAGAACACATCAGTTTAGTAGGATGCACAAATCAGACAAGAGCTGGAGTCTCAGGGTGGCAAAGAGTGACCTGACAAGGAAAGAGTGCCAGGGAGAGTAGGGTGCCAGGCAGAGCGTGAGGAGGAACAAACGGTGCTGAGGACAGCCACGGGGCTCCCGGGGGGTCTGAGTCCTTGTCACACCAGGAAGTGCTGTGACCACAGCTACAGGGGCCTGGCTAAGACAGCTTACTCTATTTTTTCTTGAGGCTTTGCTGAATACTCAGAAAGCACTGCCAGAAAATTAAAAATAGACACTTACAGCAAAGACCTAATGGCTGAATGGTTAACAGGTTCCTCTGGAACTACTCTTTTCAAATTGTTCAAAATTATAATCGCTCATTATATTAGGAATCTACAGAAACAGGATGGACAAAACAAACAAAAAAACCCGTCCCAAGTACATTTGGACAGGCTTCAAGGAACCCCAACAGCCATCCTGCAGCTGACTCCAGGAGCTGAATGAGAGCTGTGGCCTGGACTTCCCAGCAAGTCTCTCTGCTGGCAGGCAGGCCACACCAGCCGAAGGCGGAGCTTTGTTTCCAGATGAGGGTGCACAGATCCTTTAAACTTAATGGGGTTAAACTGACACCAGTTAATCTGACACCATCGGGCAGCTCAGGTGTTGTGAAGATAGAGTTCCACCTGGGGCAGTGTCTTGTTAAGATGGAATAGTCCAACGTAAGGTGTTCATTAAATGAGAAACACTTCCTCTAAAATAGCTCTGTAAAATCAATCTAGATCCTCAATCAATAATTTTTTTGTTATTTCCCACAGAAAAAAGTATAAAATGGTAAGCTAAAATCAGTGTGGCATTTACTAAGTAAGCTCTGGCCTTCTAAACATCAAAATCAATTCCATATTCTAGGATATAACACATAGCCACAATGTTGTGCAAGTAATTCCAGGATGTGAGACACATAGACACTGTGAGTCTGTCAATAGTGTATTCTCGAGATAGGTTCTTCAGCAACCATCCTTCTTCTCAGAAAAGGGCCAATCTTCATTAAAGGATTTATACAGCCTACTGAGATGAGTTAGGCAGGTCTTCAAACAGCAAACAAAATCCAACAGCAGAAATGCTTACACCATAGGAAAAAACCTACCTATCATATCTGTAATTAAAAAGAAAAAGAAAAAGAAGGCAAAAAGACAGTGCTTCTGTTGGGGCAGAAGAAGGATACATACATTTTCTACGCTTGGTTATCTGCTTCTGCAATTCCAGGAACAAGTGGCTCATCTGCTGCCTCTACCCACAGACAGACCGGACAGACTGCGAGAGGACAGACCGCGAGGGGACAGCCCTAGGCCGACCCTCATTCATCCACACAACCCATGAGGGCACGGGTGCTGTTCTGTCTCCTCTGATCTGGCCGAGCACTAACAGGGTTCTCTTGGGCTTTCGTCTCTTCATCTAGAAAATATGATCAATGAAGGTACCTACAGCTCAGGGTGTTGTGAGACAAAGCAATTCATGAATGTGCAGAGCTTGCCCTACTATCAGCAAGTGCTCCGTACATGATATCTGGTCAAGTGAGAACAGACACAAAGTCTTTCTAAGGAAAGACAAAGCCTGCTGTCGCCAGTGCGGATCAAAGGCACACTTAGAGGAAAATGGAGCTTTGCAACTTCCCCAAGAGCCAAGGTTCCCCGCTCACTCCCATGCCCTTCTCTTCTGACCACACGGCTGTCATGGTGTCCACCACTACCTGGCATTCTGTGGCTGACCAGAACTGCAATGCTGTCAAGGTGAACCAGGGGAAGGAAAATGTGAGTTTCATCTTTAATTATCTACAGGTTAGATTCTGAGGACAGTTGGCTTGACTTTTTTTTTTTTTTTTTTGAGACGGAGTCTCGCTCTGTCACCCAGGCTGGAGTGCAGTGGTACAATCTCGGCTCACTGCAAGCTCTGCCTCCCAGGTTCATGCCATTCTCCTGCCTCAGCCTCCCGAGTAGCTGGGACTACAGGTGCCCGCCACCATGCCCGGCTTTTTTTGTATTTTCAGTAGAGACAGGGTTTCCCTGTGTTAGCCAGGATAGTCTTGATCTCCTGACCTCGTGATCTGCCCGCCTCGGCCTCCCAAAGTGCTGGGATTACAGGCGTGAGCCACCGCACTCCGCCGGCTTGACATTTTTGAAGAGCTCCTGGTGCCCATGTAGCCTGGCTGGGTGGCACTGGTCCTGCAGCATGTGGTGCGGGTTCTGCAGCAGCTGCCTGTGGCAGAGCATGTGTATGAGTGCATGGGTACAAATGGCCTTTATTTTGGGGAAGGGACGTCACCAAGAGCAGGTATCAATTTTGAAAGGGACAGCTAAGTGCAGAATTTATCAAACACGTGAGACAAGAAAACAGACATGGTAAACTAAGAAGATGGTAGTGAATGACTCAATTCCACAAAGGCCCTTTTTCTACCTGCGCATCTGATGGGTTTCATCTATAATCTAATATCAGCATACAATCAAAATATAATCAGCACATAACATTACTTAAATCTGGCCGGGCGTGGTGGCTCACGCCTATAATCCCAACACTTTGGGAGGTCGAGGCAGGCAGATAACCCAAGATCGCAAATTCGAGACCAGCCTGACCAACGTGGAGAAACCCCGTTTCTACTAAAAATACAAAATTAGCCAGGCATGGTGGCACATTCCTGTAGTCCCAGCTACTCAGGAGGCTGAGGCAGGAGAATCGCTTGAACCCAGGAGTGGAGGTTGCGGTGAGCCAAGATTGCGCCATTGCACTCTAGCCTGGGCAATTAAGAGCGAAACTCTGTCTCAAAACAACAACAACAAATTACTTAAATCTTAGAAAGCAGAGTTACTTGAAGTACTGGAATATCCCAGAGGCAAAAGAAATCTGAATATGCAGACCTTGGAATACTCCCTGCCACACAGTATCTGAGCATCTGCCATCACATTAACATTTCCCTGTATGAGACTGGGCTGGGTCAGAACTCTCTTCCAGCAAAAACAAGCTTTTTGAGAGCAGGACCCATGCCATTCATGCCTGTCCCTGGTCCCCAACGCACAGTGCTGAGTTGGAGAGAAACACCCCATGTTTACTAGGTTAATGTACGAACGTAGCCTAAAAGCCTTCATCACAGTAACCTGCCACTTCCTGGTCTCATCATCCCTTCAGACTCTACTTACTGGTCACTAAGCTGCTTGCCATATTAAACTCGCCCTTCGAGTCCCACAAGATCACTCTCCAGGTTCTCCTCTCACCTCCCTGACACCAGCCCTCAGCCACCTCCTCTGATGGCTCTGCTCATTTTCTTTTTAGAGATGGGGGTCTTGCTCTGTTGCTCAGGCTGGAGTGCAGTGGCGCAATCTCAGCTCACTGTAGCCTCGACCTCCTGGGCTCAAGCAATCCTCCCACCTCAGCCTCCAGAGTAGCTGGGACCACAGGTGTGAACCACACACCTGGCTAATTGTTGTCTAGGCTGCTCTTGAACTCTTGGGCTCAACCGACCCTCCCAACTTGGCCTCCCAAAATGCAGTGCTAAGGTTAGAGGCGTGAGCCACTGTGTCTGGCCACTCTGCTCATTTTTCCTGGGCATCTCATCCAAGTCTGGAACCACTGGATCTGTGTCTCCAGCCCCAAATGCACAACAGGCATCTCTACCTGAGTGCCTCCTCACCTCCTTCCAAATCAACGTGACCACGACAGACCCTCCCCGCCTCAATCCGTGTCTGGTTCATCCTTCCATAGCAGTCAGATCCTTTCCCTCTGAACCACAAGAGGTTTGCTGGCAGGATGCTGCCATTCCACTCCGTGGTTTTGCTGCCCAGTCAAACCACTGTGGTGTGACCCCTCACACCACAGTGCACACACACAGGCACACTAACTTCTTACCAACATAACCCAGCCATGCTGTGCCTGAACACCTTGGCTCAATCTCCACCTTCAGATAAACCTCAACCTCTTGGTTCAACAAAGGCTCCCCCACAATTCAGCATTCACCTTCCTCTCGTTTTCCCCTTTAGGGATCCTGTCAGTGGTCAACTCTCCCACACCCAGCAGCATACCTGGCTCTTCTGCCCAGTAAACTTCCTCAGCACCAGGGCTGCCCACGCTGCTCCCTGGCCTGTGCCACCCTGGCATCCCACAGCGCCTGCCACTTCCTCATCCATCCTTTAGGACATGGCCCAGACATCGCTTCACCCTTGCAATGCTCCCCTACACAGGCAGGCTGGCTGCTCTTTCTTTAGGTCCCAGGAGCTTATCTGAACCTTTGAAAACCCTTATCACAGGCCAGGTGTGGTGGCTCACGCCTGTAATCCCAGCACTTTGGGAGGCTGAGGCAGGCAGATCATGAGGTCAGGAGTTCGAGACCAGCCTAGCCAACATGGTGAAATCCCGTCTCAAAAATTAGCCAGGTGTGGTGGTGGGCGCCTGTAATCCCAGCTACTGGAAAGGCCAAGCAAGGCAGGAGAATGGCTTGAACCCAGGAGGGACAGGTGCAGTGAGCCAAGATCGTGCCGCTGCACTCCAGCCTGGGTGACAGAGCAAGACTCCGTCTCACACACACAAAAAATAAATAAATAAAAACCACAAAAAAACAAACAAAAAAAACCCTTATCACAGCACAGCATAAATGCTTATCTTGATGCTTCTGCCACCGCCATTCGGGTTTAAGCTCCAAAGTGACAGAATCCCATTCTGCTCAGATTTATTTTCCCAGGGCCTGGATTATACCTAGCACATGACAGATACTTAAAAACATGTGCCGACCCAATGGAAGGCTGTGGTGTGCTGGTCTATATGTAAACTTATCTCATCATTCTGCCAGAGTGACCTCCATGAACAATCTAATTCTGGTTTCTTGCTTAAAAAACCTGTGAAGACTGGGATACTCACAGACTGAAGTCTAACTCCTTGATAGTATCCACAAAGATTCAAATTCAATCTACAACTCAGCATCACAGCCTAAGGGCCACCAGGTCTCTGGAGTTCTAGTTGTGCCCGCTGCTCGGGGTTTCCAGAGCACCCTCCACGCTCTGCTTCTGGTGCCACATCCACAGGAGGGCGCATCCTCCCCATCCTTCAGGAGGGTCTCCTCTGGGAGGCTCTGCCCCAGATGCTTCACATGCCACCATTCCTGGCCTGACTCGCAGTTCTCAACTCAAGATCTTGTCTCATGACTAATAAGGGCATTTAATATGGTAATGTTTTCTTCTTTCGCCTTTAATGAACCAAATGATAATTTTTGTAATCACAGTTTTGCCACCGCACCAGGGAAATACAGTAATTCCCCTGCCTCTCACATAGGCTTGCGACTTCTTGGAGGGTAGAAATCAGGCATGGGGGTCACTTTCCATTTTGCGGTGCCAGTGCAGTAGGTAGAAAGCAAGTGCTTGTGCAGTGAGTGAACTGATGGCACATTAGTCAACCCACAGAGTAGGAGTAACTGGCAGAAGATTCATTTGATCAGGTAATCAAATAGTAGTTTTCAAGTAAATTGGGACAGCAACTAGAGTAGGAACAATTATCGCCTACTGACTCTCACAAATGCCTAAGTCTTTTTTTTTTTTTTGAGACAGAGTCTTGCTCTGTCCCCCAGGCTGGAGTGCAGTGGCGCGATCTCAGCTCACTGCAAGCTCCGCCTCCCGGGTTCACGCCATTCTCCTGCCTCAGCCTCCCGAGTCACTGGGACTACAGGCGCCCACCACGCCCGGCTAATTTTTTGTATTTTTAGTAGAGACGGGGTTTCACTGTGTTAGCCAGGATGGTCTCCATCTCCTGACCTCGTGATCCGCCCGCCTCGGCCTCCCAAAGTGCTGGGATTACAGGCTTGAGCCACCGCGCCTGGCATGCCTATGTCTTTGGGAGAAGGCTTGGGCATCTACCAAAGACTTCCCCCAAGCCTAGGAGTCAGGCCACTTTTTGGATGGAAACATCTGGAACACGGAACATGGGTTCCTGGAAGCGCACTGCTGAGCTGTGGCACTGGGGTGGGGCCGGCTTCTGTGAGCCCTCACAGGTGCCTCCTGAGATAAGGTGCACTTTGGCCACGTTCCAAAAGGTTGTGTGTGGTCACAGATCTCTTGAATAACCTCATGATCTTTAGGAAAGGGCTTTGCTGGAAAACACTGCAGAGGCGTATTTACAGAAGCCAGCACAGCAGAGCTGCAACTGACCTCACTCACCATCTGTGGGGGGTGCTGTGGAGATTGTCTAAACAGAGACCTCTCGCCCTGCATTTCAGCTTCCCTGTCACGTGCTTCAACTTCAGCAACACCGACTGCTGCAGATTCCCTGAGGGGCCTTCCAATGAACTCAGAATGGTTTAGTTTCCCAAGATCAGGGAGATGGGGGAGCAGAAGTTTCCTCGAACTAGAACACTTAGAAATAAGCAAACACGAACCACCCAATTTTACACATGAAGAAACGGAGGCCTAAAAAAGTACAGCCACAAGTAGATTTTCTGCAATTATAAACTCTACTTTCTAATTCCTACCCAATGAGACACATGGACAGCTACAGTAATGGGAGGAGGCTGGGGAATGAGATTGAGTCCAGATTAAAGGATTTTCTATAGGATGCCAAGGAGCCCAGAGACTCCCCTGTAGACGTCTGAGTCACAGCTGGTGTGGCAGCAGAATTCCGAGATGCTCCTGCCCTGTCCCCACGTGCAGGATGCCTCACACGCAACTGTGAACGAGGCTGTGAATACGAAGGGTCATCATTCCTTGACTGGGTTACGGGTTACATCATATAAGGCCCTATCTCAGCAGGTCAGACAGGCAGATTCTCCTGCTGGTCTAGAAGCAGAAAAGAGTCGTGCTGTGAGAGGAGAGGCAAGGACCTGTGCATGTGGAGCTGAGAGTGACACCGAGCAACACAGGACAGAAGGCAGGGCCCTCGGTCCCACTACCACAGGAACTGGCTTCTGCCGACTGCCTGCCCATGCTAGCAAAGACCTCAGGTGAGGCCCCAACCTGGCTGACACCTTGACTTTGCCCGTGAGACTGAGCACAGGATCCACTGAATCCTGCCTGGCCTCCTGACAGACACAACTGTGAGCTGATAGGTGGGTGTCTCCATAAGTCGCCAAGTTGATGGGACTTTGTTGCCTATCACAGAAAGCCAACGCAGATGGTGTTTATTAGAATAAAGGATACTCAAACTTTAAGACATTTTTCAGAACATTTCCTAAATACTTCAACCATACCCAATAAATGAACATGGTCTCCCTTTAATTCAGATCAGCAAAATAATTTAAATGGTAAACTTTGCTTACAAACCTACCAAATAAAAAAGAACTTTAAAAGCTGTGGTTTTAATATTAAGGATACTCATTAGTTCTTTATCATAATAATGTTCAGTTTTAAAAGACTTAGATAATGAATAGAAACTTTATGAACCAAAAAAAGGATATTCTCTAAACGGAAGGATCTGTGCCTGGACGTGGTCTTCACAGGCCTGACGCAGCTGCTTGTAGAGCATTGGGGAGACTTTGTGAGAACAGAGATTTTCCACAGCCTGCAAACAAAAAGGGTACATCAATTCTTCAGTATGAACAACAGATTGATTCATAAAAAACCTTATTGTTAATATAGCTGTAATCATAACAAAAAGGCACCCCACACCCTTCCCCAGTACTTCGGGAATCTACAAATAAATTATTTATTATGGCTAAGTTTAGGGCACTTCTTGTTGGAACACTGCAGTCCAGTCACAGGTGGCATGGGGGTAGAGGTAACAATAGTTAATGTGGGCACATTGCACCTGCCGGACCTCGGGTCCCAGGCGGCTGGCCTGCCCACTCCTGAGCATCTATGGTGCCCAGTCACTAGGGACTTCTCAACAGGTTTGATCCTCACAGGCCTGTTTCTGGGTGCTCCGATTCCTCAGTCTGAGGTGGGGGTCACGGGAGTGTGTGTGTGTTTAAGTTCACCCTGATGATTACAAAGTGAAATCAGGGCTAGAGAACCAAGAAAATCTTTTCCCTCAGTGACCACCTTCCCATCAGGAAGAACAACAGGCTGGGCCTTCCCCTCACACTCCCCAGGGCAGTGATTCAGTCCAAACTGAGCTTTTTCTGGGTGACACAGGCCAGACTGTATGGTTTCCTATTTATTTTTCTGCAGCCTAGATGTGTAATTCACTTCAGTTTGTTTAATTAAGAAACTTTTTTTTTTTTCTGTGAACATTCCTAGCACAAGAAGAAATCTTTTTTTTTTTTTTTTTTTTTTTTTTTTTTGAGTTGGAGTCTTGCTCTGTTGCCCAGGCTGGAGTGCAATGGCAGGATCTTCGCTCACTGCAACATCCACCTCCTGGGTTCAAGCGATTCTCCTGCCTCAGCCTCATGAGTAGCTGGGATTATAGGCACCTGCCACCATGCCCAGGTAATTTTTGTATTTTCAGTAGAGGAGGAGTTTCGCCATGTTGGCCAGGCCGGTCTCAAACGCCTGACCTTAGGTGATTTGCCCGCCTTGGCCTCCCACAGTGCTGGGATTACAGGCATGAGCCACCGTGCCCAGCTGACACCATTTTTTGAGGCAGAAAATTTTTTCTCACAATATTTTTACCCACCTCAAAGAAACAATGCTTGTACATTCTTATCAGTTCTAATAAAATTTCCTTTCCAATCTTAGGTACAAAAACTTAAACTCATTCAATTCCAATATGAAATATTATAAACAGAACTATGGTTTTCCTAACAAGTTTTGAACCAATAAGGGTTTGAAAAATGTGGGAATACACAGAATAAAAACACTTTAGATAAATAATCTGAATTTAATTAGGATACAATATACCCCTAGGAAAAAAGGTAAAGTTATAAAGCTATTCATTTTACTAATACTTACAAGTATTAATAATTCCAATACTAAACATCGGACAGCTGCTACATATTAACCAAAGTTAAATACATACAGTAATTACTACCATATAAAATACATGCATATTTACAAAGATCAAAAGAGGATGTAGAATAATTATAATCCTGTTTTTAATTACAATCCTGTTTTCTAGCAAGCTTATCATCAGTATAATAACAAAGAAATTCAAACTTTCCCCCTACATTTTGTCTTACTATAGAGATAGGGAATTCCTACCCACATTCTGTATTGACTTCAACTCCTTTCTCAAACTCTTCAATTCCATCCCTTTGAATTCCATATCTTCATGTTTTGGTCAAAGATCTGCCATCGTTTTGTCTCCTCAAACAACCAAGAGAACTTTACGACAAAGGTTTTGCTCCAGTAGTTAAACAGTGAATCCCACAAACATAATTATTACAAAGTAAGTTTCTTATATATAAGAAAATGTATTTTCTTCAGCAAAAATCAACAGTAACTTAGGACCATTTTCTGGACATTTTAATTCCTAGACCAAGAACCAATATCCTTAAAACCATCTTTTCCTGGTTGTGGCAAAGGACTAAATATTTTATAACCCACTCTGCCTCCTATGTGTCCTATTTGGTGCACATTTACTACTCATATGAGTCATATTGCAATTTACTTTGTTTTTAAAATTAAGAATTTAGGAACCTCTCAAAACAAGTGGCAAGCCCTGGGTAACCCGGGTTTGCTGTAGGTGCTGAGTCAGGACTCCCGGCTTCATATTACAGGCACTCATCACTGGAAAGGCGACAGCCTTTGTTTCTCCCCGCCCTGCCAACTCCTTGTGGCAGGAATATACTGGAAGACTTTTTTGTGCTGTTATAGAAGCAGCACAACACAGGAGTTGCCCCTCCCCAGAATGGATTTTTGACATTCAATCATACTTTGAGATTTAGAAATACCCTCTCTGGATGCATAAAGCAACTAATCAGATGGTACTGTGTGCTTCATGTTGGTGCACTCAGGCCATTAGTATTTTAAAGATTCACCCCAGAGAAAAGGAATGTAATCCAATGATCGGAGGTGGAGAAGTATCATTTGCATTCTACTCCTATTAGTATCAAGATGCTTTCCTTGTATCAACAGCCAAGTGAGGAAACTTGGTGTATATCTTCACCCAGCACTGTCTCTTCTCACATCACAGCTACTTCCTAACCAGCAGGTTCATCAAATGATTGTCTGTATTAGCTCAACAGACACGTGTGTGAATGTCAAATACATGTCTATTTATAGTGTCAAAGCATTGCCTGGAGTGAACTCACTGCTACTTAAACAAAATGCTCACTGTGGATAAGGGCAATCCCTGCTCTCAGATGTGGAAGACAGAACAAGAAGTCCACGGAGCTGTGGGACATGACCTCCATAGTCACACAGAGACCTCCACAGCCACACGGGACGCGACCTCCATAGTCACACAGCGACCTCCACAGCCACATGGACGAGACCTCCACAGTCACACAGCGACCTCCACAGCCACATGGACGAGACCTCCACAGTCACACAGCGACCTCCACAGCCACATGGACGAGACCTCCACAGTCACACAGCGACCTCCACAGCCACATGGACGAGACCTCCACAGTCACACAGGACCTCCACATGGACGAGACCTCCACAGTCACACAGCGACCTCCACAGCCACATGGACGAGACCTCCACAGTCACACAGCGACCTCCACAGCCACATGGATGAGACCTCCATAGTCACATAGCTACCTCCAGAGTCATATAGCGACCTTCACAGCCACACAGGATGAGACCTGTGTAGCTGTGGAGGTCCCATCCCTATGCTGGGCCTGCAGCTTGGGTGTGAGGGAAGGACACCACCTAATACAAAGGACTAACCGCTCCCTTTCACTGACCATTATCACCTGGTATCAACATGTCACAGAGACAACTACTCTGTGACTCGAGAAAGACAGCCTGGCTTTCCTCAGAACTTGTATGTCAGCCAGGTGCAGTGGCTCAACGCTTGGAATCTCAGCACTTTGGGAGGCCAAGGCAGGAGGATTGCTTGAGTCCAGGAATTCCCAAGGAGCCTGGACAACATAGGGAGGCCACACCTCTCTCTTTTTTTTAAAGGCCTGAGAGGTTTTTGTGCAACAACAAAAAAAACAGTTCCAAATCAAAACACAGCCTTTCTCTGAAACCTTTCTAGAAACGCAGTCTTCAGTTTTCTGTTGTCTCATTTAGCAACAAGCAGGACTAAAACATAGAGACACAAGACACAAGATGCACTTTCTTCAGGGAGTTAGTTATTACAGACCGAAATTCAGGTCGTTAAATGGAAAAGATCCATGCCTTCACAACATTCTCCTCTACACATTACAGGAGAAAAACGATAAAAACAAAGTAACAAACAGAGAAACAATAGGCCAGCTGAGGCCCACACAGTGTAAGTGACAGGACTCCTAAGGTGTTTCGAGGTAGAGGGAGATTGAGCAAAACCAAAAACCAAACACGAAAGCAAACCTTTCAAACTTGGGTGAGAATTGGTCCTTTCACATAAGATTCTTTGGCAAAATATACACCACCCCACCTATACAAAAACTTAACTTTATTTTGAAACACCAAGTCAAATGTATTGCCTGCTTGATCAGACATCAGTAATTTCACATTTGCTTTTCTTAGATTTCTATCCCACTTGCTTCCAATAGATCTGAGGCAGCTCATGCTTCAGACTCTGTGAGAGGCCAGAAGCCCACCTGTGCGTGGAGAGATGACCACAAGTAAGTGAATCAATTGATTCCACATGTCCCCTGGTGGGGCAGCACCTCCAGAGATGCCCCTGGAACTTGCGATGTCTCATTCCAAGGAGGAACCAGTGACTGTCAGTTTGGGGTAAGCACTCCTAGATCTCAGGGTTTCAAGACAGACACCTAAGGCACCTGCAAACATTGTTCATAATATCTACAGTGATCGTTTTATAAGACATCACTGTGTACAAGGTGTTGCAAAGTAATTCCGCCATTTTAAGTAAAAATAATGAGGCAGCAGATATCAGACAGCCAAATCTCCAGGAGAAAAGTAGTGAGAACCTTTAGCTGTAAGGTATCATCTTTTATTAAACCAAAGACCTCTGAGAGTTCAGGTGGGACTCTTGTTTCTAGTCAAGGCACAGTACAAGAACTGTATTAACTTTCTGCCTGAAATAACCACAAAATCAGACAAAATATACGAAGCAACAGTTTTCGAAGCACTGAGTACTGGGCTACGAAAGACAGTGAATCTCAGAAAGATGGGAGACAAACAGGCCCCAGCTGTTCAGCTTCCTGCGTGAAGAGCTTCCAGGTTGTTGTGTGGGGGCCCTGAGTCAGTAGCTGAGACTGCAGGCGTGCAACACCCCACAAGGCTAATTTTTAAATTTTTTGTAGAGATGGGGTTTCACCATGTTGCCTAGGCTGGTCTTGAACTCCTGGGCTCAAGCCATCAGGCCACCTCAGCCCCCCAAAGTGCTGCGATTACAGGTGTTAGCCACTGAGCCCAGCCTCTCAATACTGTTAATTTAATTCTCCTACATTGATCTATAGATTCTATATACCATCAATCAAAATCTTAGCACACATTCTTATACAAATTGGCCAATTCTAAAATTCACATGGAAACACAAGGGACCAAGAATAGGCAGAAACCTGTCCAAATGTATGAAGCTGGGGGGCCAACACACCCCGATTTCACAACTCACTCCACCTACTCCTACATGGTTTTTGACAAAGGAGCAAAGGCAGTCAGTAGGGGAAAAGAGACTGAACAACTGGACATTTGCAGGGAAAACACTGACTCTAGACGTTTTTCTTTGTTGTTGTTTTTTTTTTTTTTGAGATGGCATCTCACTGTTGCTCAGGCTGGAGTGCAGTGGCACAACCTCGGCTCACTGCAACCTCCGCCTCCCGGGTTCAAGCGATTCTCTGGCCTCAGCCTCCCAAGTAGCTGGGATTACAGATGCCTGCCACCACGCCCGGCTAATTTTTTGTACTTTTAGTAGAGATAGGGTTTCACCATGTTGGCCAGGCTCGTCTCAAACTCCTGACTACTCAGGCGATCCACCCACCTTGGCCTCCCAAAGTGCTGGGATTACAGGCATGAGCCACTGCACCCGGCTCTGACTCTAGATTTGTATTTCACAATACATACAAAAATTCACTCTACATAGATCGTAGACCTAGATGTAAAACCTAAAACTCTAAAATGTCTGGAAGAAAATATAAGAGAAAACTTTGTGACCTCAGATTAGGCAAGATTTCTTGGATACTAAAAGCACAATCCATAGAAGAACAAACTGATACATGTGACTTGAAAACTTAAAATGATTACTCTTCAAATGGCACAGTTAAGAGAATCAAAAGACAAGTTGAAGACTAGGCAGAAAGTATTTGCAAGGCGAATATCTGATATAGGACTTGTATCCAGAATACACAATAAACTCAAATACTCAATAATAAGAAAATAACCAACCCAATAAAAATGAGCAAAATATTTAAATAGACACTTTGTCAAAGAAGATACATAGAATGGCAAGTAAATACAAAGATGCTTAGCATCAGAGGGACATGCAGACTAAAATCACAATGATACTCCACCACACACCCACTAGCACAGCTAAAATTACAGACTGAGGACACCACACGCTGGTGGCGGAGTGGAACTGGAACTCCCATACACTGCTGGGAGAGACGCAAAAGGGGCAGCCGCTTGCAAAAACAAGAAATTTCGTACAAAGGTAAACATACATTTTCCATATGACCCTGAGAACTTACTGCTAGATAAAGAAGCAAGCAGAACTTACCTGAGAGGAATAAGAATATATGTCCAAACAAAGGGTTATTCACAAATGTTTACAGCAGCTTTATTTAAAACAACCCAAGGCCGGGCGCGGTGGCTCATGCTGGTAATCCCAGCACTTTGAGAGACCGAGGCAGGTGGATCACCTGAGGTCAGGAGTTTGAGACCAGCCTGCCCAGCATGGTGAAACCCCGTCTCTACTAAAAATACAAAAATTAGCCAGCCGTGGTGGTGGGTGCCTGTAATCCCAGCTACTCGGGAGGCTGAGGCAGGAGAATCGCTTGAACCTGCGAGGTGGAGGTTGCTGTGAGCCGAGATCGTGCCACTACACTCCAGCCTGGACACAAGAGTGAAACTCCATCTCAAAGAACAAACAAAAAACCCCAAACATGGACACCCAAACGTCCATTAACTGGTGAATGGATAAAACAACTGCGGTATACCCATTCTACTAGGTAATAAATTACAATCACACTGCGCGTGCATGAATCTCAAAAGCACTGTCCTAAGTGAAAGCCAGATACAAAAGACTACGAAATAAATACATGACTGCATTTAGATAAGGTTCTAGAAATCACAAAATATAGTGACAGAAAACAAATGGGGGATCGCCAAGGGCTAGGAGTCAGGGGAGAGGGCTGACCGCAAAAGTGGTCATGGCAATTTCGGGGGTGGTAGCAATATTCTACCATTCTACCAAGAAAGATTCTATCTTGACCGTGGTGCCGGTTACATAACTGTATGTATCTGTTAAAACTTCTTGAAGTGCACGTTATATGTAGACTATATCTCAAAGCTGGTAAGAAAATATAATCTACTTACACTTCAGACAAGAATGGATGTATGTACACCAAACTGTCAACAGTAGTTTTCTTTGGGTGGTAGGAGTATAGGTGATTGAAGTCTTCTTTTTTATATTTTTTATAATTTCTACAATGCAGTCACTTGCATATCCAGAAAAATTTTTTTTAATTCAAGCCTTTTAATACAAATAATTGTATAACACATCGTGACCTAAAATATAGATATTAAACTACTTAACGTTGTTTTACAAAAAGAAGACGCCAGAAAAAAAGTCCGCTTATAAACAAAATATCCAAATATGGTAAAATGTACTTTGAGCCATTTTTTGTTACTTTAGAAATGGAACACCATCAATCTGTTTGAATATCTTAAAGGCAACCACTAATCACAAAACACAACAGAGAAAAAAACCACTTTTTTTGAATTTTGAATTTTTTCAAAATCTGTTTGAATATCTTAAAGGCAATCATTAATCACAAAACACAACAGAGGAAAGACCCTCATTACTGTGGCAAGTGACACAGTAATGAGTTTTATATATAACGAGAAAATAATTTGCTGTATACTTGCAAAATGAGTCACGTGGGTCCTAGAAACACACCTCCTTCTCTTCTGTAATGGGATAACTTTAAATATCGTTCTAAGCAGCTTACGCCTGAAAACAAAAATTCCACCACGGCAATAAACAAAACCACTTGTTGCCTCTGGGGCTCCCGGCCCTGCAGTGGAGGCAAACGCCCTGCCTTTCCGCTCCCCGGCGAGAGCCTGTGAGGCACCCGGAGCCGCTGCCCGGCCGCGTCTGCGTCACGCGGGGCAGCAGCGGCGCCCCCAGCCCCGGCCGCCGTCTCACCTGGTAGAGCTCCTCGAGGTTGTACCTGATGGAGGTGCTGCTCTGCACGGCCCGCACCGCCTCGTGCAGCTTCCGCCACGTGTCCTGCGTGTAGTTGTCGGGCAGCCGGGGTCTGTCTGCAGGGCGGAGGGAGAGCGGGAGGCTCAGGGCGCGCCGCGAAGCGCCCCGCGTAGCCACCCCCGACCCGGCCGGCGCCCCGGCGCCCCCGCTCCCGGGGCCCGCACGGATCTCGGGGCCTTCCCCCCAAGTCGGGCGGGGTCTCGTGGGGTCCCCGCCGGGGTCGCCTGGCCCTCGACCCGGCCGCCGCACCCACCTCGGAAGTTCTTGATGACCAGCTTCTTGGAGCCGCCCGCGCCCCCCGGCTTGGCAGGCGCGGCGGCCAGGGCCGCGGGCTTGGTGAGGCCGTTGGTGCGGCCCACGAGCGCCGAGAAGCTGCCCTTCCGCGGGGCCTCGTCCGCCATGGCTGGGCCGGAACCGCCGCGCCCCGCCCCGAGCGCCGCCGCCCGCCCAGCTCCGCTCCGCCCGCCCCGGTCCGCGCGGCCTCCGCCCGGTCCTCCTCGCGCGCCCCGCCCCGCCCGCGTGCCCGAGCCCAACCGCCGCCGCGTCCGGCTACTCCTGAGGGCTTAGGAACGCGCGCCGGGAACCCCTCCTGAGGGATCGGACACCCCCTAAGAGATTCGGACACCCCCTCCTGGCTCGAGGGCGCCCGCCGGGACCCCCGTCCTGAGGGATCGGGACCCTCACCCCCGGCTCGGGGGGGCGCACCGAGACCTGCCCCCAGGGCTCCGGGCCCCCACCTCCTGGCTCGGGGATGCGTGCCGGGGGCACCCCTCCTGAGGGGATCGGGAGCCGGGACCCCCTCCTGAGGGCCCCGGGGCGCGCGCCTCCTGAGGGCTCGGCACCCCCACGCCGGGCGTGAGACCACCTCGAGGGCTCAGGGGTGCGCGCCGGGACGTGCCCTAACTCCTGAAGGCTCGGGAGCGCGCAGCGGAGGCACCTTATGAGAGCTCGGGAGCGCGCGCCATGTCCCTCCCCCTACCCCTGCTCGGGCGCGCGCGCCCCGAGGCCCTGGCCCAGCCGGGCGCGGAGCGTCCTCCGCGGCCTCGTTTTCACAAGGGGCAGACGAAGAGTCAGCGCAGCGAAAGGCAGTTTAGCCGTGGGGCTGTCCTCGCCACTGGACCCCAAACCCCTCAGCCCGGGCGGGCCCGAACACACAATCAGAGCCGCTGGCGTCCCGGCTGAGAGGACGGGGCCCCGGCAGAAAGACCCCGGGTCCCCTCAGCCCGAGCGCGTAGCCGAGCCGGTCCCCGGGTTCTCCCTCCGGAACCAGCCTGCACACCGGCGGCGGGGCCGGGGGCGCCAGGACCGAGACGGACCAAGGGCCGGAAGTGACGCCGCTGGCCCACTTGAGGCGTAGGGGGTGGCGCTCTCCGTTCGGCCGCGCTCCCATGGCGCACATTACCATTAACCAGTACCTGCAGCAGGTGGGTCCTAGCCGGGGAGCGCGCCGGCGTGGGTGGCCCTCGGCGTGTTCCGTGTGTCCCCTCCTGCCTTGGACCCTCAGGCCTTTTCCTTTCCCACCTCGCCACCCTTTCTCCGTCCGGGTCCCCGGCGGGCAGCCGCGCGAGCCGACTGAAAGGCCGAACAGCGGCGGCCGGGACTCGGGAAGGCGGCCCGAGGTCTCCCCTGCAGGGCCGCCGTGGGGGCCGGGCGGTGTCCGTGGATCGCGGAGTCGTCGCGGCGTAAGTAGACGCGGGGGTCGCAGGTCGCTGCCCTCACTTGCTGGCGTGTGTGGCTGCGCTCCCAGCGGGTCGGACGGGCCTGCGGGCCACGCCGAGGGCCCGGTGTGGCCGGTGCTGTGTCGGATGGACGCTGCTTCCCAGCAGGATGCGGGATGAAATCGAGGACTCCAGGAGGCTATGGAGGGGTAAGCACGAGGCTGTGGCCGTGCTGCAGGCCGGCCTCGTGCCCCTCGTCCTCGCTGTCGTTTAACGCCCTTCACTCTCCGAGCACAATGCACACTTCATATCGCTCGGTACATGCGTCTGACGGATGTTGTTCAACAGCTTATAAAGTAGCAGAAGCACAGTTAAAACATGGGCACTTGTAAAGATTCAAAGCGCATATTCTTTCCGCTAAACTATGCCTGTCTTCAGAACCAGCACTGTGGTAACAGGGATAGGAAATATAGAGAATGGATTTTTAAAATATTTGAAGGAAACATTACCAGGACGTGGTGAATAAGAATGGGTGGGCTGAGGGACACGGAGGAGTTAAGAATGATTCCCAGGTTTGTAATCTGGGAAAAAGATGAATAGAGTGGATTTGGAGGGAGAAATAAATTAAGTTTTGGGCATGTTGAGTTTGAGATGTCTGTTGACAACTAGGTAAAGATGCATACTTGATAGCTGAAAAGTCTGACATGATTGGGCCCAGCAGTTGCTTGGTTAATTGAGAAAACTGGTTAAAACAGGAATCACGAAAAAATGGATGTATGCTTTTAACTTAAAACATGAAAGTATACATTCACTTGCCAGTTTTTTTTTTTTTTAAACCACTTACCTCAAGTTGTGTACTTGCCAGCCTTTCGATGTAAGCCCAAGGCCTTTTCTTTAGGCTATGTCTGTTTTGGCCTAATCTGCAGAGTTAATATTTTCCAGTATAAGTTTATTTAAAGTTAAACAAGGATATAGGCATTTAAGAACCAATTTGATACGATTATCTTTAGAATTTTCTTAATCTTTTACAATTTTTCCCCCACACCTAATTATTTTTTTAAGAAACTCAAGTGAGCCTTTTAAAAACATGCAACTTAGCTTATAGAGAAACAACTGCTTCCTTTTGCATTCATATTTCATTGATGAGCTTAAAAGTACATAACTACCGTAACAAGTTCGGGTAGCAAAAATAGATTTGAGAACAGACACATCTGGATATGAGAACACATACAACTTAGCTGGCAAAAGCTTGCGATGTATTAGAGTGAAGCCTACTTGCTGAAAGTCCTCATCATGCCTTGGGCATCAGCTCGTGTATTTCAGGGAGTGTTTGGAGAGAGTCATTATTCCAATTCAAGTCAGTTAAAGTGAGACTGGTAAGCAAGCTTCTACTCGTGTGTAAACTGAAGTTTAAACAGACAGATTTGGGTTAAGATACAAATCTGAGACTCCTTGGTATTCACATGATGGGAAAGACTGAGAAGGGAAGGGGTGACCCAGGGAGCAAGTAGAGAGTAGACAGGGGCTGGGCCCAGGATGGACCTCTATGGAGATGTGCATGCCTACATCTCCACAAAGGGCAGTGTAGCCACTAAGGTGAGACAGCAAAAAGTCCACTTCCTCCTAATTTTGATGGATAAAAATATTTCTGGTTGGACTGGCGTGTTACCTAAGTTTTATGTATTAACAGATTGTTGAATATTTAAAAAAAAGGAGGTGCCTCTTTGATACAGAACGGCAACCGGTTGTACACGGTAACACAGCACGTTTGATTTGTTGTATAGGAACGTAGGTGCCAATGTAATTGTATCTCTTTGGGAATAAAACGATCATTTGCACATTCATCAAAGCTAGGAAGTTGGGGGAAATCATTGACTCCTCCTTTAGTCTCAGCAAATAGTCCTTTACCTAATTGGATGTATCTCCAAAGTCTCTCAGATCCATCCCTTCTTTATCTGTTGCCACAGGCTCCCCAGCCAGGACCCACCTGCTGCAGGTACTGGTTGATGGTTTCCTTTACTTTGCCCTTTCCAAGTGAAACACAGCACAGAGAGCATAGACTTTAAAGACAATAAGACTTCAGCCCAAATCCTGGCATTTTTACGAATTCTGGGACCATGACAAGTTATCTAACTTCTGTGACTCTCCATCTCTAAACAGGCTTCACATAAGTTGTGAGAATTAAAAAGAGCATGAATACACAGTAAATGCATTTACTTAGTAAATGATAGTTCTGGTATTTTATTGAAGAAGAGTTGAGCATCTGCCTCTGTTACTAAAACTTCATTGACTCTCTGTTTCCTCCAGGGAAAGTTCCAAATGCTTTAGCACATCATCTGGTCCATGTTTACCTGTTAACTTGGCATCACCAGTCTGAGGGTTTATTTCACTCGTGCTGAATGTACCATTGCCCCCACCGAAGTACTCATAACTTAAAATGTACCATTTAACCATTTTAAAGTACACAAGTACATTCACAATATTGCACAACCATCACTATTATCCAGAATTTTTTTGTCACCCCAAATAGAAACGTCATAAGCATTAAGCAGTCACTCCCTGTTCCTCCCTCCCGAGCCCCTGTCAACCGCTAAATCTACTTTCTGTCTGGATGGATTTGCTGATTCTGGTGATTTCAGTATGTGCCTTTTGTGTGTCTTTTCCTTACATAATGTTTTCAGGGTTCATCTATGTTGGAACATGTGTCAGTGTGTCGTTCTTTTTTATGGCTAATGATATTCCATTGTATGGAGTATTTTGTTTATCCGTTCATCAGTTGATGGACCACTTCGGTTGTTTCCTCTTTTTGGCTATTGTGCTGCTGCTGTGAACATTCATGCGCACGTTTTGTGTTCTTTTTGGCATATACCTAAGAGTGGAATTGCTGAGTCATATGGTAATTCTGTGTTTAACTTGTTAAAGAAATGCCAAAGCAGCTAGCTGCATCATTTTACATTTTCGCCAGCAATGTATGAGGGTTGCAATTTCTTCACTTCGTTGTCAACAATTGTTTTTTTCCATTCTTTTTATTATGGCCATCCTGCTGGGTGCGGAGTGGTATCTTCTTGTGGCAACCCATGATCTTTCTTGTCCCAAAGATTTTCTTCATTATGTTCCTTTTGCCAGGAACACCTCTCCTTTTTACAGGTGTAGTGAACACCTTTATTTAGGGAATCAGCTTTGAGTTAGATACTTTACTCCTTAATCTTCAATAGTTCTTCATATTGTCTTTCAAGAGTTTATGGAATTGGAAAGTTTGACTATTCAGAAGTGACTTCAGAGGTTCATGACCTGTAATGATTTTGAATTTTTAAAAGAGTTATGAGTTCCAAGAGTAGATAATGCCTTCTGTGGACCAGACTGGAGGGCGTGAGGGGCATGCAGCAGCCACAAGAAAGTCTTCCTGGGGCCAGAGCCAGGGAGCATCCCCTGGTGAGCCAGGCCTGGGGGTGCTGCTCAGAAGGTGCTAACTTGGAGTCTGGTTGTGTGGTCCCGTTGAGGGCTGAAGGCTCTGCAGCATGAGCTGTTAAGAGTTGGCCAGGTGGCTGGGCTGCTAGGGGTCCTGTGTCCACTGCGGCGCCAGTCGCACCTTTAGGGCTTGCTGGTACTGTCCGTTGCCATCCCTGCTTTTCCTCTTCACATCCCCAGCCTTCTCACAGTTTAGTCACTGAGGCAGGGGCATTGATAGGACCACCCTTGGGACACATTCATGCCTGCCAAGCAAGCTGGGGCCCTCCTTGGGCTCAAGGCCCTGTGGCCCTGAGCCCTCCTCTGGTCAGGTCACCCCTGGGACACTGGGTGCAGCCCAGGTAGGTGTGGCCAAGCAGAGCCGAGGGTGTGGCGACATCACCCTGCATATGTGCAGGGACCACCCTGGGAGGTCACAGGCAAAGGAGGGCTACCAGTGAGTGCCCCCAGCAGGGGTCTCCACCTCTCCTTGGAGGGACCCAGTGTCTGGACTCCAGGGTTTGATCCCTTTGTGACCACTATGTCCCCAGTGTGCTTAGTCATTGAAGTATGCTTTCATTCCACAGTGCTTGCTCCAAGTCTGGGACTCTCAGCTCTCAGTCACCCATCGGTTCCTTTTGCAGAGAGCTCTGGAGACCTTGGCGACGTCAGAACATTGTGCTCAAGTGTGACCGGTCACCAGAGTACTGATGTTAACCAGAACACTCCTCTTCTCAGGCTCTGGGGCTGGGCCCAGTGTAAGGCCCTGGGTGGTGCGAGTGATCGCACAGTGCGTAGCCTGGAGTGCCTGGAACCATAAACGGGTGGCTATGGGGAACTCTTAGCTCGAACCTCCTGTTTGTGTGGAACCAAAGAGAGCACGGCTTGGCCAGCAGGCTCCAGAACCGCTTTCTAGCCAGAAGCGCCTTAGTTGAGCAAGGTTGGAGTCTGTTGGGGCTCCTGTGGCTAGGTCTGCCCACGTGGCACAGGGAGGGCCACTTTGGAAGGCATGTCCTCTTTGGGGCTAAACTGACTAATACTGGTTTTCTTGGGGGTCTTGCAGACCAAGACCTGGGTGGGATCGGTTGTTTTGCCTTCCAGCCCAGGGCCAGCTACTGAATGGAGGGCAAGCAGGGAAGACCCTGTGTGCCTGCCCTGCCAAGGCAGTCGCCACCCTCATCCTTGAGGGCGCCGTTCCATTGCACCTGGTCAGGTGGTCTCGAGGGAGCCAGAGGAGGCCCCTTTGGAGCTGGGCACCAGTGAGTTCTTGCAGGGCGTGGGCAGGGGACACCAGAAAGCCTCCTGCAGAGGATGGGCAGATGCCAGTGTTGTCTTCTTGGGGCCACCTTCAGCTTCTTGATGATGATTGGCAAATGCAGTGTTGTAAATTGCAAAATACTGATCTGTAGCATGGTGATTTTAAAGAGGAAACCTAACCCTTTCCCCTAAACAGTTGAGGATCTTAGTATCTATCTGTCTACCTTTTAGATGAAATTCCTAAACCTGTGGCCAGGGCTATGAAGAGAAACTTAGTTTTCATAATACTTGGGCCCAAATCATCTTGCACCCGTTTGTGACTTTGAAAATGTTAGGAGCTAGGATATGATGTGACCTTGAGCAGCAACCTGTGATCTTGCAGGGACTGGGGCAGGAGGGCTGCCTCTGAATGGCTGTAATTTTTCTATGAAGGCGTAAAACCTGAAAGTCTTCAGATGGCTTCAGCTGAAGATAACAGTTAAGTTCCTGCTCACACCTCCAACCCAAATCCTGTGGGACTGTCCCTTCTCCTGCTCTGTGCCAGTGCTCCTCTTTCTCACTGACGACTGTGGTCCCAGCAACACCAGCTTAACCACTGTACTCACAAGCAGTTCAGGATTAGGGCCCCAGTGCCACCAACAACATCTAATCAGTGATGTTGAAATTCAGGATTTTTTTTTTTTTTTTGGCAGTCTTTTCATCCTTAGAATAAGGACAGTCAAATTCCACAAACTACTGTTTTCAAAGATTACTCATATTCTTTTTTCTGATATCCACTTAGGTATGTATTTTCTATTTGTTTCAATTTTAAGGTTTGTCTTTCTATTTTATTTCTTGAATAGGGTTGTAAATAACTATTACATTTAAAAGTGTGCTCAGAAACTTTCCTTCTCTCTCTCACCTCATTCCACCCCCTCTCTAGAAAGATAATCATTTGCATTAGATTCTGCCTTCTCCATCCTGTTTTTCCTTTTGGGATGTACGTGTGACACACACACAGACATAAACACACATTTTTCTTGTTTCCCTTCATTCTTATACAAGAGGCAGCATTCTATACATACTCTTTTACAACTTGCTTTTTTCACTTAACCGTATCTTCCTGTAAATTATTCCATGTAAATTCATAGAGATCTTCCTCATTTTCAAAAAATGATTGCATAGTGTGCCTTAAAATAGATGTTTCACAGAGTATTCAGCCTGTCTTTATGGATGGATATTTAGTTTGTGTCCAATATTTTGTGATTACATGTATCCGAGTACAAATACCTTCTGTTTCTAGTTGTGAGTCCCTGGAAGCGTGATTACTGTTTCAAAATGTAAATGCATATGTAGTTGTATGGAATAAGCAGGTGGGAAATTCCTTATCATATAAGTTAGTCTTCAGGAAGGTGGTGTCAGCCTCCCAGTCATACCCTGAGTTGGACAATGGGGTAGGAGGAGTTGGGTTCCAGTGTGTTGAACTGGTGGCATGTGCCTCCCTTTCTTCTGGGTATGGACACCTGGGCACAGGATTATTGGGTCAGAGAGTAGGCGTTTGCTTGCTTTAGTAGAATACCAATTTTCTTCTAAAAATTTACCCGAAGTTACCCCATCACCAATGTGTGAGCCTTCTAGTTGCTTCAGGCTCCTGGCAACACTTGGTGTCATCAGCCTTCCTAGTTGTAAGTACTCTTGTGGGTGTGTAGAGGGATCTCATCTGCTTGTGCTTTTTTGCCGTTTGCACATCCATGTTATGACATCCCTGGTCAGTCTTGTGTTAGCATAAAATGTAAATATTTAATTTTATCATAGTTAAATCATACTGTATCTAAAGCTTTGTGCTTGCCTTTTTGCTTAGTTAGAATTTTTATGTCCTTTTTTTTTTTTTTTTTTTTTGAGACAGAGTCTCGCTCTGTCACCCAGGCTGGAGTGCAGTGGTGCGATCTTGGCTCACTGCAAGCTCCACCTCCTGCGTTCACGCCATTCTTCTGCCTCAGCCTCCTGAGTAGCTGGGACTACAGGTGCCCACCACCACGCCCGGCTAATTTTTTTGTATTTTTAATAGAGATGGGGTTTCATTGTGTTAGCCAGGAGGGTCTCGATCTCCTGACCTCATGATCTGCCCGCCTCGGCCTCCCAAAGTGCTGGGATTACAGGCGTGAGCCACAGTGCCCGGCAATTTTTTTTGTAAATATAATTTAAAAGTGTATTTGGTTTTCTAATTATAAAATGTCTGTTGTGGCAGGAGCTAGATAGGGCAAAAGGCTCCCGGGTCTCCTAGTCTCCACCCCACGGTCCGCGCAGTCAGCTGGTGTGGTATGGTACAGGCTCTGCATTCTTTCCTGTGCTTGCATGTTGTACGTAATTTTTCTCTTCTTTTTTCTCCCAAATCAAGTTATACAGTTTTCCTGCAGTTACCTTTTTTTTTTCATTTAATCATCATATTGTGGACATTTTCTCATGTTACTACATGTAGATCTATTTTATTCTTTTTAACAGCAGCCAAGTATTGCCTTGTATGAATGTGACATCTATTTAGCTATTTCCATCTTCCTTTTATTTTATATTAAGGTTGAGTGGAAGCTTTTTGAATTTTGGATATATGTGGTTTTTAAACTGTTTTCTTTTTCATAAGCTGTATATTTGGATTTTCAAACATATATTAGTGTGATTGAGTAAAACTAGAATAATTCACCTTCATGAAGAGCTACATGATATACCACTGACTTATTTTTATTTGCTTAACCTGTTTTTTTGCTTCAGGAACATCTGTTTTTGTTTTTGTTTTTGTTTTTTTGGTCTGTTTTAAAGAGATGGGTCTTGCTATGTTGTCCAGGATGGTCTCGAACTCCTGGCTCAAGCAATCCTTCCTCAGCCTCACAAAGTGCTGGGATTACAGGCCTGAGCCAGCCAGGAACAACCTATTTTGAAATGAAATTATTGTTTACCTACTGCAGAGTAGTGACCGCCTAATACATTTTGATTGTTCTGTCTTCTTTCAAAGTAGGGGAAAATGAATTTTCCCCTGTGTGGCATTCAATGTATTGTTGTAGGTTCTATTCGAACAGAATATTTTATTTTCTACTTAGGTTTCCCTTTCAAATGTTTCAGGTGTATGAAGCCATCGACACCAGAGATGGAGCATCTTGTGCAGAGTTGGTGTCTTTTAAACATCCTCATGTTGCAAACCCACGACTTCAGGTAGGTAAAAGAACTGTGCACACAGGTGTCTGCAGACAATTACAGGGTAACCACTTTCCTAAGAGAAACGTAGAGTTTGAGTAAGAAGAAAACTAATATTGTCACTCTTATTTGAAAATTTTAAAGTTTTTTTATGATTTATGTAATTTCAATTCATTTGTGGGGCACTGACTATGTACGTACACTGTAGTGATGTGGACCTCCTGCCCTTGTGTTTGATTCCTAGACAGCTCTCCGAGATTTAGAGAAGTGAGATGGTGGAGAGGCGGCGGAGCTTAGACTCTGTCTAGGCCTGTGCGTCCCCAAAGCCCCGTAGACATCATGTACCACAGGTGTCTCCCATTTAAGTTGTTAGTCAGAAAGGCTGGCAAGCCAAGGCCCAGCCTGGGGTTGTACGTAGAGTTTCCATGTCATCTGTGGAGTAGATGATGTTGAGGCAGTATTTTCTATAGAAAATCTTGTGGACATTTGGTAAAGCCCTGTTTCCTTATTGACACCCTTTATCATATTGGAGTGTGTTCCTACTGGGAACAGCATTTTTCTTTTGGAAGAAAAATGGGCTTATCTATTGGCGATTATGTTTGGTGGTGTACAGACTTGCAACTCAGACCAGGTAAATCAGTCTCTGAAGTAACAGCAGGCTTGTTTTTGTTTTTCCGATAAAGTTACCTAGGTGATTCTATGTGTAGACAGTGTTGAGAACCATTGCTCTAAGTAGGAGTTAGTGCTAGAGACTCGATGAGACTCAGGCTTGCCTTGGCCAGAACACCCCATGGCTGGTGCCGTGTGCTTTGTATTGTATGACATGAGAGGACACACACTGTCCTGTTTGCAATCTGAGACGAATCCCTTCATTGTAAAATTCGCCAATAAACTTTCTTCCGGTGGTTTCATTCACCAGGGACTGTAGAATGGTGATTTTTCTGGTACTGTCATTCTTCTCTCTCACCATATCAGCATGGGCTCATTGCTTTTGTAAAACAAAACAAAACAAAACAAAAAAACGCAGTGTGCTATAATCTATTGTGTGTTAGTCTGGGTTCTCCAGAGAAACAGAGCCAGTGGGATATATCGATATTTATAGAGATTTAGTGTGAGGAACTGGGTCCTGTGATTGTAGAGGTCAAGAAATCCCACACAAGGAGTGAATTCTTCCTTCCTTGACCTCTTGTTCTATTCAAGCCCTCATCAGATTGGCCATTGCCCGTCCACACTGAGGAGGGCCATCTACTTTCCTGAGTCTACTAGTGCAACTGCCAGTCTCATCCAGAAACACCCTCACAGACACTCCCAGAAATAACATTGTCTGGGGACTCCATGGCCAGTCAAGTTGGCAAAATTAACCATCACCTATTGAGATGTTCAGATTATCTAAAATTTGACTGTTAGAAGCAAAGGAAAACTTAGAAAGAAATGTCAGCTAGACTAGCCCAGGAGATGAGACTGGTGCTCTCAGCAGGAAGCTGAGAAGAACAAGTCCTAACATAGCACCATCTGGAACTCATTAGACCTCACTTACTAAACCTCTGATAGTTACTTAACAAGTATTTCTTGACTGGTCAAGAATACTAATATACTAAAATGTATATGAAAGTGCCTAGAATATCTTCTGACTTGCAGAAGGCAAGACTAAATTATATTCATGGGCTTCTTGTTCCCCTGAAATATTGATAAATATTTGTTGAAGTAATGAACCATTTATTTATTTATTTATTTATGAGACAGAGTCTCCCTCTGTCACTTAGGCTGTAGTGCAGTGGTACGATTTGGGCTTACTGCAACCTCCACCACCCAGGTTCACACGATTCTCCTGCCTCAGCCTCCTGAGTAGCTGGGATTACCAGCGTGTACCACCACATCCAGCTAATTTTTGTAATTTTTTTTGTAGAGACGGGCTTTCACCATGTTGGCCAGGCTGGTCTTGAACTTCTAGCCTCAAGTGATCTGCCCACCTCGCCCTCCCAAAGTGCTGGGATTACAGGCATGAGCCACTGTGCTCACGGCCTGAACCTTTTATTTAGAGTGTTAAATATAAAGTGTTACTGTGAACTATAAAGCATAAATTCTCTTGAAACAGAGGTTTAAATCTCTTTATGTTGCATTCTTTCTGTGCCTATTAATTTTACTTTTGCCATTTTTCTTTTTTAAAATCAGATGGCCTCTCCAGAGGAGAAGTGTCAACAAGTCTTGGAACCCCCTTATGATGAAATGTTTGCAGCTCATTTAAGGTAATCTGTTGGGGAGGAAGAAAAACACACACATCTGGAAATTGCTGAATTAACTGGAGATTTTATCTTGCATTATCTTATGCTTGAAGCAGTGAATAATTGAGTTTGAAAAAGTAGGAAAATGCATTTGTAATTTCAGTTTGATAAAACCTGTGAAAATTTTATACATCAGTTATATAATACTGTTTTTAACATCACATAATATTTAGCATAGTGCCTGGTTAGTGGTCTTTCTAGTAGAGTATGGAGCCTAACTGTTCACTTACCCTTTTCGTGGAAATATGTCTGTTTTTGAAGCTCTTTACATTACTGGGCAAGAAACTAGAGTTGAGCAAAGCAGACAATGCTACTTTTTATGTACATTTCATATCTACCATTTTATCTCTAAAGGATCAGTTCAGGCAGAAGATTGCGTCCTTATAGCCATGTGAGATTTGATTACTGTCTTTCAGAGCAGCCTGGGCTACAGGACCAGGGTGGGGTCTGTGAGCAGGAATGTTCTGTTAACCCCACAGGGTCTTTGGAAGAGTTGGGGCACCACCGTGTTCCTTGTAGTACAAAGCACCTGTGATTTCCTAGCTCTGCGCGGTGTGCGATAGGTTCCAGATTTGGCGATGAACTAACGCTGACATTACCCAGCTGGGAATCTAGTTTGAGTGTCATTGTCAGCCCCTGCTAGAGTAGAAGGGTCATACTATGTTATCAACATGTGTTGCTCACAAACCTGCTGGTGCTAGGTCCTTCTGGCACTTGAAAGGGTAGTCTCCAAGCTTACTGTGGGACTTCCTCTTATCCTCACCTGTTTGTGTTCAGCCATTTGTGGGTTTCTTCCTTCACGCCTTTCATCCCAGGACCACTGGGACCTGTGCAGTGAAGTGAGCTCTTTGGGCTGCATAACTAGTGCTAGGTTTTTATTGTGTGACGGCATGTTTCTGTTTCTCCTCCAGGTGCACTTATGCAGTGGGGAATCATGACTTCATAGAGGCATACAAGTGCCAGACCGTGATAGTCCAATATCCTTTGTCATTCATGGCAGCTGTCTGGCATAGAACACATGCAGTGGATTACTTGGGACTTGAGACCCAGAAACATTGGGCCAGTTGCTCATTTCTGCAGTTAGAAAGGAATGACAGTGTTTTGGAACAGAAGCTCGTTTCAGCTATTTCACTTGGGTACTTAAATTTAGCATAGATCTGAAGACTCGTGCAGTACTTAGTAAGGAAGAACACTGGTTAGAAAGAAGGATCTTACTCTGCTGAGAAGAAGAATGCTTTGTTGCCCTTAGTAAGGTAGTAAGTATATTTACAGGGACTGGTTAAGTCCTGTTGGTGAAATATCAGAAATCCACAATTCAGGCAGAGACGGACAAGAGTGGACTCAGATACACATCGGCATTGAATTGTGGCAGCTAAAGACCTTAAATCTAACCAATTCATACTTAAGTCATTTAAAGCGTATCTTTAGTTATGGCCTGAATCAATGAGTGTTCTAAGGCTTTGTATGTATCTCTAGATTTTGTCTTTTCGTTTTAACCACCTTGTTTAAATATACACAGAAGAGAGTTGGGCTATTTGCTAACAGCCTCCTTAGAATTCAAGAATTCTAGAGTTGATAAAATCAGCCTTATGCTACAGATTCTAAAGCACTTAAATATAACTCATGATCATCTGGGCTCAGAGAAACCAAATAAAATGTCTGAAATGGCTGATTTTAAAAAATCTTGTCTTTTTTATTTAGGAGACAGTATGTATGAAATAAGTGTATTTAGTATACTTGAGCCTAATGAGATACAGATATTTGTAATGTGAGCTTATACCTTTTTTCCTTCAAGAACTTACTATTGTTGTAACATAAATCTGCTAAAGGGTGAGCTACATTCCTTAAAATTTAGATTCTTATTCTTTACTTTTATCATATGTAGCATTATTTGAACTTTATATGCCATGTCTTCCTTAATACAGTACATCATTCTTGCGAGCATTCCAGGCCCACAAAGAAGAAAACTGGTAAGTGTGAACAGAAACAGCTGAATTGGCAAATGGCAATCTTTTTTAGCAGAATCTTTTTGCAAATTTGCTTTAAATAAATGTGTATTGTATTTTCCATGTGGATATTTAATAATCAGTGTGTTGACATATGGTAATATGTCACAGATTAGTGGAGTTACAAATCTAGTAAACAAATGGTAGATCAGCCACATTGTTTGCAGTGTGTTTGTGTAAATATAGTATTATTTTTATTTCAGATGTCCATTTCCCCAGATATTTATTATTTTTTCCTTCAGTTGTCAATTTTGAACTTTTGGTTTTAAACCTTAGATAAAAGAGGTAGACCAACTACAGTTCATTTGGGGTGTTCTAATACATAATAATGGTGGTATTTTTAAATGCCTTGCCAAACTAATTCTTAATTTTATGATTTATTAACAAACTATAGGTTAATACTGAAATTTGTTTATACTAAAATAACCAAAGGCCTTTTGCAAACAAAACCACCCTTTTATCTTTTTTTTTTTTTTTTTTTGAGAAGGAGTCTTCCTCAGTCGCTGAGGCTGGAGTGCAGTGGCGCAATCTCCGCTCACTGCAGCCTCTGCCTCCCGCCACCCTTTTATCTTTTCACGTGAAAACTTGCACATGAAAACAGTCCAGTTTTGCCAGTTGGCTGTAAAAGTTATTCTGTGACATTTTGTGTATTACATATTCTGGTTCCTGTTAGGAAGTCTGATCAAACCACTTCTTTTTCAGTGGTGCTGTTTGGATACTGGTGGGAAGCTGAGGGGAGGAGGATACCCTGGGAGCCTAGAACTGAAGCAGGGCTGGGGCCTCTGACAGGGTTGGGGGCAGGGGTGTGGAGCACCGCATTGTGGGGCCCCGGGATGATCAGGAAGTCTGGGGCCTGCAGCCTACCTGGACAGAAGGTGAGGAAGCAGACAACTGTCAGAGTTTTGGATAAGTGCGGACTCCATTCTGGATAGTAGCCCTGGGTGTCCGTGTTCTTCCCACCTCTGGGGATGGAATCTTGGGCCACATAGCCCCTCACACTTGTTTACTTTTTGCCCTGCAGGGCTCTGCCTGTCATGTATGCAGTAGCGCTTGACCTTCGAGTGTTTGCCAATAATGTAAGTTTAATTTGCTGTCATTATTGTTTTAAAACTAAAACTTGGTGACTGTTGTTTAATTTCATGTCATTCTTCCCAGGAGTTTTGAGGAGCGAATTGGAGTTGGGATGTGTCTGGTATAGGGAGCAAAAGAACAGATACTGACTATTCTTTCTGGGTTAACACAAACAGATTTAAATAAACATTTGCTCAGATTTCCACACTGTTCATATAGAGGGAGAGGTTCCATTTTGTGGTTAACCATTTATGGTATGTGTTATTTTTATGAAGTGAGTGGAACAACAACAAATGAGCTATTCTGCATCTCTTCTACCTTTAAGATGTGGCCTACTCCCCCGCCAAAAAGAATTCAGCTTCATATAGATTTGGGCAGTAGAAGGGGGCTTCCCTGGGGTGAGGGGAGTTCCTGGGTTTTATGGAGGGGACGTCCCCATGGGGACCCACGGAAGTCCCGTTATGGAGCAGCATTTGTCAACTTTTTGGTTTTAGGACGACCCCTTTACAGTTTTAGAAATGATTGATGGCCTCAGTTCCAGTCAGGATGCAATGGATTTCTCCCTATTGTGCCTGCTAAAAACAGTTAAAACCCTGGGAGTTGTCAGGCCAGCATGGCTATGGGAGGTGGAGAGAAGAGGGGGATGGGGCTCAGAGTCACGTGTAGGGAGTCTCCAGGTTTCCTTTTTGTCTCCTGTCTGTCCTGGACTGGGCGCGTTAGAAACCTGAAGCCTTTCATCATCAGGCAGAGACAAAAAGCCCCAATGAAACCAGGAGGCTGGGAAGACAGTCCAGCAAGACAGAACTCTGACCGTCACTGCCTCATTCCAGTGTCAGGCACAAAAAAGCAGGTTCCTCCCGCCCTATCTGCAAAGTGGTGCGGGCTGGGGGTGGCCCAGGACCTCCACCCTGGGCTAGCAGTAATGAGGAGCTAGTCCCCCTCCCCACCAGGTGCATGTCAGAGGCTAAGCAGGGGACCTAGACCTCCCCCACACAGTGGCAAAGGGGATGCACCTGTTTCTCTGCTTGCATGGTGAGGCCGGCTAAACAAGATAAATAAGGTCCATAGTGTAGTCAGGTAACACCTCAAATGTCCGGGATCTGATCGACACTGATTACCAGGAAAATCTCAACTTTAGGAGATTTCGAATGAGAAAAAACATTCAGCAGAAGACACCAATGCTGAGATTGCACAGATGTTGAAATTATCTGACAAGAGTTTTAAACAGCCCTCTTGATTCAGCAAGCAATTTAGAACATGCTTGAAACAAATGAAAACATTTAAAGTCTCAACAAGAAAATAGGCAATATAAAGAAGAACCAAATGGAAATTTTAGAACTGAAAAGCATACTGAAGACCTCAGAGAGCTTTTATTTTTGTTCTATTTATATTTACTGTATTAGAAATTTTAATTAGAAAAGATTTTAAAATATTTTAAAGCAACAATAATAAACCTTTTACATGCAACATAACTGACTTTTTAAATAAAAAATAACTATATTTCCAAAACAAAATACCAAGAAAAGTGGTGTCACATCACTTTTGACCTCTTTGATGTCTAGTTCAGCAGAGGCCATCTGGTCCCCTTGCCTGCTTCTGCACTCACTCTGTTGCAGGACACTATTTTGAGTAAAGTATTTCTCTGCCTGATGGTGAAAGGCCACATCACAAAGATGTAGATGGAAAAGACAGGAATATTCTCATAGGCTTTCCAGACTATTGAGATAGTTCTTTGACTCTATATATGAAAATTCCTAGAGGCAGTTTTTTTTTTAAAAGGGTTGTTACAATGTGGCTTCTGATGTGTACCAATGAACTTTTTCTATCTTTACACTGAAATCCACTGGTCTGCCTAAAGCACTGAATGGATGTTGTGATATCTTGCGTTAGTCATGTCTTAATCCATTTGGGCTGCTATAAGAAAATACTATAAACTGGGTGGCTTGTAACCAACAAGCATTTATGTCTCACAGTTCTGGAGGCAGGGAGGTCCAGATCAAGTCACCAGCAGGTTGAGTGTCTGATGAAGAGGGCCGCTTCCTGGCCCATAGCATCTTCTTGCTGTGTCTGCACGTGGTAGATGGGGCAAGGGATCTGTCTTTCCCATTCATGACGGCTTCACCTTCATGACCTCATCACCTTCTAAAGGCCTCTCTTCCAAACACCGTCACTTTAAGGGTTAGGATTTCAGCATGAGTTTTGGAGGGGACACAAGCATTCAGCCCATAGCAGACCATTTGGAGAATATTGGCTTACTGAGCCATGCAGCACCTCCCAAGTGTTTACATACCACTGTTAAAACCCAACCCCCAAACCCCTTCCTTCCTTAACATCTCCAGGGGCCTCATCAGAAAAGCCTTGGAGTAAGGAAAAGCTGCTAAGCTCACGGTAGTTCATAAAAGTTTTCCAGAATTCTGATTTTTCTTGAAAGCACAAATGTTGTCATTGGCAACCAGTACCATCAGTTGTTTGCCTGGAAGTGACAGATTTGTTTCATTCGTTTTGGAGAATCAGCCAGATGCCCAAGCCTGGGTAGCTGTGTCTGCCTGTCAGTTTTCTGTTCCACAAGAAGCAGCTAGTTCAGCTCACAGCTCAGACAGCTGCCCAGAGCTTTTCTGTAAACAGCCATGAGACACCCGTGTGCAACAGAAGTGCTGTATGCTTCTCATTTCATCACAAAGAATATAAAAAACGTGTGCTCAAGGACCAAGATTTAAGAAAATTCATATTTACTGCATTATCAAGGACATTTTATTAATTTAGAGATGGTCTTGCTCTGTCACCCAAGCTGAAGTACAGTGGTGCAGTCATAGCTCACTGCAGCCTTGAGTTCCTGGGCTAAAGCTTCCCACCTCAGCCTCCCGAGTAGCTGGGACTACAGGTCTGCGCCATGATACCAGGCTAATTTAAAAATTTTTAATTAAGACAGAGTCTTGCCATATTGCCCAGGCTGGTCTCAAACTCCTGGGCTCAAGTGATTCTCCCACCTCAGCCTCCCGAAAGTGCTGGGATTACAGGTGTGAACCACTGTGCTTGGCTCATCAAGGACATTTTTTAAAGGACACTAATTTTACTGGTTTGTTGATTGATTGCAAAGTGTCTGGTGTTGAAGAACATGATGATTACTCGTGTAGTTTGGTGCCGGTGGGAACACTCCAGCATTTTACCTATTGCTGTTTTTGCACCATCAGTGCAAATGTTAATACAGTAAGAAAAAGACCATAATGGCTTAGTGTTGTTGTGAATATAGTTGGAGCTGTGGGTCATCTGCAAGCCTGTTGCAGGCCTCAGGTTTGTGGAGAACACAAGTGACAGAAACAGCTTCTTTCTTTAACCAAGGCCATCCTCCCAAATGCGAGGGAAATGTCAAACTCAGTGATGACTTTAATATTTGTTAAACGTTTTTATTTCAAGTGTTTTGACTAGCCAGCTTCAGGGACTGAAGTAAGAGAGAGCTTAGTTGCTTAGTAACATATGCAGTGCAGGTTTGAAAAATTGGTGACTGACTTAACTTGAAATAATTGAAGAAAGATTTGGTTTGTGGAAGAATTGGAGTAATACAGACTTCTCAATTTTTAAAAATGTTATAGTACATGCTAGCTGATTTCTTCAGAATCTTTTGGGACTTTGAGTCTTAATTGTACCCATTTTTTGCTTTAAGAAATAAATGTTTTGGCTGGGCACAGTGGCTCATGCCTGTAATCCCAACACTTTGGGAGGCCAGGATGGGAGGATTACTTGGAGTCAGTTCAGGACCAGCCAGAGCAACAAAGTAGAGAGACCCTGTGTCTACAAAAAAAAAGAAAAAAATGTTAAAATAAATTAAAATTAAAAAAAACAAAACAAAACCCAAGACTAGCCAGGCATGGTCGTACCTGGTTCCATGGTTCCAGCTCCTTAGGAGGCTGAGGTGGGAAGATTAAGTGGAGCCCAGGAGGTTGAGGCTGCAGTGAGGTGTGATTGTGCCACTGCACTCCAGCCTGGACAACACAGCAAGATCTTGCCTCGGAAAAATGAAATAAATGTTTTTATATTTTATTAGGCAGATCAGCAGTTGGTAAAGAAAGGAAAAAGCAAAGTTGGGGACATGTTGGAAAAAGCAGCAGAGTTACTGATGAGCTGTTTCCGGGTCTGTGCCAGTGACACGTGAGTAACGACCTGAGGACCGACCACCAGACGCTGTTAGTGGTGTTTTCATTGCAGCATTCACCCTTTCTGGCCTGTGTTTATTGTTGACACATATTTCACTTCTACACATGTTATAATCCCACAACCATCATTATTTTTGCTTTAAAAAGTTGATTGTTTTGTAAAGGAAATTAGAGCTGAGGGGAAAAAAGTCTTCATTTGCCCACATTTGACCATGCCTGGAGCTCCTCTCTGCAGGAACCAGTTTCCGTCTAGTGCCATTTCCCTTTCCTGAGGCACTTTCTTCCGCATTTGCATTTGGTGAGGGTCTGAGGGCAGTGAATCTTTTAAGCTTTCATTTTTCTGAAACTGTTTTTATTTTTTTAAAGAAATTTTCTCTTTTTACCAGTGAAGAAGCAGCACTGATTACCTTCATTTTTTAAGGCTCCATTTGCTACATGGAGTCTTGTGGGTTGACAGTTTTTTCCTTTTGGCACTTTAAAAATGTCATTCCATCTGGTTTCCTTTGCTTCTGATGAGTCCTTGCCATCGTTCCCTGTATGGAACAGGTCTTTTTCCTCTGGCTGTGATTTTCTCTTTATCGTTGGCATTCAGTAATTTGGCTCTGATGTGCATAGTTGGCTTTTTTTTTTTCTTTAATTTCTCCTGTTTAGGGTTCATTGGGCGTCCTGTATTTGCAAGTTGATGTTTTTAAAAATTTAATGTTTTACATTCTTCAACTACTTTTGGCCCCATTTTTTCTCTTCTCTTTCTGGGATTTCAACTGCATGTGTGTTAAATGCATGATATTATCCCTCACAGGCCACTGTTAGTCTCTTTGTTTATTTTTTAATCTTTTTTTTTTTTTTTTTTTTTTGAGACATACTCTTGCTCTGTTGCCCAGGCTGGAGTGCAGTGGTGCCATCTCAGCTCACTGCAACCTCCGCCTCCTGGGTTCAAGCCATTCTCCTGCCTCAACCTCCTGAATAGCTGGGATTACAGGCATATGCCACCACGTCTGGCTAATTTTTATATTTTTAGTAGAGATGAGGTTTCACCATGTTGGCCAGGCTGGTCTTGAATTTCTGACCTCAAGTGATCCACCCACCTCGGCCTCCCAAAGTGCTGGGATGATAGGCGTGAGCCACTGCACCTGGCCTCAATCCTTTTTTTTTTCCCTCTCCTTCATTTTAGGTAATTTGTATTGACCTGCTTACAAGTTGACTGATCTTTTATGCCATTATTTTTAAGTTCTCAACTTTCTGTCTGATTCTGCTTTAGAGTTTCCATTTTTTCTTCTAAAACTCCCATCTCTTCACCAATTATATAATCACATTTATTTATGAGATTTAGGAAATTTTAAAGCAAAGAAAGATTATCAAAGGTATCCATATATAAATAAACAAAAAACTATTGTTTCCAGAGAGTAGTTGTTTTAGTCCTCTTGTGTTGCTATAAAGGAATACCTGAGGCTGGGGAATAAGAAAAGAGGTTTATTTGGCTCACAGTTCTGCAGGTTGCACAAGAAGCATGGTGCTCGTGTCTGCTTCTGGTGAGGCCTCAGGCTGCTTCCACTCATGCTGGAAGACGAAGAGGAGCCCACTACACGGCAAGAGAGGAGGCAGGAGATAGAAGGGGAGGCGCCAGGCTCTTCCACAACCAGCTGTCTGGGAACGCTCACAGGAGCTCAGAGCAAGAACTCATTCATTATGGCAAGGACAGCGCCAAGCCATTCATGAGGTGTCCACCCCCATGACCCAAAAACCTCCCATTAGGCTCCTCCTCCAACAACGGGGATCAGGTTTTGACATGAGGCTTGATGTGGCCAAAAAACCACATCCAAACCATCGCAGTAGCCCAGCTTCTCTTTTCACTCACCATGTTTGTTGCCAATAAACTCGGTAGCCTCAAAAGATGGGAACTTTTCCTTTTGGGTGTTGTAGATCCCATCCATGAAACCAAAAGTAAGTGTTGAGCAGAGCAAGCTGTATGTAAAGGCCAAGGAATGAAGAAGCAGGACTGTGGCTCACAAATCAACTTCTCTACTCCTGAGGGGTGAGGGGATTGAAATAGAGGGTTTCTTGAATGAAGGGGTTGGACATTGAAAGCAAGGGGAAGAATATTCATGGCTTTTCTGGAAATGGACGGTGAACTTCTGGGAGCTGAAGCACTGCCATCTTTTTATCCTTTTACGGCTTCTTCCCGTCATTGTCATGGTGATTGTCAGCTGTTGTGGCACTGGTGGGAGTGTCACTGAGCATGAGAATGAGATTGTAATGAAGTTGGAGGCCCTGTAAAGGCCAGGTGGACTTCCACTTAGCATCCTGCTGGTCTTAGCTGGTTTAACCGAGAGGGGAGCCTCTGACCTCAGGCATCCTATTGCTGAAGATAAGCAGAGTTTGAGTTGTGCAACTGTTCAGCCAAGCCTACAAGATGTATAGTGCTGTGGGGGTAATATGGCCTCCCTACCCAGCCTCGCTTCAGAACTTTCGTACCAAGGCCTGACTGTAGAAAAGTCCTTTCTATGCCATGGCACTTTCCCACTGAGGCCTCCCATGGGTGCCGTTTCCTTTGCTGGAAGGTTCTCCTCGACTCCTGGCAGTCTATGCTCGTTTAAAGGTTTCCGCCTTCTCTAAAGCCTCTTGCTGCTGGACTTCACAGTGGATCAGATTTCCCTTTTATAAACATTCATAGCAGACTCTACATTTCTTTCACTGTGTTTACCAAATGATTTGATGATGTCGTATTTGATTGCGAAGTGCGTGAGGGCATGGGCCTTCTCCATCACTAGCGTTCCTTGCACCACAGTAGCTCAATCAGTGTTTCTTAAATGAATACTTGAAATTTTGCTTGATTGTATATTCCTGCACAGCAGTGATCTTCATGACCTTTGATTAGGCAGTGGCTTCTCAGATACGACAACAAAAGCATAAGCAACCAAAGGAAAAAATAAATTGGACTTCATCAAAATTAAAAACTTTAGACTTCAAAGGACATTCTCAAAAAAGTAAAAAACAACCATAAACTAGCAAATAATACATCTGATAAGGGCCTAATATCCAGAATATATAAAGAATTATTACAACTCAACAGTAAAAAGACAATCCAATTTTAAAATGGTTAAAGAATTTGAAAAATCTTCCAAACAAAATACACAAGTGGCCAGTAAGTGCATGAAAAGGTGCTCAACATCGTTAGTCACCAATGACTAATGCATCAGTCACTCGAAATGCAAATCAGAACCTCCGAGAGCTGCCAGTCCACACCCAGTGGGAAGACTGTAATCAGAAAGATGGGCAGCGCCAGCAAGGATGCAGGGAGACTGGAGCCTCGTGCACATTGCCAGGGGAACAAACACAGTGCAGCTGCTGTGCAGAAATGGGAAGGCAGTTCCTCAAAGTTGGACGTAGAGCTACCGTGTGACCCAGCATTTCCGCCCTGAGGGGACACTCAGAAGACAGACAGATCCCCAGTGACATCTCTTTCCCCTTGGGGTTTGCTTTTGTCACATAGTCTCCAATAGAGGTCATCGTTCCTGGTGCCAGACCAGCTACGATATTACCATACATGTAGCGTTTTACGTGAGTTACAGAGTACTTGTGCGTTTTGTTTGGTTTTTCCATAACTCTTTGAAGTCATAGAACAGTATTATTATTTGTCTCCATTTTCAGATGAGGAAAACGAGACCTTTAGAGACTTTTGTTTGAGGTCATGCACCTAGGGAATGATAAAAGTCATAGACCTGCTCAGAGAAGCTCACAGGCAGTTATAAGACAGGGTTTGATATTTTAAAATTGTATTTTTACATTATTTTAAGTGTTTCTATGTGGACACATTTCGGTCTTTAAGAGTAATTTTATGTTCTGTGGCTTGTAAACCACCTGCTTGTTTTCTGTACTGGGCACTTTTGTATTTTTGTGCCTTCACTTTGAGTAATTTTATCATTTTGTTAACACCACAGAGTATATTTCGTAAACCTAGATGGCGTGGCCCACTACACAGCCCCCCTCTGTGGCGCAGCCTGTGGGTCCTAGGCTATGAGGAGCAAGAGCAGCCTTGTGTGGCTGCACTGAATGCTGTAGGCAACTGGAACACAATGGGAATTATTTGTGTGTCTAAACATAACTAAACACAGAAAAGATGCAGTAAAAATACAGTGTGAGAATCTGTAGGACCCCCATCTCACATGTGGTCATCTGTAGTTGACCGAAATGTTGTGTAACATGTGACTATTTCCAAGTTAATTGCAGACAGTGGCACACCCTCCCCTAGGTGCTTCAGTTTCTGTTTTTTCAGTCTTTTGAGGTAAAATTTGCATGCAGAGAACTACCTACAGTATTATCTGTCTGCTTGCTGCTGAGGTATGGGACATGATTGCCACCCCAGAAACTTCCCTCATCCCTCATTTGGGCGGGCCCTTTCTGCTGTCTGGATTTGTTCCACTGTGGGTCACTTCCTGCCTGTCCCCAGAAACTTCCCTCATCCCTCATTTGGGGCAGGCCCTTTCTGCTGTCTGGATTTGTTCCACTGTGGGTCACTTCCTGCCTGTTCAGTCACTTCATGTAAATGGACGCCCACAGTGTGTACTTTCTGTGTCTGCCTTGGTGGGACTCATCCTCTTTGTGTGTTTTACTGATTTGTTTTGTTGTACTGATGAGAAGGTATTTTTCCATTTTTCTTTTCTTTTTTGGTTTTTGTTTTTTGAGACGGAGTCACGCTCTGTCACCCAGGCTGAAGTGCATTGGCCCGGGTTCGAGTGATTCTCCTGCCTCAGCCTCCTGAGTGGCTGGGATTACAGGCACACACCACCATGTCCTATTTTTCCATTTTTCAAAAATGGTTTATAACAATTAACTTTTACACATTGTTGCTGCAAATGAGGCAGTTTTTAGCTGGTGCTGCGGAGGGAGGATGTTACTCAAGTAGTTAATTGGGATTTTCCTGGTTTGCTTTTTCTTTTATTTTTACCCATCGGGTAAGACATCTTTTTTCATAATGTTATTTTGTTTGATGAATATGACTTGATATGAATATGACTTGAGCTTTGGGACTTTACCTCAAGATATTAATTTGTTTAGGCAGTTTATTTTGTGATTTATAAATAAAATTTTTATTTCCTATGTAACGTAAAAAAAATTATTTCCCCATAGCCGTGCTGGTATAGAGGACTCTAAGAAGTGGGGCATGCTGTTTCTGGTGAACCAGCTGTTTAAAATCTACTTCAAGGTGCGCTTCTGTTTGAATCCTTTCTGTCTTTACAATTTTCCATTCTCCTGGGCTTCCCACATATCATATATATCAGCTAGCCTCCCTGGTGTTGCTTGCAAAATGATCATAACCGTATTCCTAGTCCTAATAGCAAACATTTGTTGAATGCCTACTAGGTGCAAAGCACTATTCTGAATGCTTTACAAATGTCTTCCTGTTGACAATCAGCCTTCTGAGGTTAGCGCTCTCAGCCCCAGAGGAAACGAAGGCCCCGGTGTGTGAAGCAGCTGGCCCAGTGTGGTGGAATTGGGCTTTCAGTGCAGGCGGTTTCACTCCAGAGCCTTTTGTCTTCTGTGGTCGTAATTAACTATGGAAAAGCAGGCACGCAGATGGATAGATGGATAAAGAAACCATTGCCACATAAAGTCAGTCAGGTGAAGAGCAGCCTATCACGTGTCAGCAGCTGGGACTTGTGCCTTCTGTTCAGGGCCTTCCACTCCTGTAGAGCACCCCACCTTCCTGCCGGTGCTGCACAAGCACAGGCTCCTGCCGGGCTGTGCCCCCTGGAACGGCTTCCCAGAGCGTCCACTAGCACGGGCTCCTGCAGGGCTGCGCCCCCTGGAACGGCTTCCCAGAGCGTCCACTAGCACGGGCTCCTGCAGGGCTGCACCCCCTGGAACGGCTTCGCAGAGCATCCACTAGCACAGGCTCCTGCAGGGCTGTGTCCCCTGGAACGGCTTTGCAGAGCCTCCCAGGGTGAATGCCATCTATGCTGGCTGCTTTCTGTTTTGGTTTTATTATATAAATAATTTTTATGATATAATAGGTTTTATAATTTGCATTTTAAGGAGACATGCTTAGTAATTTGTTTTGCCACCTGTTTTTGTTGTTTTTAAATATTTTAAATGGATTGTTATTCATTATAGATCAACAAACTCCATTTATGTAAACCCCTAATTAGAGCAATTGACAGCTCAAACCTGAAAGACGATTACAGCACTGCACAGAGAGTAACATACAAATACTATGTTGGACGCAAGGCCATGTTTGACAGCGACTTTAAGCAAGGTATGTTGCTAATCTTTTTTTCCCAGTATTTTAAATAAGACATTGCATTCTGAACAACTTTGAATAATAAAGATAGTTTCAGAGAACACAATTACTATATTTTATTTTTAAATATGGACTGTTATATATACATATTTGACACTAAAACTGATTAAAGGGAAATTATATTGAAGATTCTTAATCCACACTGGGTCTCTCAGGTGCATGCTGGAGTCTCACAGGCATTACAGACATCCTTTCTGAGTTCGCTAAGCATGACTGTTCTCGGAATAGAATGTAAATATTGTTTTCTTTATTTGCCTTTTGACCCTGTAATAGATGCTGGTTATGTTGACATAGGAAATGGAGATTAGGACAACATTTAGTTCAGCGACTGACTTAATGACCTACAAATCCCGCATGGAGATGACTTAGAGGCAGGGGATATGCCCTTGGACCTGGTGTCAGAGCTCACGTTTAAACAGCCTCGCAAGGTGTGTCGCTACCACACCTGACGTTATTGTATTAGTTTACGTTGGTAACTTTCTCAAGAACAGGAAACTAGTCTTTTCTTCTTTTTGTAGTTTTTTATTGGCTGTCATGGCATCATTCTTGGTGATCTCTTCTGTTGTGCTCAAACCAGACTTTAAACTCTTCTTCAGCTGTTTGTTGAGCACACAGTCCCAAGTACATGAAGCAGCATAACTTTAGGCAATGCAAGATAAATAATAGCCCTTTCATAAGGACGCTCTGGCTTTTTATTCTATAGGCTTGTATAGACCATTTCCTTTCACAGTTTTTACTCTGTGGGCTTGTATGGACTGACTGTTCATTTTCTTTCAGTTTTTAGTAGATCTAGGGCTTTTAAAGAAGGGCTTTTCTTTTCTGTCTCTTTTTTTTTCTGCTAATATGAAGCATAAAGGTAGAGAAGCTTTTAAATTCTATCCTATTGGATTTTATTAAGATACTGATTTTTTCTCTTCTGAGGATTCAGTAAGTGGTATTTTTGAATACCTAACATAGCCAGAAATTATTATTAATATTGATGTGACATAGTCATAGTTTCTGACATCTTTAGAGCTAAAAAGTTTAAGTCTGTATCATCCAACCCTTTCGTTTGACTGTGAAAGAAACAGAAAGCCATTGAGAGTGTGATGCTCTGAGATTACTGAGTGATTCTGTGTCCCCAAAAAGCCAGCGCTGGCCATAGATCTTCTGCCTTGTAGCTCACAGAGATTTTGTTTTCCATTTTACTGCTAGGAATTCCTAGAGCCCTGATTGTATTTAAGTGGATAAAATGTCTGCAGAGATTGTGGTGATTTTCTTTCCTGTGATTTTATATTATTTATGTAAGAAAAAGAGTATTTGGAGTATCTCAGTTTTTGTATGTATACTTTCATTAATTTATTAATTTCAGAGATTTATACCCCTCTAGATATTTTTGACTCCAACCGAAATATATTATTTGATGCAAAATGACTAAGGTGCCCTCAAAGACAGCAGAAAAATCTCAGCTTGCGTTAACTATTAGAAAATGCATTTTTTGGCCAGGTGTGGTAGCTCATGCCTGTAATGCCAGCATTTTGGGAGGCTGAGGCGGGTGGATCACGAGGTCAGGAGATCGAGACCATAGTGAAACCCCATCTCTACTAAAAATACAAAAAATTAGCCAGGCACAGTGGCGGGTGCCTGTAGTCCCAGCTACTCGGGAGGCTGAGGCAGGAGAATGACGTGAACCCGGGAGGCGGAGCTTGCAGTGAGCCGAGATTACGCCACTGCACTCCAGCTTGGGCAACAGAGCGAGACTCCATCTCAAAAAAAAAAAAGAGAAAGAAAAAATGCATTTTTTGTACATCCAGGAGAATTCGAGATTACCTTGGGCAGTTGCAAAGGTACACTTTTTAGAGGCTAGTTTGCAAAAGTCAAACTGGCAGCTGGTGGGATATTTCAGACTCTCAGTGAATCCTTGTTCCTTGGTCTCAGCCCCACAGGGCTCCTCGTGGGTCATGGCTTTGTGGTTTGGAAGAGACACTGGCCCCACAGCATTCACGCTCACTGTGCAAGACTGGATGTTTTTTGTGCCAGTGTGGCCACACAGTTTAGGAGCAGAGGCAGTGTGTGGTCTCAGTGTGGGTTCCCTAGGCCTTGACCCAGACCCCAGGGCCTGCTGCTTCTGGTGACCCATTCTGCATAAGGGAGGGCCTCTGCAGCTCTGAGCATCTCTGTTCTCTTATATTTGGGACTTAATATCACTGTTCAGGAAGAACTTACATAAACAGGAATATCTCACTTTCCTAATTCTTGACCCAAACTCAGCCTTAGCAAAGCCTCTTCTCTTCACCTAGGGAGAACGTGGAATCACTGTCCAGAAACCCGTGACCCTTCAGCTTGCCGGCCTCAGGACAAGGCTCAGCTACTGCCTGCCTGTTCTGAGAGTTCCTTGTTAGCACGGGCTGAACTCTTTGCAGGCCTGTCCTGCAGTTTGTAGGATTAATCTTGACAAATAGAATTACTTTTGTATTTTGAAATGTATTAAATTCAAATCTGTTTTTTAATGTTGCTCTCAGGACAGAATTAATATGTTGTGTATTATTAATACTAAGTTAATTTTTTAAAGCATGTGGTCATTTAAAATGGAAGATATATGATCACTAATTATATGTTAAGCTGGAGGATGGTGTTTTACTAAGTTATTTTCATTGTTTAATTATGAGTGATTAAAATGTATCGTGGAGGTACATTTTAAAATATATCTTTATATTTTTCATGAACGTAGAAATCATCTGAGCAGGGTCAAACTTTTAAAATGTTATCATAATGGCTTGCCAGACGACCTTAGGCAAATCAGAATCTCTGTGAAAGTTATTTTCTTCAGTTTTCCTCTGTTAAGTAGGACTTCCCAGGCAGTTCCCATTGAATTTGGGGGTATGGATTTTACTTAAGGAAAGTCATTGATCACAGAAATGAAACTGGGCTGATATTTTTTGAGATAATAAAGGGAGGGGGCTTTTGCCTTTTAAATCAGGAGACAGTGGTAGAAAATGGAGCAGGAAGGGGCCTGAAGCAGGTGTGTTGGTCTCACGTGTGCTGACTCTGCCTTCTTTGCAGCTGAGGAGTACCTGTCATTTGCCTTTGAGCATTGTCACCGTTCTAGTCAGAAGAACAAAAGGATGATTCTGATCTATTTGCTTCCAGTAAAAATGCTATTGGTGAGTGATTGTTAACTCCATGTTTATAGATCCTGGTGCTTTCACAAAGTTGACAGCTGATAGGTTTTTTAAAACCTAGCAGACAGTCTGTAGTTGATCACAGCCTGAGCTGTGTATGAGCACACCCCAAAATAAAGAAGGAGCATGCATTGTGTGTGGCCCAAACCCAGAGCTTCATGCCTTACGCCTCCAGGTCCTTCTAGAAAAGCTCTCCTTGTGTCTTGTTTCCCTTAAAAGTATTTAACTCGAGTTTAACTCGAGTTCATGTGACAAAATAAGTATGTATCATTTGTATTCCTCCCTTAAAACCTAAGTTAAAAGCAGTGGATTCACCAAGAAAGAAAAATGTCATTTCACGCTCTGTAGGTATTTCATTTAGTTACTAAAATGTATTTTTGATACTTGAAATAACTGGTAAGTTAATTGACTAATGAGAAAAGCATTGCACACAGGTGGCTAAAGCTTCTGTAGCTCTGAATGGATTGTGATGGAGAAGCGCTGCTGTGGCCTTGCCCTCCTCACTTCTCACCCCGTTTAACTGACAGCCAGTTTCAAATGCTTAGCTGATTCTTCTGGAAGCTACTTCCGTATGCCTACATCTCATGCTTATACTAGCATTTCTTCAGTTATCACTTTCCTGTTATAGAAATTCGAAGAAATGTGAGAAGGTCAAGATCAAGGTCACATGTCATGGACTGACAAAAGTGTATTGTACCCAAGTGTTCTGATTTCTAGACCTGTGTTGTTTTCCTGGTGTACTATGATGTGTTTAATCCATGGACATTCTAAGAAACTCAGGTTGCAATTTTCTTAAAACTTAATTCCTTGATATGAATATTTATCAAGGACAATTTTGTCAAAAATGAAAGCATTTTCATTCTGGAAAATTGACTCTGTCTTAGGGTCACATGCCCACTGTGGAGCTCCTGAAAAAGTATCACCTGATGCAGTTTGCAGAAGTAACCAGAGCTGTGAGGTAGCGTATGCCATCCTTCCTGTTTGGGGTTTTAAAAATGCAAGCCTGATGAGAGTTGACGTGCACGCTGTATGAGAAATTCACCCCCCTTCTGACGCGCCTCCTCCCTCACCAGTGAGGGCAACCTGCTGCTGCTGCACGAGGCGCTGGCGAAGCACGAGGCCTTCTTCATTCGCTGCGGGATCTTCCTCATCCTGGAGAAGCTGAAGATCATCACCTACAGGAACCTCTTTAAGAAAGTGTAAGCGTTTCCCAGGCACGTTGGGCTCCCAGTGCAGCTCTCGGCAGAGCAGTCAGTCGTCCAGGGCTGTTGCAGGCTAAGAGAGGAGGCCACCGTGTGGGTGGGGTCGTCATCTTCCTTTCATTGTGTGGGATATAATGAAGCCTCCGCCCACTGCCTCCTGGGGGCCCTGCGCGGAGACACGTGAGTAGCACAAGCTGTGCCTGGACTTCTGGGGGAGGTAAGCAGGTTCTGTGTGAGAAGATGACTTGAGACATCAGCCCTGAGAGCCACGGTACCACATTTCATCAGAGCACACAGGACTCGCCACTCACTCTCCTCCCTTAGTCCTGACCAAGTAGCCCTCCCAGCCACTCCTGCCTGTCACAGAGACAGATGCAGAGATCGTCATTCTTTTCCTCACATGTCTTCTGAGGCCTCGTCCCAGCAGGATCTCAGTTCAGTAAACTTCAGGCAAAGGCCAACTTTGTATAGAGCTGTGGGTAACACATCACAAACAGTAGGGACCCTATTTCGCTGAGTCTGTGAGACACAGCCCATTGTCAGGTGCTTCCTGATTTCAGGGAGATTAAAATGTGAAAAAAAAAACGCACCTTAATGAAATACTTAGAAAATAATTAAAAATTGTATTTGTACTAGTGACTTTTTAAAGACTGAAAAGTCAAATTAGATTTAATAGCTCTTTGAGAGTGTAGTTTAGAGTTTATCTAATAGGTGGGAATTTTTTTACTCCTTTAGAACACCGGCTTATTAAGAGGTGCCTTTTCCCTGCTGACTCACAGTGCCTTTTTTTGGCTGTGGAGTGTTGCATCCTGTCAGTAACCACAGTGATCTTCTCCCCTCTTCCAGGTATTTGTTACTGAAAACACACCAGCTGTCTCTGGATGCTTTTCTGGTTGCCTTGAAATTCATGCAGGTGGAAGACGTGGACATTGACGAAGTTCAGTGTATTCTGGCTAACTTGATATACATGGTGTGTGAGTCCTAGTTTTAATTTAAGCAGCTACTCACAGCAAGATTCAGCCCAGAATTTGAAGTTTCAGTGTGGTGGTGTTAAGATTGTTAAAAGGCCTTTTGCTTTTTTTTTGATAGAACTAATTTTAGCCCAGGAAATACCATTCACCAGGGCCCTTAGGAGCATGAGGGGATGGATAGTCTGTATGTTTGCATATTCTTTACTGGCGGTACGTCCCTCGGTATCTGTCAATTCTCCAACCCCCCTCGGATACCAAAATCCACAGGTGCTCCAGTCACTGGTAGGACGTAGTATTTGCATATGAGCTATGCACATTCTCCTGTATACTTTAAATTATCTCTAGGTTACTTAAAATACTCAGTGCACTGTAGATAGCTGTTATACTGTATTGTTTAGGGAATCATGGCAAGGGAAGAGCATCTGTACATGTTCATTACAGATGCATTTTTTTTTCCCAAATATTTTCAGTCCATGGTTGGATTCATGGATATGAAACCCACCATGGATATAGAGGGTTGATTGTATTTATTTTTATTTATTGTCTTCCCACTGAACTGAACTGTGCCGCTCTTGGGGAAGAATGCTAATGCCAAATTAATTAGATCACCCAGCATCTTTGACATGACTCAGATCCAAAAATGTAAACGAATTCCTCCCTTTCTGTCCTGCAGGGTCACATCAAAGGCTACATATCGCATCAGCATCAGAAGCTAGTGGTCAGCAAGCAGAACCCATTTCCTCCACTGTCCACAGTGTGTTGAAAGTACACGTAGCCCTGAGGACGGGTGAGCAGTTGCTTCTTTCCATTTTGGTTGTGCTGATGAGACCGGTCTGGTACTGTGACAAGGCTCCCTGAAGTCGGAAGTCTTGGAGGCGCTTTTCCCAGGGATGCTGAGGCTGAGATTTTCAGCACACCCGAGTCAATCTCCTTCATTTGGAACTAATTTCAGCCTGGTGAAAACCTGGAATTCCTTTTTCACAAAACTCGGCTGGTTCTGGAGTCTTTGTGAAACTTCTTTGAAGGAGGCTTTGCGTGAAGGCAGCTCCGGCTCACTTTTCCTAAGTGTGGTTCCTGAAGGCTGTCTTTGTAACTTTTTGTGGTTCTTTGTATAAAAAGGGTATTCTGAATTTATACACATGGCATGTTCTTCAGTATATCTTCCAGGATACATCTATTTTTATATATTAAATTTGAATATGTTATCAAAATGCTTGGTTAACTTAAGCCATCTTTTTAAAAGCAGAATTTAATTTGATTTAAATTTTCCAGATTTTATAGCTTGCCCGTATGGATGCTCCTCAATCTATGATGGGGTTACGTCCCAATAAACTTATTTTATTTGCCTTTGCTTTGTTGGTTAAAAAAAAACATTTCTTTTAAAAAACCATCTTAAATTGAAAATACATTTAATACACCTGCTACTAAACATTATGGCTCACTCTAGCCTTCCTTAACATAATCAGAAGCCTCCACTTAAGGCAAAATCAAACACAAAGCCGATTTTATTTTATAATAAAGTGTAGATGCCGGGCACGGTGGCTCACGCCTGTAATCTCAGCACTTTGGGAGGCCAAGGCAGGCAGATCACCTGAGATTGAGAGTTGGAGACCAGCCTGACCAACATGGAGAAACCCCGTCTCTACTAAAAATACGAAATTAGCCGGGCGTGGTGGTGCATACCTGTAATTCCAGCTACTTAGGAGGCTGAAGCAGGAGAATCGCTTGAACCCGGGAGGCAAAGGTTACAGTGAGCCGAGATCACGCCATTGCACTCCAGCCTGGGCAACAAGAGCGAAACTCCGTATCAAAAAAATAAATAAGAATAAAAATAAAAGTGTAAATACCTCGTGTAGCTTACCGAGTGCTGCACTGAGAGTGGAAACCGAAGGGGTGCGTGGACGCTGAGGCATGGGCTGCCCCTGAGTGCATCCCTTCGGCACCACAGCGAGATTGACAGTCGCTAAGTTGGGCCACTCACATTGGGCTGTTGGGGCTGTCATCACAGAATACCACAGGCAGCTTAAGCAACAGGAATGTTGCCTCACAGTTCTAAAGGCTGCAGGTGTGACTGAGATGGGGTTGCCAGCACGGTCGGCTTCTGGGGAGGGCTCTCTTCTGAGTTGCACACTTAAGAATAAGGTGGTATTCTTGCTGTGCTAGAGATGGTACCGATAAAGATGACTCTCTTCCCGCCTTTTTTGAGACAGGACCTCGCTCTGTCACCCAGGCTGGAGTGCAGTGGTGCAGTCAATGCTTACTACAGCCTGGACCTCCGAGACTCAAATGATCTTCCCTCAGCCTCGCAAGTAGCTGGGACCACAGGTGCATGCCACCACACCCAACTCATTTTTTTATTTTTTGTAGAGACAGTGTCTTGCTAATGGTGCACAGGCTGGTCTGGAACACCTGGGCTAAAGCAATTCTCCCGCCTCAGCCTCCCAGAGTGCTGGGATGACAGGCATGTGCTACCACACCTGGCTCTCTTCCTCTTATAAGGCCACAGTTCTGTCGGGTTAGGACCTCACCCTTATGACCACATTTAGCCTTAGTTACCTCCTGAAGACCTTACCTCCAGATACAGTCACATTGGGGTTAGGGCTTCAATGTAAGAAATTTGGGGGACACGGTTTAGTCCTCAGCACTGCCATTTTTCAGAGTATGCACATTTCCCCGTTTATAAAAAATTTACTAAAGAAGAACACAAACTATATGAGCTCATCTTTGCAAAGTTACTGCATTTGAAAGCTGCTTGTGCAAGGAGGGGCTATTCTACAAAGTGTGAATCCCTCTTTCTCTCTGTCTAGGCCGCGCAGTGCAGGACTCACTTTGTGTGGCTCCTTCCTCAGGTTCCCCTGGATGCAGAAACTGCCCCAGGGCTTCAGCAGCACTCCTTAGCTCGCTCCTACATCTGCAAGTCTGCAGTTTCTTCGGAGCTGGGCGGGGAAGTTTGCTGGCTCTTCTGGGGCCCAAATGGGCCCCTTTGAAGGTGACTCATTCCCGCGTATCAGCCCGGGCTCTCACCTGGGGCTCAGCAGGGCTGTGGGTGGGCTCCCCTGTTTATCTCCACATGCAGGGAGCTGGATTCTGGGAGCACAGATCCCAGTAGAGCCAGGGAAGCCAGATCTCTTTTATGCCCTGCTCTCCTAAGTCACACCCAGATTCCAGCCATGGACTGCTACATGTACACACAAGAGATGAATGCAGGAGGGCAAGTGCCTGTGCCTGTGGAGTTCATGCCAAGGATCCTCTTGACCTACAGAGCTGCTCCCCACCAGCAGCAAGGTCCTTAGCGCTGGCAGTCGTGACAAGTGCCTCCTACATCCTGTGGAGCAGACACGGAGCAAACTCATGCCGGTGGAGGCTTTGGGTGCTGTGTCTGTTTTCTAGCTCCCCATGTGTCCAGTGGGGCCCCGTTCTCTTGCAGTGTTGGGTACAGAAATCTGATCTTCCCTGCTGCTCAGCATGGGCCTTGAACATCCTTCAACTTTTGATTTAAATGATTTTCCTACAGTAATTTGAATATTGGAATTTCTACCAGCATAGCTGAATTTCATTCTGGATGTAATAGTGGTAGAAAGCTCAGGTTTATCAACATTTCTGGGTAACGTATTGAACCGTCCATAGTGACACCTAAAGTCAAGGACTGATACTTTAAGGTAATTGAATGGTTATTCTTAGCAATGAAAGAAACAACCTCAGTGTAGGTGTCCTTACGTTTACCTCTTGGTGTTCAGGCCTCTGTCAGTTCGTTCTCACACTGCTATAAAGAACTGCCTGAGACTGGGTAATTTGTAAAGGAAAGAGGTTTAATGGACTCACACTTCCACATGACTCGGGGGGCGGGGTGGGGGGCCTCGGGAAACCTACAGTCATGGCAGAAGGGGAAGTGAGCATGAGAAAAACTGCCACTTTTAAAACCATCAGCTCTCGTTAGACGCCCTCACTATCACGAGAACAGCATGGGGGAAACCGCCCCCGTGATCCAATCACTTCTCGACACGTGGGGATTACAATTTGAGATGGAATTTGGGTGGAGACGCAGAGCCAAACCATATCAAGGCCTGTGTCCAGCATGGCAGCATTCAAGTTCACGGGCGAACACATGGCCTATATCAGTGTGTTTACATGGATTCAAATATTGGACTTAATCTCTGCCCAAGTGTAAACTAGTTTGGCCCTTTTAAAACATCATCACAGGCTGGACGTGGTGGCTCACATTTATGATCCCAGCACTTTGGGAGGCTGAGGCCAGTAGATTGCTTGAGCCCTGGAGTTCGAGACCAGCTTGGGCAATATGGCAAAATCCATCTCTGCAGAAAATACAAAAATTAGCTGGGCATGGTGGTCCACACCTGTAGTCAGGAGGCTGAGGTGGGAGGGTCAGTTGAGCCCAGGAAGTCGAGCCCACAAGGAGCTGGGATCGTGCCCTGTACTCCAGCCTTGGGCAACAGACAGATCCTGTCTCAAAAAACAAGAAAAACAGTCATCATAGCTAGCTTCCCTTTTCTTGAGTTTTATTGTTTTGTTAGATTTGTTTATGGTGTGGTTTCTAAGCATGTCATTAAATGCCAGTAGAGTAGTTATTTCATTTTGAAGGCCCCTCATGTCTCTGCTGACAATCTGGGCCTGTAGCTTTCTCTGATTGTTCCTGATTTCACAGATTTCACCATTATGCAGGGAGGGTCTTCATATACTTTGCCTCTGCCCAGCTGTGTTTGAAATAGGTTTTTTTTTTTTTTTTGAGACGGAGTCTCACGCTGTTGCCCAGGCTGGAGTGCAGTGGCATGATCTCGGTTTACTGCAACCTCTGCCTCCCGGGTTCAAGTGATTCTCCTACCTCAGCCTCCTCAGTAGCTGGGATTACAGGCGCGAGCCACCACACTCGGCAAAGATTTTTTTTTTTTTTGTATTTTTGGTAGAGACGGAGTTTCACCATGTTGGTCAGGCTGGTCTCGAACTCCTGACCTCGCGATCCGCCTGCTTCAGCCTCCCAAAGTGCTGGGATTACAGGCGTGAGCTACTGCGCCCGGCCTGGAATAGTTTTCAAGCAGGGCTTCCACTCTAGTAAATCCAAATTTGTAATAGATGTACCAGAAGCAAGATTGCAGACATTTCTGCAGCATTATGTACAGAAAGCCTGCCATGTTCATTAGTTGATTTTAAAATCATTAGTAGACATTTAAAGCAGTGACTTACTTACCTTATTGTAGTTTGAGAATAATACAACCAAACTTCACTAAGACTTTAAAATTCACACTAGTGTTGCTTTTTGCCAAGGACCTTTCAGAGAAATGAGCCATTTCATCTACAGATTGGAGAAAAGAAGTTTAATTCTGGGGTTAAAGCATAAATGAAAGAGAGTGTGCTGAAGAACAGTAAGGCTTAAAAACCCAAGTTATGTGTAAATTGTTTTCAACTCAAGAGAATATTTGTCCACCTACATTTTCAATCCCCTTTTTAAAAGTCCTCTCTGCTTTTCAACAATGCTCTGCTTTGACTGGTGGAGAAGCAGCTGTGCCCCTTCCTTAACTAAGTCAGAGTTAAAATGTGAACATTTACACCATTTCTGTCCATTTCAGTGCAAATTCAGACCCTGCTAGGAGCTCCAGTCTCCAAGAAAGTTTCACTGGGGGCTGGACTGCAGCTCTGTCTTTGGTACTTGCATTGCAGCTGCAGCCTTCATGACAGCAGGTGTTCACTGTGATTCAGCACGTGCTGTCCTGGTCTGTTCTACAAAATACCATGGACTGGGTGATAACAGAAACTCATTTCTCACAGATCTGGGGGCTGGGAAGTCCAAGATCTGGGGGTCAGCAGATTTGGTGTCTGCTGAGGGCTCTCTGTCTCCAGGGTAGCACCTTGTTGCAGTATCCTCGCGTGGGAGAAGAGATGGAAGGGGCTGGCAGAGCCCTCGTGGCCTAGTCACCTCCCGAGGGCCCCACCTCCCCATATCATCATCTTGGGGTAAGTTCCAATTTCGGAGTTTTGAAGGGACACACACTCCAGCCACAACAGTGCTGGGCGTTGCCCTAGCTGCCCATCAGCCCATTGGTGAGGTGCTGGGACTCCACCCTGGGCGACCCTGAGGCATGAAGAGGTGGAGCAGTTGTCCAAGAGCCACATGGTGGGACGAGCAGAGAGCTGGGTCTCAGTGCTCAGCCCTGACCTGGGGCCCCGGAACTTTCTGTGGGAACCCTCCCAGAGAAGGGCGGGTGCACAACCCCGTGAGACGCCGGCACGCCTCCTCAGCCTCTCTTGTGCTCTCTGGCCCTTTCCTCTAATGCTGCCTCTCTGGGGTACCCACAGAGTCATTCTCCTCCATTGCCAACCTGCTTCTAGTGGCTGCTTCTGCACTGAGCCATGGTCCTCAGTCACAGTGGCAATTGGTGAACCAACAGAGGAGGTCACTTTCTGCTGTAACCAGTGATTGCTGTCGCTTCTGCGCCAGAACACACTCACCTGTGTGCAGGCTGGGGTGGCTATTCCCTGAGCACAGAGAATACTGGACTTGGAGAAGGAAAGAATTTCTGGAAACCAGGCTGTTTTATGACTGACAGATTATCTTATTATTTAATGTATCTCATGTTTTAAGGTCTCTGTTGAGATAAAGAGTTCCAGGGAAAGAAAGGTCACAGTGCTCGGTAAATGACCCAGCAAGCGGCGGCTCTGCTGCTGCATGGGCTGAGCGGGTGGTCCAGGGCTGTGATGGCCTCTAAGTGTGTGATGAAGTTTCAGTGCCCTCCATGGTGGCAGTGCCAGCTTGGTATCCCACTTCCGGTTGTGTTGTTCTTTCTGGCTGAGTTTCAGTTAGTTCATGATCTGTTTAAACCAGAGTGAGTACCTAGAGACCTTGGTGACAAGGACCATGCGAGTTTGCTCTCCTGCTGGCTGCGAGCCCAGGACCCCCGTGAGGAACCAGGAGCCTCCGTGTTCTCTGGTGACCACACTTCCCTCCATCCAGTGCATGGCCGCCATGCTGCTTCTCTCACAGTAGGTCCTGGTGGTGACGGTCACATTCAGGACCTGTCCGCACTCCTCCCCCTCCACAAGTGTGACAGGCAGCATGGTCAGCGAGTTGCCCAGATCAGTGCCATTGCGTGCCCAGCCGCTGAGGAGGCCCCTGGTGCGCGGGATGAGGAGGTGCTCAGCGAAGTCCTTCTCAGGGGTGCACACGGGGAGCCCTGCACCTGGGCACTGGATGGGCCACTCCAGCTCCAGCAGTGACAGGTCATTCTCCCCTGTGTCCGCGTCATACCGCATGTGCACATGGACGTGCGTTATCTTGATCATCAGCGGGTCTTGGCTCGTTCTGTTAAAATCTGAAATCATGAACAATCGCTAGTTCTTTACAGTCTGATTTTCAAGGGGACATAACGCTCAGAAACGAGCTTCTCAGGGAGCCATGTGAGGAGGGAGAGACCGGCCCTGGAGGACCCGCAGGCTCACTGCCCCGTGGTGTGGACACTGTGCCTTTCTGCAGACAGAAAGGCCACTCACAGATTGCAAGATTGCAACCAAGTGCCACGGCCTTTAAAAACAGTCAAGGTCAGTTCTTCTGTTTTGGAGTGCAATGGGGTGTGGTGAAATGATTAAAAAGTAGGAAGCAGTGATGTGGAATTTCTCCAGGCCAGTCAGACATTGGCTGTTGAGAAGTGGTTTTCATGTTATTTTGTTGATTGAAAAATATTTAAGGGCCAGGCGCAGTGGCTCACACCTGGAATCCCAGTGCTTCGGGAGGCCAAGGCAGTTCGATCACTTAAGGCCAGGAGTAAAGACCAGCTTTTCCAACATAGCAAAACCCCGTTTCTACTAAAAATACAAAAAATTAGTGGGATATGGTGGTGCACGCCTGTAGTCCCAGCTACTCGAGAGGCTGAGGCAGGAGAATCACTTGAAACCAGGAGATGGAGGTTTCAGTAGGCCGAGATCGTGCCACAGCACTCCAGCCTTGGCGACAGAGTAAGACTCTGTCTCAAAAAAAAAAAAAAAAAAAAAAAAGGGAAGAGTAAAAACATACCTTTTTTTTTTTTTTTTTTTTTTTTTTGAGACGGAGTCTCGCTCTGTCACCCAGGCTGGAGTATAGTGGCGCGATCTCAGCTCACTGCAAGCTCCGCCTCCCGGGTTCACGCCATTCTCCTGCCTCAGCCTCTCTGAGTAGCTGGGACTACAAGCGCCCGCCACCACGCCCGGCTAATTTTTTTTTGTATTTTTAGTAGAGACGGGGTTTCACTGTGGTCTCGATCTCCTGACCTCGTGATCCACCCGCCTCTTTTGAGGTTCTTCAGAGTCATAGAGCATGTTGACAGGTTAATATGGAACTTTTCAGCCTCCCGACGGGGTAGAAACTATTGTGTGTTTGGACAGATAAGGAAATAGGCACATGGCTGGGTGCAGTGACTCAACGCCTGTAATCCCAGCCTTTGGGAGGCCAAGGCAGGCAGATCACCTGTGGTCAGGAGTTCGAGACCAGCCTGGCCAACATGGTGAAACCCCATCTCTACAAAAATACAAAGAAATTAGCTGGCCACAGTGGCAGGTGCCTGTACTCCCAGCTACTTGGGAGGCTGAGACATGAGAATCGCTTGAACCCAGGAGGCAGGGTTGCAGTGAGCCCAGATCATGCCACTGCACTCCAGCCTGAGGGAAAGAGTGAGATTCTGTCTCAAAAAAAAAGAAAAAAGAAAAAAAAGAAATAGGCACAGATAAGCCGATGAGAAGGCCACTGTCTCAGCCCAAGGTCTCAACTGCTGGGGATTCGAGCCCCATTCTTCCGACTTTTAGCCAATTACCCATCTCTTATGCCATAACTGCTCAGTTTCAGTGGGAAATGAAGTCATCCTTATGTAGGTTGTGATTTCCTCCCTTGCTGAGTGTGAGTTAGCACTTGCCCATCGCTGGGCCCAGGCTTGGGCTAGGTATTTTACATATGCTTCCTGAGTTTATAAGTATCTCAGTTTTATTGACAGTAAATTCAGTTCTATGTTGCATTAGAAACAGTCCAGTTTTAAATTTTTCATTTCATTCTTACATAGGATAGTGTATTTCCAATGTGGTTTTATAAAAACTCATGATAGAATACTTACGTGTTTTTACACTAATATTCCTGTGTAACAGTGAACATTTTGCTGTTGTCAGTACAAAATTTTCCTGTATTATAACAGCACCACAGAAGTCTTTTCCTTCGGAATTTGTTAACTTTACCTTTAAAAATCAAAACAGACAATAAATAGCTGGTGACAATTTGCAGGATTAGGGGCAGGAAAGTCTACTGGTTAGGGATATGGACTCCAAAGGCAGACAGCCGTATTTGAATCTTGCCCCAGCACTCAAATGGCTACAGGATTGTTAACGAATTGCTGACAATCTAAGCTTTTATTTGCTCAGGGATTAAATGGGGCCGGCACTTCCCCTTTCTGCCCAGGTGAAGTAACAGTGATCAGATTTACCATCCCACCTGAAGCAAAAAACTGACAAAATCTATGGAATGATGGTTTTCAGGGATCGTAATCCCCAAGAAACAACTGTCTCAGCTACTGTCCAGAATTTCCGTGGCGCAGAGCAGGACGGGGCATCTCAGTTGGAGCCCTGCTGACTCCCTAAATTGAAGAGAGAAAGCTGAGAGCCCAGGGAGGCCACAGGGGCTGGAGTTTGCAGAACAGAGTCCTGCACAGGAGAGAGCTTGGTAGAGAATGCCGGAGGATGGCCGCATGCCTAGCAGTTTTCAGCAGAGCAGTGGTGATCACATGTGTACGTGGAGACTAATTATGGCTGGGAAAGAACCACCCAAGAGGGTGAGAGGGACCTGTGCTAGACACTCACACAGGCTGGGAATAGCGATTGCTTCCACCAGCTGAGTTAAAACATCCCTGACTCGGCGGGGCATGGGGTAGGATGCATAGAAGGGTTTCACTTCAGTAGTCAGAATAACTAGCTCTAGACTGAGCGCTGCCCTGGTCCTACTGACAAATCTTAAGAGCAATGTGCCAAAGGATGAAAGTATTTCCAACTTAACTGCGTCCCAGGACAATATCCAAGTGTATGTATAGAGCACAAAATATTCAGCACCTCAGAGGATAAAATTCACAATGTCTGGAAATCCATTACAGCATACAAACAGGAAAATGTGACCCATGATGAGAAGAAAAATCTCCCAAAACTGAGTCAGCACTGACAGATATTAGTAGACAAGGACAATTAAACAGTGATTGTAACTGTAGTCCAAGTGTTCCAAAAGTTAAGAAGTAGTGACAGAAATACATATTTTTAAAAACCTAAATTAAACTTTTGAATGACAGCTACAGTGTATGAGGTTAAACATCCACTGGCCAGGATGAATGGCAGATTAGACATTGAAGGCATCACAACAGAAACTATCAAAAGTAAAACACGGAGAGAAAGGAGATTTTTGAAAAATGAACAGACCATCTCTGAGCTATGGGATTTCAAACAGCTTAAGATACATGTAATTAAAGTCTCAAAACAGAGCAGGGAGAAGGAAGAGAGGAAAAAATATCTGAAAATAATGGGCCAGGCATGGTGGCTCAGGCCTGTAATCCTAGCACTTTGGGAGGCTGAGGTGGAAGGATTGCTTGAGCCCAGGAGTTTGAGACCAGCCTGAGCAACATAGCAAGACCCCATCTCTACGTGAAATTTAAAAATTAGCTGTGTGTGGTGGTGCACACCTATGGTCCCAGCTACTTGAGAGGCTGTGGTGGGAGGATCACCTGAACCCAGGAGGTTGGGGCTGCAGTGAGCCATGATCACACCACTACACTCTGGCCCAGGCAATAGGGCGAGACCATGTCTCAAAAAAAAAAAAAATTATGACCAAATATTTTTCGAATTTGACAAACTCTATTAGCCCACAAATACAAGAATCTCAACAAACTCTATGTGCAAGAAACATAAAGAAAGCAATACACAGTATAATTAAACTCAAAATCCATGATAGAGGAAATCCTAGAAAGTTAAAAAGCATTTAACCAATATCAAAGGGGCCCTTTAGGCAGGAGGAAAACGATACCAGAGGGAGGCCTGGATCTACACAAAGCAGCAAGGAACACTGGAAAAGGTTATGACATCCCATTAAATATTTATCCACATGCCACTGTATATGTAAGGTTTTTTTTCTTATTCTTTAAACTTCTTTAAACTTTTTTAAAACTTTCTTATTCTTTAAACAAAAATAATGGAAGTATAGAGTGGCATTTTTAACATCTGTAGATGTAAGACCTATGCCAAAACCAGCACCCAGGTCAGGAGGGGAGGAATGGGGCATGATTGCTATAAGGACTCATGCTACAGTGAGCGGATGTGGCGTCGTCGAAGGTGGAGTGGACTGTGATAGGGTAAAGATGTATTCTCCAAACTGTGAAGCAACCGCCAACAAAGAACCAGAGATGATAAACCAACAAAGGAGAGAAAACAATCATAACAATATATAGTTATTCTAACAGAAGGCAGAAAAAGGGGAAAAGAACAGATGAGAAAAATAAAAGATAGCAAGATGATAGCTTTAACCCTAAGCATATCAACAATTACAATAAATGTAAAATGTCCTAAATACCCCAATTAAAAAGCAGAGATTTTTCAGACTGGATAAAAATGAAAGGCAGTTATATACTACCTATAAAACGTACCTTATTTATTTTTTAAACATGTACTTTATAAAAATACAAATAGGTTAAAAGTAGAAGATTGGAAAAAGATAAGTCATGCTAACATTAATAATTAGAAAGCTAAAGTGTCTATATCAATATCAGACAAAGGGGATTTTAGAGCAAATAATATTACCAGGGATACAAAAGGAGAAAACAAGAAGTTGTTTGAAGGATTAAATGAAATAAAGCATGTACCCACATAGTACGGGTACTGGCTCTGGAAGTGTTAAGTGTTACAATTTTCAATGGTCTAATAAAATGCAAAATGCTGAGCCAAGTGAAAAAGTTTTTTTCAACTTTACCGTGGCATCGTTCCTGGAACTCTTTATGTGTTTATGAATAATAGCTGCCACTTGTTGAATACCTACCATAAGTCAAGAACATTATCTGTAATCCTCACTGCAACTCTAGGGGTGAGATCCTCACTTTAAAGGGGATAAAATCAAGTTCTAGAGAAGACGGCGCTTGCGCCATCAGTCTGCCAGACTTCTAGTAAAATTTCTTCCCTAGGAGGTAAGAAACAAGGAAGTTCTAAAGATAATCTTCAACCCTATATCCTGCTAGGTCACTTAATTATTCTCCTTTTCAAAGTTTGTTTTAGGAAAATTCCATATATTCAGTTAAATAACTTCAGAACAATTTATAATACTGAAGTAAAAATCTAATAGTATGTAGCCTGCCTAAGTCAGTGTCCTGTGTCTAGAGAATGCCACCTCCCCGGTTATATGGCTCTTAGCCTTGCTGGTATGAGCGCTACGGTTGCAGACTAGAATTACGCCCTGTCTTCCCTCGGGTAAGCTGGGAAGCTGAAGACAGCCTGCAGGTGGTAGAGCAGACCCTGTCACTACCTATGGAGGACCACTGCACTCCGGGCCTCCCAAATATCGACGCTCAGCGCACTCATGGGACAGACAGCGATAGCAAGAACTGTCTTAGAAAGCTTGGGCAGGAAAGGTGATAAAAGATTGAGAGGAAGTTTGCAAAGCTGGCAATAGACCATTCCCGCTTCCATCCCCGCCTTCCATCACTGTCTGCTTTGCCTCCCTTCGGTCTCTTCCTTTCCACCCTGGAGCTGGGTGGCTTCAAGTCCTTGAGCTCCATCCTGTTCTCTACCAGTCCACATGACTGCCAGAGTGAGTGGGCTGGGCACAGCTGTGTTGTAACAATCGGGTGAAACTGAAGGATGTCACACACAGAAACCTCAGGGGCTTGTTGCTCACAGGCCCTCACGAGGGGGGCCCCTGAGGCTGTGCCATCCACACGGCAGCCACACTCGGGTACAGAGCATTGTGGACACGAGGGCTGCACCTCAGTGTAAATTCACACCAGATTCCAAAGATTCAGTGTAAAGGAAAAAGGCAAATAACCTCAATAATGTTTATATTCATTACATGGGGAAATAATGACACTTATATTGGGTTAAATATCAAAATTTCACATGCTTTTACTTACATTATTGTGGCTACTAGAAAATTTTAAATTATGTGGTTTACATTGCATTTCTATTGGACAAGGCTATTCTGAAGGAAATACTCAGGCAGAAGGAGATAATTGTGTTAGAGCCCTGAAAGGCAAGGAAAGTGGAAAACGAAGTAAGTAAATCAGAGCCAGTGTTGGTGGTATAAAACCATAATAACAAAAATCATAATATCTATTTTGTGCAGCTATACAGAAGGCAAGAAAAGAATAAAATACTGGCCAGACAGCAAATGGACCCAGAATGAGGTGCTGGGAATCAGCCTGAGGAGGGAGAAAAAGCTGACTTTACATGTGCTAAATATGGATGTTTATGTGTCAAGAGTGACCATTAAATAAACAAAGTGAATGATGAGGCTCACGCCTGTAATCCCAGCATTTTAGGAGGCCAAGGCGGGTGGGTCACTTGAGGTCAGGTGTTCGAGACCATCCTGTCCAACATGGCGAAACCCCGTCTCTACTAAAAATATAAAAATCAGCTGGGCGTGGTGGCACATTCCTGTAATCCCAGCTACTCAGGGGGCGGAGGCAGAAAAAGCTCTTGTGCCCAGGAGGCGGAGGTTGCAGTGAGCCGGGACTGGACCACTGCACTTCAGGCTGGGTGACAGATTGAGACTCCATCTTAAAAAGAAAAATCAAAAACAAATGAATGGTTAACTTCTAAACCAGCCAAGGAGGGGAAAAGGGAACAAAAATGAATGCCAAACTAGAGAAATTTAGTGAACAAAATAACAAAGCTAGAATGCCAGGCCGAGAGCAGAGCCAGTGCCTGAGCTGGTGCTCAAGCTGTTGCTCAGCCACTCTGTGGCTACACCCAGGTCCCCAGGTTGGGGCAGCCCACCACTGAAGTGCTTCCCAGGCGTGCTGTGATTTCGAGATGCTTACGTTCTGAGAAAATGACGTTGGCAACAGTTTGGAACTGCAGAGGAAAGGTGTTGGGGGCCGTAAATAATGCTATCCTTTTGTATTAGTTATGAACTCAGCATTAGAACATGGTTGGAAGTGTGAATAGAGGTTAGTCAATGCAGTCAATAGCCCATCAAAGTCAGGATGCCTGATTCACTTAGTTGTTAACATTTCTATTTAGGAAATGACAAGTAAGGTGAAAGTCGTAACAATAAATTGAAGCACGCGGAGAGCGCTCTGTTACCTGCCACGGGAGGTCCTGTAGGTCTGGTGCACACTTCTCAGAGGTCAGCACCCCGCAGGCACACTGGTCTGCATTTGAGGCAGCAACATAAGAATAAGAATCAGCGCCTTCCCAGCGAATGTCAGACTCTGTCTAGGGTGTTAACCATTGCATAATTCCGTCTATGGTACTAACCATTATAATCTTATCCTTAATGCTGATGAATGCGCAATAATTCACACAGACACGTAGACTGGAGTTAAACCACCCCCTCACGGCACTCATGGTTTAGCTCAGAGTGGTCTGAGCAAGCACTAGTGACAGAAATTGCACTTTCTAGCACTGCCATTGCTCCAGCGTGGAGACGCGGACCACCTTCTGAGTCATGGCAACTCCTTATCACAAATCCGCGGGCTTCACCTAGTACTACAGAAGAAGGAAGGAGGATGTGGACCGGGTCGCTGGCATTGGAAGCCGGAGGCCGCTGTGGTCTGAGCACTCACCGTGGGGAACGCACTGTTTGTGGTCCTCACCAAGCCTGTAGCCCTGAGCACAGCTGCACGTGTAGGATTCCTGTCCCGGGAGGCAGAAGTGTTGACACCCATCAATCCGCTCTGGGTGACATTCATTTTTAGCTGAAAAGGAAAAAAAACAGAAATGCTAGCTTGGAAATGGTCATTTTATCACAGCCTTGCACGCAGTTCTGGTGTTTCGGTCCATGTTCATTTTATCACAGCCTTGCACACAGAGTTCTGGTGTGTTGGTCCATGTGTTCTCATTCTCTTCAGATCGTTGTCCTTTGTGTCAGTGTTTCCCACATGTCCGTATTTCAGGAATGTGCATGTAGAACAAAGACTCCATGAGTGAGGCCAGGCGCGGTGGCTCACACCTGTAATCCCAGCACTTTGGGAGGCTTTGAGACTTTGAGCAGCTGGAATGGGGGCTCTCCACCAAGAGGGAGAAGATTAAGAAAGGGGCACATGGTGGGTGAAGGTCAAAGCCCCCTTTGGTCGTGGTAAATTTGGGGTGTCTGTGAAGGCACTAGCTGGGGCATCAAGGAGGCAGATGGAGCAGAAATCTGGACTTCGGAGGAGAGGGCTGGGCTGGAAGGAAGGTTTTCCCCAGAGAAACGGGCTCCGAGTTGACCAGTGGTGCTGAGAACAGAGCACGCTTGTTGCTATAGTTGGCGATGATGGACACTGACATTTGGCGGGTATTTAAGGATATTTGTTTATATGCTTTGCGTCTTCCCTGTCTGCAGTCTACCACTGGGGGTCTGGCACTGAGGATGCCTGTGTGTGACCCCCAGCCTGTGAGCAGATTGTGAATGGTTGAGGCAGGGGTGGGGAGGAGAGGGGCCCATGCCATGAAAAGTATGGGGGCCTGTCTGGAAGGGGCAGCTCAGAATGCAGCCAGCCCCCTGGGCGTGGTTTCTGGAGGAGAATCTGGTTGGGATGAGAGGAATCCCCTGGGGTGAGCCAGATCGCGGTTCACACAGGCACCTTCGTGTCTACACTTCAGGAGAGGCCTATTGGGACCCTGGCCGAGGATGTGAGGCCCACCTGCCCAGGGAGGCCCTTGGGGGGAGGGGACGGCCAGGGCCTCACCCAGCTCGCAGTTGCTGCCCTCATAGCCGGGGGAGCAGGTGCAGGTGTAGCCCCAGATGCTGTCCTGGCAAGATCCGTTGTGGAGGCAGGGCTGGGAGATGCACGGGGAGCCGCCTGCAGGAGGAGGATGGGGGTTGGCGTGGTGGTGACAGGAACGGGGACCTGAGCAGGAGGAGGACGGAGTGGGGGTGGCAGCAGGGACGGGGACCTGAGCAGGAGGAGGGTGGGGTGACAGGAACAGGGACCTGAGCAGGAGGAGGACAGAGGGGAGCAGGGATGGGGACCTGAGCAGGAGGAGGACGGGGGGATGGGGTGGCAGGGACGGGGACTGAGCCCTCTCATGCTGCTCCCCATGCCGTCGCCTGGCCCCCAGGACGCTCCCCTCTCAGGACACAGGGCCTGGCTGCCGGTGCCTCCCGCTCTGCTGGGCGCTCTTTCTTCGTCCGCATGCGGCCCCCTCTGTCCTGCCCCATCAGCCCTTCTCTGGCCTCCCCGGCCTCTCCCGCTTCCTTCTGAGCCCAGTTGTCCCCGTGCTTGTCTGGTGGTGGCTGCAGCTCTTTGCTTACTCATTCCCAGGTGGGTCCTTACCCTGGCCTCCCCCAGCCCCGTGGGTCTCCATCTATGTCACTTCTGTCCCATGCTCTTCTGCAGTTGCTCACCTGGAGCTCCTCCCTCGGGAGGAGTCCCCTAACCAAAGTCTCCATCAGGGCTATGACTTTCCAAAATTTGAGACGAGTTCTGATCCTGCTGCAGCATGAGGCTTCCCAGGAGCCCAGGAGCCAGGCGGCTGGAGGAGCTGCTCTGGGGGGGCCCTCCTGGCCTGTGGCCCATGTCCCAGAGTGCCCAGAAACTACCCAGACACTGGGTAAGACAAACCAGGCGCTGCCCGTGGCCCTGGTGGCAGAGCCCGGGGGCTTCCTGACCTGGTCCTTGGGGAGAGTCAGAGCTGCGCCCTTCCCTGGAGAGACATCGTGGGTCCCAGAGCCAAAGGCTTGGCATCCGCTGACCTGGGGTCATGAAGCGTCCTAAGCCCACCCCCTCACCTCATCCCGAGGAGTTAATACTTCTGAGGAGATGAAGGAAACCACTTACCCTTATATCGTCTCCAGAATTCATCCTTTAGAGTTAAAACATAAAAAATGGGATATTACAAATGGGATATTTGTTTTTCTGTATTCTTTCCTGTAGATGAACTTGAAGGTAAGAAAATGTTGATTTTGTTCACCTAATAGGACAATAGTGGTTGAAACAATGCACAATTTTCCTGTTTTACAGCCTGTTTGTTTATGTTAAATGTATAGTAACTAAATGTATCTGTAAGATACATTACTCAACATGTGCCTACCACCACCTATTTGAGGAAGGCCAGAGTCTATGACGTGGCACAAACCCACCACACACAGCCCCTAACGTGGCCCTTCCCTCCTAGGGCCAATCTCCACGCCACCCTCCACAAAAGCACATGATATAGAAGTCACATCACCTTTTCACTTTTTATAAACCGAGTTGAATTTTAAAGATATATACCTGTGTAGGGAGTGGGGACGCTTAGTTTGGGGTAGGAGTATCTAAAATTAGAATTATTCAGACTTGAAGCCTAGAAAGAAAATGTATAAAAAATAGTATCTCCCAAGATCATATTTGGACTTCTAACAACTTGAATCATGTCATAAGTAGTAAATGAAAAACAATTTACCAGGAAGTCTGAAAAATGAAATTTAGGGCAAAATACTTTGAAAAATTTTTACACTTTTCACATGCCTTCAGGATTTCTATGAGTTGTATTAAAAATGGTCTATTTCATAAGAGTTCTCTTATAGATAGGTATTTACGAAACGAGAATTTTAAAAACATTAATTATACTAGAGAAACAGGTCAACATTTAATTAAGAATCAGCTTTAGGCTGGGAACAGTGGCTCACGCCTGTAATCCCAGCACTTTGGGAGGCCGAGGTGGGTGGATCACAAGGTCAAGAGATCGAGACCATCCTGGCCAACATGGTGAAACCCCGTCTCTACTAAAAACAAAAAAATTAGCTGGGCTTGGTGGCAGGCGCCTGTAGTCCCAGCTACTTGGGAGGCTGAGGCAGGAGGATCACTTGAACCCAGGAGGCGGAGCTTGCAGTGAGCTGAGATCACACCACTGCACTCCAGCCTGGGCAACAGAGTGAGACTCTGTCTCAAAAAAATACAAAATAAATAAATAAAATAGCAAATTCTTACTTGTGTTATTTAGAGCATACACGCAGTCACATGTGAAGAAAATCATTTATGTAATCCCAAGCATGGATTATGATTTTCTTACTGTGTGGCATCCCAGAGAGGATGTTTCTGTTTTCAAGTTTTTTTAAGGTATTGAAACCACTAAGTCTCCATTAAAAGCACGAAATTCTCTGAAAGCCACCACAAGCTGGGCGGCGTGTATGTTGGGTGTCTGATCAGTGTGTGGGCCTTGCCTGACCTGAAGAAAAGAGTCCAGTGGGCTCTGAGCTGACTTCCGGCCCCACTCACTGCTGTAGGGAAGGGTGGATTAAGTCGCTTCTCTAAATTGTTTCCTCATCTGTAAAACTGGGATTGTGTCAACCTCATCGGTAAGTAAATAGGCTAATTAATTAAGCTTAATCTCTGAGAAATGATGCTCCCTGGGCCAGCAGAAGTCTAAATAATGAGGCGGCCTGTGGTTTGTGGTGGGGGTACATACAGTGACTACTTCGTTTTCAAACACTTCTCTTGCTTCTTCATAGACACAGATTTCTTCATAACATTCTTTTTCCAAGTTTCCCTCGAAGAGTTCTTCCAGAAGATAGGAGCCCGCACGCATCCACCTCACCAGAACGTCGTTTGCCTTGGTGGCTGGGAGAAATACTACAGACGAGACAAGAAGGCAGATGACTGGGAGCACCCAGGGCCCTGCTTGCCTGGCTTCCGCCCTGGCCGGCCGCCAGCCCCAGCCCCAGCCCCCTCCGTCTCCACAGGCTCTCAGCCTGCGAGGGCCTCAGGGCCACCCCGCTACTCCCTCCCCCGAGGTAGGCAAGCACTTCATCCTCTGGGTGAATGGACCAGCCCCGGGATCAGTGCAGATACACTAAGGTTCTGCAGAGAGGCCACGGGCCTCAGGAAAGTGGAGGAGGGAGGGCTCCAACTGGGTTTTGGGTCCAAGTGCGAAGGAAGGCCGAGCTGGGGTCAAAGGTCACCGTGCTGAGAACTGGGGACCAAGAGCCGTCAGCTCCTATGCTGCCTCTGTGCACAGCATTTAACATCTTGATAAAACACAAAAAGAAGAAACTTATATGTTGCAGCAGGCTCTGCGATTTCCAGGAGGAGAAGGCAAACCAGTCGGCCCACGGCAGTGGTCTCTGGAGCCTCTTCCCACCTGAGGGTCCCAAAGCATGTTCTGTCCCTCTCCTGGAGGGTCAAAGCCCAGGCCCTTCCCATCCTCCCTCCTTTTCTCTCGGTGCTGAGGGTTACAGCAGAGGCGGCTCAGTTAAGTGTGGCTACAGTAAGTGCTGGGCAGGTGGGCAGGGAGTCACCCACTCAGGGAGGGAGACCATGGGGCCAGTGGGAGACCATGGGGCCAGCGGGGACACTGGGTGTTTTGACTTGCAGCTTTCCTGGACGCCTGTGCAGGCAGAGTCAGAATGGAGTCCATGTCTGTTCCTTCAGTGAAGTGGCTGGTGGTAGAAGGGTGGCAGGCAGGCAGGGTGGCTGCTCCCTGGCTATGTCTCCTGACTCAAAACTGGGCATTCCTGGCCAGCCTGGCCAAGGCTCTCTCTGCCCACATTGCAGTCTGGGCTCAGCCTGCCCCACCCCCTCCCCCCATCCAATGCCCAACCCAGGCCTCCCCCCACTCCTCCCCCCTCCCCCTCCCCTCTCCCCGGCCTTTCCCCGCTGAATCCCCTGCACACATGCTTCTTTCCATTTGGGCATCTCTTGGGAGGACCTCAAGTGACACCATCATTGGTCCCAAATACTTGTCACCAAATGATAAAGATCCAAACAGCTTTTTCAGGGGAATTAAGACTAGTCTGGTCACTTAGGGCTCCTCCGGCTCCTGGAAAAAGCGTCATCTACAAATCCACTGTGGACTGAGTCAAGAAAGACACAGCGCAGGCACAACAGACAGGTAAGCCAGATGCCTACCTGAGGGCTCCGCACGATGGAGGGCGAGGACCAGGACCAGGCCCTGGAGCAGCAGGAAGCAGCCGGCCATTCCTACCCCGAGCGCTGGGACAGGGCTACAAACACAGCCAAAGTCCAGGCTGGGGGAGGTGCTGGCAGCAGGAGCCCCGGGGCATGACCTGTGCAGCTGTGTGCTTCCCTCCTGACGTTTTCTGTTTGAGGCCAGGCAGAGAAATGAACGTTGAAGGCTCAGAGGACCCTGGGAGATATTTAGGGAGACAGAGAATGGAAGGTAAAGGCAGCAGGTGCAAGGTGGAAGGTGGCACTCATGCCCGTGTGTGGTCAATGGAGATGAGACAGGCCCTGGGGACATAGCAGTGGGTGAGACAGACAAAGTCACATGCAGCTTATGTTCTAGGTGTGTGTGGAATACACAGAAAAGAATGAGGGAAAGAGAAAGGAGGGAGTGAGGGAGGGAAGGCAGGAGGATGGAAGGAAGGAAGGGGAGAAAAGGGAGGGAGGAGGGAGAAAGGGGGGAAGGGCCAAATAGTGTCTGTCACTACAACACAGCACCATTGTAGCAGAGGCAGCATAGACAATCATGAGTGAACACTTGGCTGTGTGCCAATAAAGCTTTATTTATAAGAGCTATTAAGGGGCCAGATTTGGCCCCAGGGTTGTAGTTTGCTGCTTTCAGATGTAGGCCCTTTGTATTAATCCCTTCTCACACTGTTATGAAGAAATAGCCAAGACTGGGTAATTTAAGAAAAGAGGTTTAGTTGACTCCCAGTTCCACATGGCTGGGGAGGCCTCAGGAAACTTACAATTATGGCAGAAGGCACCTCTTCACAGGGTGGCAGCAGAATGAGTGCAAGCAGGGGAAATGCCAGATGCTTATAAAACCATCAGATCTCTTGAGACTCACTCACTATCCCAAGAACAGCATGGCAGAAACCACCCCCATGATTCAATCACCTCCCACTGGGTCCCTCCCACGACACGTGGGGATTATGGGGATTACAATTCAAGGTGAGATTTCGGTGGGGACACAGCCAAACCATATCAGCCCTTGAAGCCTGAGGTAAGAACCTGGTGTTTCATTTCCACTGTGTTGGGAAGATATTGGAGGGAACAGGAATTGACATGGAAAGATTTGTGCTCTGAAGGGATCACTGTGGCAGCTGTGTGGAGAACAGAACATTCCAGAGAAGTCAAAAAGGGAGGCTGCTGGCTAGTCCAGGAGGGGGCGAGGGTGCAGCCATGCAGCAGGAAGCATGTTTGCAGTCTGGATACTTCATGAAGGGAAAGCTGATGGGATTCGTGATGAATTGGGTCGGGCAGCATGGCTTCAAGGTTTGGGCTGAGCGATTGGGAGGATGGCAGTGCGTGTGCTGAGACGGCCAAGCTCCAGGAGGGCAGAGGGAAGCGAGGTTTGGCAAATTTCAGGTGTCTGTGGGAAGTCCAGGTGGAGACAGGAGTGGGCATCAGAGAAGCTGGGACTCACAGTGGAGATTCAGGTGGTAACAGATGAAATGACAGCATTGTCAGCATATAGATTTTGTTCGATTGAATGATACTCCAAGGTGGCAAAACTCAATGAAAGGATTCTAAATACAATTTTGTTAAAGTGGGAACAGAAGAAAACTAAGAAGCTGACACCTTTGATTAAAAGGGCATGTCCACGAATACACTGAAGTTGTGAAGTTTGCTTTAAAAAGCTGGGAAAAGAAAACAAAGTTTATCTTTAGTGAGTGAGCTAAAATAATTTGAAAGCCAGAAGTTGATTGTATAGGATAGATCTTGGGTGAATTGCACCAGCCTGGCAATCTACGTGGCCTTCTCTTAAGAAAAGGTGCCTTTTTTTGTGTGAAAATATATTCCCACATGGAAACTTACATACTTTAAAAATACTTCTGCTGGATAATTTAAAAACCATCAATAGCTGCTTAAAAATGGAAAAGCAGACAGGGACGTACACATTTGATCAATAAGTGTTAATTGAGCACATCCTGTATGCCTGGCATGGGTATCTGAGCTACAGGCTCTTCCCTCGTGGACCATTTTAGTCTGTTGGGGCTGCTGTAACAAAACACTTAGAGTGGGTAATTTATGATAAACAGAAACGTAGTGCTCACAGTTCTGGAGGATGGGAAGTCCACGATCAAGGTGCCAGTAGACTCAGTGTCTGGTGACGGCCCATGATTCATAGACGTGTCCTTGGATGGTGGAAGGGAGGAATGTGGGTGCTCTCTGGAGCCTCTTTTGGGAGGGCAGTCATCCATCCATGTAGGCAGACTGCCTCCCAGAGGCCCCACCTCCTAGTACTATTGCACAGGGGGTTAGGTATCAATGTGAGTTTTGGGGGATGATATTGTTTGGCTCTGTGTCCCCAACCAATCTCACCTTGAATTGTAATAATCCCCACAGGTCAAGGGCAGGACTGGGTGGAGGTGATTGAATCATGGCGGTGGTTTCCCCCATTCTGTTCTTGTGATAGTGAGTGCAATCTCGCAAGAGCTGATGGTTTTGTAAGGGGCTTCCTCCTGCGATTGACACTCATTCTGTCTCCTACCACCCTGTGAAGAGGTGCCTTCTGCCATGATTGTGTTTCCTGAGGCCTCCCCAGCCATGTGGAACTGTGAGTTGATTAAACCGCTTTTCTTTATAAACTACCCAGTCCCAAGTATTTCTTCATAGTGACATGAGAGCAGACTAATACGGGAAGGCATCAACATCGAGGTCACAGCTGTGACTGTGTTGTATGTGGACTGACCATGTTGTATGTGGTGATTTAATTTTCTCATCTGTCTTCTCAAAGATACCACCTTTGGACCAAAAATTCTACAATAATGAATTGTCCAAACATTAAGATTCACCTTGTTCTACTCATCTTCCTCATCTCTCGTATGAATAATCATTCCTCTGTCACCCTCTTCTGTTCTGAAAAGCAAACCAACCAACATTGGGCACTTTTTCCATTGACTGGTTTACTTTCCTTCTGTATACCTGAGGGGAATCTTCCTTCCTTTGGGGTCTTTGTCATGTCCTTCAGATGTTGGGGTGTCCTCCGTGGGGGTCCCCAGCTTAAATCAACTGACCCCACAACTTTGTGTGGAACCTGAAATGAGCAGCCTATGGAGAACCTGGTCATTGAATACTTAGATCTTGCCGCAGTCCCTATTTAAACACCTGTTCAATCAACTCGGGGACCTATATTTTAGATTTCAACATCTCTGAATTGGCCTGTTCCCTACAGCAGTTGTGTTCTAATGTCAGCCTGGACAAGGCTGAGTTCTTCCTGAAAGGGTTTGTGCTTTATGTTGCCCCCTGGGGGCACTGCCACTTTGGAATCCCTTTAAATACTTTTTTTTGTGTGAGTTTTCGGAGCCCATGTGAATAGTGTAAACGTATTGCAAAGCTGGTTTCTGGCTGGCCTGTGGTTTAGATTATCTGAGCTTCCCCCTCTTGCCTCCAGGCTGAGCTGACCCACAGCTAATTTAGGTATATGCTCTTTCTTTGAGGTTCATCAATAATGGTGCTTCCTAGATTCAGTGTGGTCTAGTCCACTTTGTGGCGCTGTAACAGAATATCTGAGACTGGGTAATTTATAAAGAACAGAAATCTATTTCTTACAGTTCTGGAGGCTGGGACATCAAAGGTCCGGGGGCCCCCATCTGGCGAGGGCCTTCTTGCTGTTTCATCCCATGGTGGAAGGTGGAAGGGTGTGTGTGTGTGAGAGAGAGAGAGAGAGAGAAAGGGGAGAGAGGAAGGGGGCCAAACTCATCCTTTTATTCCAAAATAACGAACCTACTCCTATAATAGTGGTATCAATTCATTCACGAGGGCTCTGATGAAGAATGAGTCTTCAAGGTCCCACCTCTCAACACTGTTGCATTGGGATTAAGTTTCCAACACATGCACTATAGGGACACATTCAAACCACAGCATGGTGCATCCTCTGATGTCCACATTATAGATGGAGGTGGCAGCTTATCACCTGGAGCTCCTGAAGAAATTAAAGAGGAGACACATGGTGACGCAGCCCATGGCCTGGCGTTTTCAGCGTCTCGGAAGCACTGACAGGGACCTGCAAGCTTATGAGGAATTGTTCAACACAATGGGCTTCCTCAGAGCTTGGGAGACCATTAATGTGGAAGACACTATCTGGACATGTTTCTCTTTTTTCCACCTCTCTAGATTTTATTTCAGGATCGGGGAGACTTCTGGAGTAGAAAAGCCACTCAAGAACCTTCCTCCTCCTCCCCCATGCCCCGCCTCCCCCACGCCCCGCCGCATAAGCAGCTGCCCTCCGAGCGAGCGGCATGGAGTCCCCGCGTCCCGGCTCCACGGTGCAGGAGTCCTCCATGGTGGTTGAATTCGCCTTTCAGGCCCTATGTTCAGGATTTGTGATCTGGGTTTTAAAAACATTTTTTAGAAGTCATTGGTAATTAAAAACTAAGTTTTTTATTGTGGTAAAATATACATAACATAAAATTTACCACAGTAATCTTTTTTTAAGCGTACAGTTGGCTGACACTGAGTGAATTCGCTGCTGTTGATAATCTGCTTCTCTCTGAGCTGCTGTCGCCCACACTCGCCATTGGCTGTGCTTGTTTTTCTCCTGGAACTGGGGCCTGTGTCCCTGTTGACCTTGTCCTAGGTCAGCTGAGCCAGAGGACTCTCCTTCTTAGGGATACCGCTCAGTATCTGCACAGCCACAAAGTCCAGCCAGGGAGGGCATCCGAGACCACCAGCAGCCACCCCTGGGGGCCCGACCCGTGTCAGGCTGTGAGTTTCCCGAGTCCCTGGACCCAGCTGTGCCTGCTGGGGTCAGTGCAGTCTGTGAGCCTCAACCCCCAACTGTTCAGCATCATCAGCAACCCCCAGCTCCCAGCATTCCCTCCCAGCAAGGCCTGTCGGAACCCAGCAGAGACTGGCAGCTGGGGCTTGTCCTCGAGCAGGGGGGCAGGACACGGGGCGCGGGGCTCCTGCCCTCATAGCGTCCTGTCAGGACGGACGACCCGAGCCAGGCGGTGCTCCCTCCCCCCACACCTGGCCATACTGGCCTCTACCCACGCCGGTGCTGCCAAGGCCCCTGTGTGGGACAGCCCCCCTGCTCCAGCCTGTCCTCCTGGCTCCATCTGCATCCGCCCACACCTGCACCGGGCCTCACTGGCCCCTTCTAAGACCTGCACAGCCAGGTCTTCCCCAAGCACCACAGGTCGGGGTGGCCGGGCGTTTTATAAGAACAAACTGCGACTGTGAACCCTGGGACAGCTCAGCACCCAGGCAGCGCGGCCTCCGAACGCTGTGGACTCATCTCTCCTCTCCACTGGCCCGGCCACACGTCCATCCAGCCCTGCTATCTCCCTCTTTCTGTTTCTGTCTCTCCGCCCTCTTTGTGTGTTGGTGTCTCCTGTCTCTTTCTCTCCCTCTCTGTCTCTCAGCATCTCCCTCTGTCTCTGTCTCCTGTGTCTCACTATGTCTTTCTCTGTGTCTCTATGTCTCTGTTTCTCGTTTTATTCTCAATTTTTTTTTGTTGTTTTTTTACCTGGACTTCCTCCTCTCTGTTTCTCTTTCTCTTTCTCTCTCTTTCTCTTTGTCTCTCTCTGTCTTTCTGTCTCTGTCTCTCTTTCTTTTTGTCTCTCTGTCTCTGCCTCTCTCCCTCTCCCCTCACCCCGCTGAGGGCTGTCTGATGGGAACCCCCAGCAGTGTCCTTCGCTCTCCTGGCAGCCTGCGGGCTCCTCCAGTCTCAGCGAATGCAGCGTCACCGGCTGTTTCTGGTCTTTGCTGACGTTAAGAGTCTATGGTTTCCTCCATTCGGACTTGCCTGACTCAGGGTTGGGCTCGGCTTAGACAGCTGTTTTGGCAGCCCCCTGCCCTCGGTTCAGGAGGAGGCTGGGTCCCCAGGTTTGGCCATGCTAAAGGCATGCTTTCCTGGTATAGTTAGCAGGCCAGTTCTGGGGTGATCCTCTGAGTCTTGGGGGTATCCAGTTCTCAGTGCCCTTCCTCCAAGGTGGGGTCTTCATGGCAGGCGCTTGCCCACATCAGTAGCTACCCCGTGGCTGTGGAGTGGGCTCCTTCTAAACGGGACCTTAACCCCCAGCCCTGCTGAGATGGCTCCATCACAATGATGCTGGGGCCGAGGTCTGCCGTCCACCAGCTGTCCTGGCTGAAGCTCTCATTCCTGCTTCCTCTTCCTCACAGCCTGGGCTGCGTGTTCCTGGAAACAGGCCCATTTCCCCATCCAAGCGCAGCTCTGGCCCCACACAGTCTGGCCTCCCAGCACCCACAAGGGCCTCCCTGCCCCACCAGGCCCCCGACACCCGCTCTCACCTTCGTCCTCCAGAGGTGGACCCCCCAAAGCTCCCCTTCCTGCTCAGGGGGAGGGGAGGTGTCACTGGGGGAGGCGATGGGGCTGCCGCAGGTTCTCTCTCCCTCACTCTCAGGCGGAATCACTTCGGTCTTTGCTCCCCACTGTGACCTCCTGCTGTTCTCGGTCCTCAGGGTCTCACCTCGCACAAACAGCCGCTTCAGTTATTTCCCGAAACAGAACCGGGCCTCCCTCAGGGAATTCTGGGGGTCTCAGGTCACAGAGAGTCCCCTGGCCCAGGCCTAGACTATTCTGAGTTAACATGGAGATGACATGGGTTTAGCCCACTTGCCTTTACTTATGAAGAAGGAGATGTTCGGGCAGAGAGAAAATCCCTGCCAGTCACGGCAGCGCAGGAGCCTGCAGAGCTGAGACTTCGACCCCCAGGGCGCGTCCAGGACTGGGGCCTCTCCTCCCGCCGCCTCCCTCCCGAGGCTTCCTCCCACACCTCCCTGAATGAGACCCTATTTCTAGATGGGGCTTCGGCAGACGCAGAGCTGCGACCCATCAGGCCCTTCTCTCTGCAGCCTCCGGTTTCCTTTCTATCCTGAGACAGGCACGGGCACCAGGCACCCACTGCGGCAGGAACCAGGGTGCAGAGAGTGATGGCGATGGGGGGTTTCATTTGTATATTTTTCCCCAGAGTTATCTCTGGACCCCACTCAACCTTTGATTTCCAGAAACGGGAATCCAAGTCCAGGGTTTACCTCTGGGGCCCTGAGGACCACGTTGCTGCCTAGGAAATGCAGCCCAACAGGGTGCTAGCTCCGAGGCAGAAACCTTTTCTCCAGGAAGGGCCGGTGAAGAGCCTGACAGCCGGCTCCACGGAGAAGGCCTCAGAACCGGCAGGCCAGGAACGCCCTCCGGCCCACCCTGGGAGACGGGCTCTTCCTCAGACCGTTTCTGGGAGGTCGAACACCTGTCCACGTTGATTTTCCCTAACTTCGCAACATCTGTTTACGAACAGTTTTGCCCAGCTCATGACTTTTTTGGGGAGTTTTTGTACTAGCACTGTTGAACTTTGCTTAGGGACATTACACAAGACGCAAACTGCAGGGGACGTTTGGGAGACACACGGCAGGCCTTGTCTGGAATCTTTTCTGTTTACTGAAAGTTCATTTGGTTCTCATGGCCATTTAACTTGAGGCCTAGGGACAGTGCCGGATTGGAGCGGGGCAAGGACTCAACATCTGGACCCGAGGAGAGAAGGAGGCGCCCTGCGAAGCCCCTCCTGCCACACCACCACCACTCAGCACCTGAGGAGCTCCGGAAGCTTCCAGAAGCTCCTGGCCAGCTTCACTCCACAGACTGATTTCAGTGGCCAGGCTGTGGCCTGGATGCAGGCATGCTAAAGCCCCCAGGGGGTTCTAAGGGTGGCCAGGGTGGGGTCCCACTGTGCCAGGTCAGGTCACCGCCTGGTGAGCAGGTCATCTGCCCGGGGGATGCCTGTGGCCCCCACCACACAAGCCAGAGCTGGGGTGGGGCCTGGCACCGTGCGGTTGAAGGGCACCTGGTTGTTTAAGTTAATGTAGAACGTCTGCCCCAACGAGAAGCTTTCTGGACGTTTCCCTACTAGGGAGTCTGTGGGTCATAGGCAGTCACCGGGGAGTCCAATTCCCAAGGGGAACAAGAGAGACCAGCCCAAGTGGGGGGCCTTGGGGAGGCCGCACCAACGTGTGGGCCCCTCCCGACCCCACGGGGCCTGCACAGGCTCCCATCTGCCTCTGGGCGTGACCCAGACACAGGAAGATATCTGAGGAAAGGAATGCCCATGGCAGTCACGGCACAGTATCATCCCTGGAGCCTCCACCCTGCCCCCACAGACTAGAATATTCCCTGGAGGAATCCCCAGCCTAGCTGGGAAGGGCGGGAGCTGGTGTTCCAGACAGACACTTCACCTACCCACCTCCACAGGGCGGGAGAAGCCAGGGCAAGGCGGCAATCGAGAGACAAACCAGGCCTTGAGCAGGATCTCACTTTAATGGAGAGGGCGTTATGACCTCCGGGGCATGGCTCTCGGCCTTGGGCAAGCCCCTGGTTTTCATGGACCTGTCGATCCACTTGAGGAAGGCGGTGACCTTGGTGTAGATCCCATACTTCCCCTTCCGGGCACAGCCCTCTCCCCAGCTGACGATGCCTGTCACGAAGTAGGTGTCCTTGAAGCGGGTGACGTGGGGGCCCCCGCTGTCCCCCTGGCAGGCGTCCTCCTGCCTGGCGTGGTAGCCGGCACAGAACATGTTCTGGGTGATGATGAAGCTGCTGGACAGCTTGCAGCTGTTGCGATCCACATAGGGCACCTCCAGCATCTTGAGCCTGGTGGACTGCCGGCCCTTCTCGTGGGTGCGCCCGAAGCCGCTCACAATCCCCGTCTTCTGCGTCATCAGCGTGGACTCGGCCCAGTCGCGCTCGGGGAGGCAGGCGGGCGCCACGTTCATGCGGAAGGTGATGGGGGTCTTGAGCCGGAGCACGGCGATGTCGAAGTCATAGGTCTCCTTTGTGAACCGGTTGTGCTTGATGACTACTTCCACCTCGTGCACCGCCTCGCCGCCCTCCTCCTGCTCTGTGTTCCGGTCCCCTGGGACAGACGGGGGGACTGCACTCAGCTCAGCCGGGGACATGCTTTCGCACATCCGTTGCTTTTTAAGGAAGTTATGTTTGTTTTTTTTTTAATTAAAAATGGCATGTGGTCACTTTTGAAAATTTGAAAAATAGAGGGAAGTGCAAAGCAGCAAATAAAAATGCCTGTCAGCCTTGCTACCCAGGGAACCACTGGTCATGTCTCACACATTTGGTTCTTTAGACGGCCGCCACTCCTGTGTCCTTGGGCAGGTGCATCCTCCGTGCCAGTCGTGGGCACCAACAAGGCGTCCCAGGGCCGAAGGCTTTTGGCATCCCAGACCCAGGCTGTGCGGTGTGGCCGCCGGCCGAGAGTGTAAAATAGTTGTGCCATGAATGTAAAATAGAGACTTAGCATGAAAAAAAATGTGCGGAACGTGTTATGACACCTTTAACATGATTACACATGGAAAAAGTAATATTTTCAACATGTTGAGTTAAATAAGATATATTATGAAAATTTGTGTGTGTGTGTGTGTGTATATATATATATATTTTTTTTTTGAGACAGAGTTTTGCTCTGTCGCCCGGGCTGGAGTGCAATGGCACAATCTCGGCTCACTGCAACCTCCGCCTCCCGGGTTCAAGTAGTTCTCCTGCCTCAGCTTCCCAAGTAGCTGGGATTACAGGCCTGTGCCACCATGCCCGGCTCATTTTTGTATTTTTTAGTGGAGATGGAGTTTCTCCATGCTGGCCAGGCTGATCTCGAACTGTTGACCTCAGGTGATCTGCCCGCCTCAGCCTCCCGAAGTGCTGGGATTACAGGCATGAGCCACCACACCCAGCCTGTTTTTTTATATTTTAAAATGTATAATAGAACATTTAATGTTAGAAAAATATCAGTTTACATATATTGCCTGCATTTGTAGCTTGCGTTGGGTTTGCACTGAGCAGCTCTAGGGTCTAGTAGATAAAGACAGATGTTAATGACACAATCCCACAAATAAAAATAGAAGAGACAGAGGTGCTTGGTGTTCAGAGTATGTTAAAGAGCGAGGGAGGTCTGGAAGGCTCCCAATAAGACACTGAGACACAGAACATTAGCTGGACACGGAGACCTGAGACCTGGACACCCAGTGGGAGAAGGGCTGGGCTGGTTCCCCTCCCCCTCCCCGTCCTCCTCCCCGCTCTTCCCCTTCCTCTGCTTCCTTATCTTCTTCCTCTGTGAAATGCCCCTAACCCCCACAAATAGGATTTCAGGATTTCAACCAGTGTTCCCAACAAATTCCATCAGCTCTAGTGGTCTCTGAAAAGCAGACAATGACTGTCCCCCCCACCACGGCCCTGGGGGCTGTTGGTCACTTACCTACCCTCACCTTGAATCTCTTGGCTTGGTAGAGACAGTGGGCTGCCGTGAGGATGTAGAACTCGCTCAGAATGGTTCCACCACAGAACCCCTCGTTTTCCTCATTGATGAGCAGGGCCTGTGACAGACATGACAGGCTCAGTGTGGCCGGCCAGGTGGACAGGTGTTGCCTGACTGAGAAACCAGCTCTTCAGGTGGCACTGCCCGGCCCTCCCCATGCCAAGCTGTCCTCTCTGGTCTCCTGCCGTCCACCCAAGGACAGTTCCTTGTCTGCCTCTTTTCTCCACCTGTGCCACACACTCACTGATATAGGGAGTCATCTCTTCTTTCTACCAAATCCATCACAGCGCTCTCTAAAGTCTCATGCACACAACACATCTGTCCGTGCTTTGGAAAAGATGCTCCCTGTGGGAGCAGGCTTTCCCGTCTCTGTGGCAGCATTTCTACCTGGAACCAGGAGACACCAGTCTGTGCAGAAACATCTGCCTCGACTGGTGCGCCTGCCTGGTGTCCCGACGGTTCAGCAGTGTGAGCCTGTCCCCCACGGTGCACGGATGCCTCCATCCCAGGTGACTTCCTGGGGGTCCCTGTGGCAGCTCATGTGAAGGGTCTCCTCCCTGCCAGGACTTGGAACTCGGATGGTCCCAGGGGAGCGAGCACTGACGGGTGCCACACGCTGTCCCTAGGGAGCTGGACTTGCACGTTTGGAGCCCGGGCATATTTTGGTTTTCTTTTCTCCGGGGAGTTTCCCGTCCTGTGATAGTGGCGGGGCGCATGTGTAGACCAATGAAACTACTGACAATACTGAGTCTTAAAAGATTTCGTAAAACCTTCATGGCTAGAAAAGGGGTCATGTTTTTGCCTCTTTTTTGCATAATTTGTCAACTCATCATCCAGCTTACATGAGGGAAAGTCAGGCTTTCTAAGACATGAGCACCAACCGTTCTTCCTGAAGATGCAGATGAGGCCGCTTGCCAAGACTCGAACCAGGAAACAAGAATTGCAAACCTCAACAGACTGGGCAAGGGCCCCTCCGGTGAGCCCTCCAGGGAGCCCCGTCCTGGCCCCCCAGCCCGAGACCCTCTCCAAAACCCCGCCTGGGGCTCCAAGTCCAGCTCCTCAGCCCCACAAGAGGCTTTTCCTGCTCATCCTCGGTGGGGTCTCCTGCATCGAGGTTCTTGCCCAACCACACAGTGCCTGGGATCGGGAGGACTTGGGTCTCAGCTCCCTAACTAGGTTGAGAGTTCTGTGTGTTGGTCACAGAGAGGCTTCATGGTTTCATATCCCACGTACACAGCGCCCAGCTCAGTGCCTGACACGCAGAAGGCCCTCAACAAACATGCGTTGCAGAACCGCCTCAGTGCATCCCTCTCTCGCTTGGCTCTTTATAATTAGACAGAGGCTCACCCGCCACACAGTCTGGGGTGGAGGAAGGCCTGGGGGAATTCATGGGGGCGCTGGTGGCTCTGAGATTCTTGCTTGTAGGAGAGGACATTCTGGTTTTGGGCGCTGAAAATTCAAGTCCAAGTGAGGATTGCCAGAGAAAATACAGGATGCCCAGCGACAGGGTTTGGCCGTGTCCCCCCCCAAAATCTCATCTCGAAGTGTAGCTCTCATATTTCCCATGTGTTGTGGGAGGGACCTGGTGGGAGACACTGAATCATGGGGGCGGTTTCCCCATGCTGTTCTGGTGGAAGTGAGTAAGTCTCACGAGAGCTGACGGTTTTCTAAGGGGAAACCCCTTTTGCTTGTTCTCTCATTCTCTGTCTTGCTACTGCCACGTAAGACGTGCCTTGTGCCTTCCACCACGATTGTGAGGCCTCCCCAGCCACGTGGAACTGTGAGTTCATTCAACCTCTTTTTCTTTATAAATTACCCAGTCTTGGGTATGTCTTTATTAGCAGTGTGAAAACTGACTAATACACCCAGTTTGACTTGAATCAGATAAACAGCAAATAATTTTTAGCATATGTATGCTTCATGCAATACTTGGAACATACACTAAAAGTATTTCTAGTTTATGTGAAATTGAAATTTAATTGAAAGTATTGTGCTTTTATTTGTTTAATCTGACAGCATTAGTCCAAATCAACAATCAAAGATTAGGACCTGGTATAGTGGCTCACACCTGTAATTCCAGCACTTTGGGTGGCTGAGGAGGGCGGATCACATGAGGCCTGGAGTTTGAGACCAGCCTGGCCAACACGGTGAAACTCCTGTCTCTATTAAAAATAAAAAAATTAGCCAGGCGCGGCCAGGCGCGGTGGCTCACGCCTGTAATCCCAGCACTTTGGGAGGCTGAGGCGGGCAGATCACCAGGTCAGGAGATGGAGACCATCCTGGCTAATACAGTGAAACCCTGTCTCTACTAAAAATACAAAAACAATTAGCTGGGCATGGTGGCAGGCACCTGTAGTCCCAGCTACTCGGGAGGCTGAAGCAGGAGAGTGACATGAACCTGGGAGGTGGAGGTTGCAGTGAGCCGAGATCGCGCCACTGCACTCCAGCCTGGGCGACAGAGAGAGACTCCGTCTCAAAAAAAAAAAAAAAAAAATTAGCCAGGCGTGGTAGCGGGCGCCCATAATTCCAGCTACTTGGGAGTCTGAGGCATGAGAATCGCTTGAACCCAGGAGGTGGAGGTTGCAGTGAACCGAGATGGCGACACTGCACTCCAGCCTGGGCAACAGAGCAAGGTACTGTCTCTTAACAAAAAAACCTCAAAGAGTGATTTTCTTTTTTACCTTTGAAAATAAGTAGATGTGTTTTTCTCTAAGGTACTGTCTGCCTCCATAGGATTTAGGTGTTTGGGTAAAAAAAATTCCAAAATTAGAAATGAAGCGAGGACACCGACTCTTTCTGCCTCCCGTCAAACAGAAGAGCAAATGGAGGCCTTGCCCACCCCGGCGCCGTCCTCCTGCCTGCTGACGCCCCTGCAGCGTGGGCGGCTCCCTGGCTTTAGCCCTGTCTCCTGGTGTAGGGGAGGTTTGAGGACACTTGAGCGTGTGGCTGCGCCTTCTCCCTCTCTTCTGTTTCACAGGACAGCATCGTCCTGGGCACGCCACGGGCAGCCATGGAGATGCCCAGTGGGATAGGGGTGAGGGGGGCATTGCCCGGGCCCAGCCTCTCCCTCAGCCCCGGCCACTTCCCTGTGGAGCTCACAGCCTCCTTGGCTGCCCGGAGGGAGGGGACAGGCAGGCAGGCTTGGGTGGTGGAGCCCCTCTGTCCTAGTTCGGAGCACTTCCTTCCCGGATTGCTATCCCAAGTGTCGGGCTGGCCTCCCCGAGGTGCACAGCGGGACAGGTGGTCTGTCCAGCAGGCCCAAGGGGCCGTCCTACTGTTACCTGCCAGGGACATTCCCCGTCCTTGCATTCCCGGCCTCCCACGATCCTGACGAGGTTGTTGTCACCCGTCTCGGGCTGCGTCTGGTTGAAGTCAAGCAGGTCGAAGGGGTTCTCGGTGGGGTCCAGGTCGGCTGCGTCATACGGCTTCCATGTGATGCTGTCAGGGCCTTCCCCGCTGCTGTTGGTGGCCTGGGCCACTGACCTCTTCCTGCGTTCCAGGGTCTGTTTCCCACAGGGGTAGGGCCCTGAAAGAAAGAGGACGGCCGGGGCCTTCAGCACAGAGAGAGGCTCCCCAGGCCCTGCACGGCTCACCCTGTGGGAGAAGAGTCAGAGAGCCGGGAGGCAGAGCGCAGGGGCACCCGGAGGGGCAGCAGGCTTGTGGGGTGAGGCCCCACGTCCTCAGCAGGGGTCGGGTCTGCAGGTGAGCGCAGCTGTCTGAGCGTTGGCCTCCCCTCAAGTGACTGCCTGTGAACACTGGACCCCAGGCAGCAACCCAGGCAGCGAGGGGAGTGTTTGCCTGCGATTTTCCTGAAAATGCACCAAGAAGTCAAGAAAGCTTGACAGATGGACAGAGACAAACGGGCCAGGTGAAATGGGATGAACGCATCTGGCCGGAGGACACCAACAGGAGAACCCAGGTGCTGGGCGTGTGCAGCTCCCTGCGAAATTCTTTCCAGTGTGCTGTGTGTTGGAAAAGTTTTCCTAATGAAACATTGAAGAAAAACAAGTTTTCAGGCAGAAGGAATAGTGCACGCAAACAACTGGAGGCACAGGAGAGCGTCTGGAATAGCACAGCTCCCAGAGAGGCCACGCTGAGATGTTAGGAAGCTTCCTTTTGTATAACGGCCAATTAGGGCACCAAGGCCAAGCGAATGGCTGAAACAGGGTGGAGGAAGGCAGGGGTGTGGGGGAGCAGGAGAGGAGAGGAGGGGGGGAAATGGATGGCAAGGGGCTTCTCTGTGGCCACGCGGGTCTGGGGTCAGATGTGCACAGCTTAGCTGTTTACTTGCTGTGCTCCTGCACGGTCTGAGAAGGCTCTGGCGAATTTGCCAGCCACAGGGGTCTTCACCCCGCCGTGCCTCAGCTCTGTCCATGTGTGCAGTCACCACCCTTCCAAGTTCTCAGTTCATCCATTATTTGGAACTGAACTTTTTTTTTTTTTTTTTTTAGACGGATTTCTCTTTTGTCTCCCAGGCTGGAGTGCAATGGCGAGATCTTGGCTCATTGCATCCTCTGCCTCCTGGGTTCAAGCAATTTTCCTGCCTCAGCCTCCCGAGTAGCTGGGATTACAGGCGTGCGCCACCACATCTGGCTAATTTTTTGTGTTTTTTGTAGAGACAGGGTTTCACCATGTTGGCCAGGCTGGTCTTGAACTCCTGACCTCAGGTGATCCACCCACCTTGGCCTCCCAAAGTGCTGGGATTACAGGCGTGAGCCACCTCACCCAGCCTGCACTTTTTGCACTACGAAGTAGTTTACGTAATTTTATTTTCACACATCACACTTGCTTTTTTTTTTTTTTTTTTTTTTGAGACGGAGTCTCTGTTGCCCAGGCTGGAGTGCAGTGGCGCAATCTCGGCTCAGTGCTCAGTGCAAGCTCTGCCTCCCGGGTTCACACCATTCTCCTGCCTCAGCCTCCTGAGCAGCTGGGACCACAGGCGTGCACCACCACGCCTGGCTAATTTTTTTTTTTTGTATCTTTAGTAGAGATGGGGTTTCACTGTGTTAGCCAGGATGGTCTCGATCTCCTGACCTCACGATCCACCCACCTTGGCCTCCCAAAGTGCTGGGATTACAGGCGTGGGCTACTGCGCCTGGCCCACACTTGGTTTTAAGTGGATTTGTGATTATTTCTAGAATTAAAAAATATTCGCATGTATGTCAAGAAATGACTTCAGTTAAAATATTTTTTAACCAACCTAAGGTTGAATGTCATTGCCAGTGGCAAGGTCAGCCACGGTGTCTTTCACTTGCTGAGATATTTCAGGCACATAATTGAAGCAGTTCTTGAAGGATGCATATGGAACCCGGTCTTTTCTTGATCACTCATCTTTGGAAGTTCTTACTGAAAAATTGTTTTCAGTAAGAAGGATATGAAAGGAAGAGTGACAGAACACTCAGGAGTAACCTGTGTCTGGAGGGGACAGTCATGGCAGCCGGGGGCAGGACACGATCTGGGGGCTGAGCTGCACCTGAAGCCGGAAGGTGAGCTGGGTCACCAGGCTCTTGAAAAGGCGGGCCTGGGACTCTGCCCGTCGAATGTGCCCCTGGGTGAGGCCGATGCTATGGGTCGGGCCAGCTATGAGTGGGAGTGGGGTCGCTGTGCAAGGTGCAGCTGTGACGCCTAGATCTTGCCTTCGAGGGCCCCACCTGTGCTGGCCGTGTGGAAGTGCCGGCAGCCAGGCAAGCCCAGCGTAGGCAATGCCCACGGGGTCAGGACAGGGAGGCTCGTCCCCACCCTGCCCAGTCCCCAGCCTGTCCTGTGCCCACTGCCCTCTGGCCGCCTGTTGTCCACATTCATCAAGGAAAAGAAAAACTAAGTTCAATGAACACTGGTCCTGGTAAAAGGAGTTCAGAGCCTGAGCGTCCTCTGACTCCCATCCGAGCCCCGCACCTTAGCTCCAGTTTCTCGGGCCAGCTCTGCCCTTCACCTGCCCTGGTGCTTTGAGCCTTTGCACTGGATCCCGCCACAGTCCGAACACAGACTGAGGGCCCGTGGTGGGCCAGGCATCATGCAAAGTGCTCCAGGGATCACCCAAGCAGTCAGGCAATAGTGTTGGTCCCATTTGTCAGATGGGGAAGCCGAGGTTAAACAGCACATCTGGCTTTCAGAAATGATGGGTCTGTTTCCAAACCTCATTTTCATGTTTGAACCACCTGGGCCTGGAGCCCAGGAGTCAGTCCTGTCCTCTTGGTGCCGCTGTTACCTGCCAGGTCCGCCCAGAACATGCCTGTGTCCCCGCCCCCTGGCATGGGCTTGTCCTCCCTGGCCCGGCCCAGCGGCAGCTGGTGGCCGTGGCCCAACATGCCTCCTACCTGTGGGAATGCAGGCCTTGCCGTTGTCAGCCAGGGTGTACCCGCGGGCGCAGGAGCACACCACTGAGTTCTGCTCCTCGTGGCAGAACTGGTCACAGTCCCCGTTGTCCAGGCTGCAGAGCTTCCGTGTGACTGCAAAGGAGAGGCATGTTGGCTCTGGGGACAGCTGGGGAAATGGAGGCTGGGCTGGCCCAAGGGTGCCAGCTACATCCACTTGCCTGTCAGCCACAAAGCGGCCATTGGGTTGAGCAAAGGGCCAGAGCCAGGCAACAGGTACACTTGCCCCGAAGGGCAACCTCGTGGGTCACAGGGAGCTCGTGGTGCAGTGCCCGGTGGAGCCTGGCTTCCTTGGCAGATGCCAGGCTCCAGGGACCTGCCCCTCACACCTCTGGGATGGCCGGCACCCCCTGCCCCAGCAGCACTCACATTACGGTGACTCCACATCCCTCTGTGTGGGTTTTGATGAAAAAGTAATCACAGTGCAAAGATCAACGTGCCTGGAATTTTAGAAAACGTTCATAACAGCCCTGGGAGCCTGAGCAGGGTTATGCCTCATAAGTTACCAAATGGTGTTCCAGGGAGGCAACTCCGGACTTGTAATGGAATGATGCATAATTGATATTCTCATCAGGGAAAATTCAAAAGTAATCCAATCTAAGAACATGGTTTAAGATGATCAATTAAGTACTTTAAAAGAAATGCAAATCTTTTTCCTTAGGGAAAATTGATCTAATAGTAGCCTAACTTTTTATTTAAAAATTAATCACCACATTAGAGAAAGCACTTAGTGATTTTTCCATGTAGAACTAATTAAATGTATCAAATTTTTATAATTGGGCAATCACAAATATTCACAAATATTGACACCTGCATCCATACACATAAATAAGAGGTGATTTAGAATCACTGCACAGGGTCACAAGGAGCAGGAATAACAAGGCAAATGCACTTGGCCCCAAGGAAAACAGAGTCCACTCTTGTTTACACATGAATGGATCACACGCTTCATCAATGTTCTACAGTCTCCCTCGGAGAAGCAGAGAAGAGACTGTCTCTCTCATCATGCCCCCAAACCGAGGCGTCTGGGGGACATATTGGGGCTTTTTTTTTCTATTGCTATAGTGGCCAGTATAACAGAGCCCAGACTTTGTAAACCAGAAATGACTTAAGATTGTTCCATTAGGCGTTTTCACTTCTTCCCCCGCCCCACCTGCCACTCTTCAGGGGCGTCTGATCTGAAGGTATACCAAGCAGAGGAACCTACATAATTCACAGTTTTTGCCTTCGAATCCTTCTAAACAGGTGCAGGTGTATTCCCCGAGGCCGTCTTTACATTTGCCCTCATTCTGGCAAGGACTGGTCTCACACTGGTCACCATCTGCAAAGAGAGGATTTCGAAACTGGAGTCTGCAAGCCGTTTCCGGCATCATGGAAACAGTTTTGCTGTGCTAACCTTGGCACTGCTGTTCAGATAACTGGAAAAGGCTTCCTGTTTCTCTGTAAACAACTCCTCCTCTTTGGACTTTATTTGATCCACCCCCTTTTGTGGCCGTGTGTACGTGATGCCTTTACCTAGGTGGATCACCGGCCCAGCTTTTCGATTTTTGCCGGTGTTTTGCTGTGTGTTTACAGTCAGAGGTGACCACAGGGACCAGCTGGAAGGATGGAGGAAAGGTGAGAGCCTGATGCTCATTTCTGGGCTGGGCCTTGATGGGAGAGGAGCTTAGGGTTCCTCTTTCCGAATGATCCTGGGGCAAAATGAGAAGGCAAACACTAACGGGGGCTTCCCACTTCTTGGAGGATTTACATAATCTAATCTAGAGATAGGCCCAGTTGTCATTTTGAGAAATGTGAGTACTGTTACCAGGTAGCCATGACTGATGCCGTTTCAGATGCCATTAAGCATTAAATCAAGGTGGTTACCTTAGTCAGGACTCTAATCTTTCAGACTCTGTTTTTTGCTTTTACCGAATACACTTGTATTTAAGAAAAGTTATCATGGAATTTGGTATCCTCAAATGAGAATGAACTGATTTAAATATATATCTCTAAATAACAAAACTAGGATTAGTATAAAATTACTCTAAAAACTCTTTTACAATACCTGTTATGGAAACACCCTGAGGGAAAAAGTCTTAAATGAGTAAAATTAGAACAAAAGCAGAAAGGAAATTCAGGAAATATTTTCAAAATTCGAATATCCTAATGAACCCCTCTCACTTAAGGTTAAAACAGAAAAAATACTGACCTTTGTATTTATTCCAGAATTCATTCTAAAAGGAAAAAAGAGATTTAAAAATATATTAGGGAAAACAGAGACATTTTATACCAATAACAACCATAATTAAGTGACTCAAGCTGAATGGGGTATTTTCCCCAATGGAAGTCACTTTGAGGAATGATTTGTTCTAGAACTATTCAATCTAAAGAGGAAAGCTATTCAGATCTTCTGCATCTGCGAAGATGTGGCTTCAGTCATCTTAAATGAACCATCTTTGCTGAATATTGAAACTATTTTCAAGTTAATTACCTAGAAATGGGTTGCACCAAAAACGGCATGCTCTGTTTGCTACTCCCAAGCTGGTCAGTGGCTGGTTTTTAGTTGCTATGCCTGAGCTAAACATTCAGGCAAGGGTCACATGCTTGTCAATAGTCACGACGTTAGTTGAAAAATATTCATTGCTGATTAGCTTAAAACAGGTCATCAAGAGCCTAGATTGCACTAAAAAATGTCCATCTTACTGTTTTTTTAACTCTCTACAGTTGGTTGAATAGTGTCCTCCCTGCTAATTCTGGTCCACCTGCAGCCTCAGAATATAACCTTAATTGGAAATCGGATCTTTGCAGATGTTAACTAAGCCAAGGCTGTAGATGAGATCATGCTGGGTCAGTGTGGGCCCTAAATAAAGGAGAACGTCCTTATAAGAGACAGAAAAAGTCACACAGAGGCACAGAGAGAAGGCCATGCAAAGATGAAAGCAGAGACAGGAGCGACGCGTCTGCAGCCCAAGGATGCCCGTGATTGCTGGGTGCTCCTGGAAGCGAGCAGAGAGCCTGGGACAGAGACTCTCTCAGACCCTCCAGAAGGAACCAACACTGCCAACACCTTAATTTCAGGCTTGTCTCCAAAGCTGCGACAATAAATCCCTGTTATTTTAAGGCGTCTGTAGTGCTTTGTTACAGTTGCCCTAGGAAGCAAATATACTATCTTTTTACTTTTTTACTTTTAAAATTCTCACACAGCAAAACCAATGTTTTGGTGTACACTTCTATGAATTTCAACACATGGAGAGACTTCTGTAGCCACCAGCATAATCAGGATGCAGTACAGGTCCCTCCTTCCCCCCAGATTCCCCATGCCATCTCCCCCACCTGCCAACCCTTGGCAAACCCCGTCCCACCACTAATCTACTCTTTATCACAATGATAACAACTTATTGAGCATGTCATGTAAATGAAAGCGTATATTACAGGACCTTGTGAAACTAGCTTTTCATTCAATACAAAGCCTTTGAAATTCATGCAAGTTATTGTTTTATCAATAGTTTCTTACTTCTTGTTGCTGACAACTATTATATTGTATGGCTATACCCAGCAAAAGACATTTATCTTACTTCCAGCTTTTGGCAATTAAGAATAGAGTTGCTGGCCAGGCGTGGTGCCTCACGCCTATAATCCCAGCACTTTGGGAGGCTGAGGCGGGTGGATCACTTGAGGTCAGGAGTTCGAGACCATCCTGGCCAACATGGTGAAACCCCATCTCTACTAAAAGTACAAGAATTAGCATGGCATGGTGGCACACACCTGTAATCCCAGCTACTTGGGAGGCTGAGGCAGGAGAATCACTTGAACCTGAGAGGAGGAGGTTGTAGTGAGCCAAGATTGTGCCATTGCACTCCAGCCTGGGCAAGAGGAAGACTCTGTCTCAAAAAATAAAAACTAAAAAAAAAAAAAAAAGACTAGAGTTGCTATAGACATTTATGTACAGGATTTTATGTGGAAACAAGTTTTCATTCCTCTAGGGTAAATGCCCAGAAATGGGATTGCTGAATCATGTGGTAACCTTATACAACTTTATAAGAAACTGTCAAATTCCTTTTCAAAGTGGCCGTGCCATTTTGCATCCCCACAAGCAGTGTATCAAAGTTCTGCTTTCTCCGTATCTTAACCAGCGCTGTTATGTGTCTGTGTTTTTTATTCTATAAGTATGTAGTCGTTCTTATTGTGGTTTTTATTTGCATTCTGTAATAGCTAATAATGTTGAGTATCTTCTCACATGTTTGTTTTCTATCCATGTATCCTCTTTGGCGAGGTGGCTGTTAAGGTCTTCTGTTTATCGTTTAACTGGGTGTTTATTTTCTTCTTCTGAGCTGTAAGATTTCTTTATATATTCTGAATATGATTCCTTTGTTGGATATGTGATTTGCAAATATTTTCTCTTAGTTTGTAGCTTCTGTTTTCATCCTCTTAACATTTTGAAGTGCAAAAGTTTTTAATTTTGATAAAGTCCAATTTATGACGTTTTTCTTTTATTAATCATTCTTTTGGTGTCATGTCTAAGAATTTTTGCCTAGCTCCATGTCATAAATTTTGTTGTATTTTCTCCTAAAAGTTTTATAGTTTTGTATTTTATGTTTGGATCTATTATCTATATTGTGTTAATTTTTGTATAATTGTGAAGTTTAGGTCGGGTTCATTTTTTTGCATATAAATATATAATTGTTCCAACACTGCTATGGTCTTAACATGCCCCCCCATACATATGTTAAAATTTAATCGACAACGTAATAGTATTAAGGGTGAGATCTTTAGGAGGTGATTAGGCCATGAAGGCTCTGCCTTTGTGAATAGGATTAATGTCCTTATAAAAGAGGCTTCACACAGTGTCCCTTCTGCCCTTCTGCCTTCTGTCAGGTGAGGATGCAGCCATGAGGCACCATCTTGGAAGCAGAGACCAGGCCCCCATCAGGCCCCATGTCTGCTGTTTTCTTGATCTTGGAGGACTTCCCAGCCTCCATAACTGTGAGCAGTAACCTTATTCTGTTTATAATTTACCCAGTCTGATCTATTTTGTTATAGAAGCACAAACAGACTGAGACTAATATAATTTGTTGAAAAAGACAATTCTTTCTTTCTTTTTTTTTGAGACAGAGTTTCGCTCTTGTTGCCCAGGCTGGAGTGCAATGGCTTGATCTCAGCTCACTGCAACCTTCGCCTCCCAGGTTCAAGTGATTCTCCTGCCTCAGCCTCCCAAGTAGCTGGGATTACAGGCACACACCACCACGCCCAGCTAATTTTTGTGTTTTTTTAGTAGAGATGGGGTTTCACCATGTTGGCCAGGCTGGTCTTGAACTCCTGACCTTAGGTGATCCACCCACCTCGGTCTCCCAAAGTGCTGGGATTACAGGCGTGAGCCACCACGCCCGGCCGATAATTGGTATCTTAATATGTTGAGTCTTTCAATCCATGAACACTGTATGTGTCTCTTATTTATTTAGGTCTGTTTAAATACTTTCATTGGAATTTTGTAGATTTTGGGATAAAGATCCTGTATATGTATTATTAGCTTTACATATAGGTATATAATTTTCTTTGAAGCAATTGTAAATGGCATTTAAAAAATTTTGGCTTACAACTAACTGTACATTGCTACTACATAAAAATATGATTAACATGTGTGCTGACCTTGCATTCTGTGACCTTTTTACAGTCATTTGCAAATTTTAGGAGCACTGATATGGTTTGGCTTTGTCCCCACCCAAATCTCATCTTGAATTGTAGTTCCCATAATCCCCATGTGTAGTGAGAGGGACCCAGTGGGAGGTAACTGAATCATGAGGGGGGTTCCCCCATGCTGTTCTCATGAGAGTATGTTCTCATGAGATCTGATTTTTTTTTAAAGAGGATTCCCCTTTTGCTTGGCTCTCATTCTTCTCCCTCCTACAGCCATGTGAAGAACGCGTTTGCTTCCTTTTCTGCCATGATTGTAAGTTTACTGAGGTCTCCTTAGCCATGTAGAACTGTGAGTCAATTAAACCTTTTTTCCTTTATAAATTACCCAGTCTCGGGCAGTTCTTCACAGCAGCGTGAGAACGGACTAAAACAAGCTTTTTTCCCCTTCACATTCTTTAGGATTTTCTATATGCATGATCATGTCATCTTCAAATAGTGATAACTTTATTTTTTCTTGACTTATTGAAAGCCTTCCTTAGAGCTAGGACTTCCAGTATAATGTCGAATTAGGAGTGTTGGGAATGGACATTCTTGTGTTGTTCCAGTCTCAGGGAGAAAACCTTCAGTTTTCACCTTTAAGTATAATATCAACTGTAGACTCTTTGTAGATGAACTTTATTATGTTGATAAAATTTCCTCCTATTCATATTCTGCTGATAGGTTTTTTATAAAATCATAAATGGATGTTAAATTTTGCCAAATTTGTTTGTTGCATCAATTGACATGATTTTGTGGATGTTCTCTTTTGTTTATATGGTGGATTACATAATTATTTTTAAATATTGAGCCAGTCATGTACACTTGGTCATGGTGTATTATTATTCTTTTAAAAATATATTGCTGCACCGTTTGCTAATATTTTGTTGAGGATTTTTATGTCTAGATTCATGAGAGATATTGTTACGTAGGGTGGTTTTTGTTTTCAGTATTTGTCTGTTTTTGACATCAGGGTAATGCTGGCCTAAAACAAACTGAGAAGTGTTCCCTCTTCTATATTCTAGAAGAATTGTATAGAATTGGTGTTCTTTTTGAAATGTTTGGTAAAAGTCTACCAGTGAAACCATCTGTACCTGAACATTACTTTTTCAGAAGGTTTTAAATTAAGAATTGAATTGGCAGGTATCTCTTTCATCTTGTGTATGTTTTGGTGGCTTGTGGTATTGAAGAATAGGCTCATTTCATCCAAGTTCAAATCTCATGCAAATTTATATGTGCAGAGTTGTTCAAAGTATTTTCTTATTATACATTTAACATCTGCAGTTTCTGTAGTGATGTTCCCCTCTCTTCCATTTCCAACATAGCTTCTTTTTCTTGTTTTTTTTTTCCTGTCAATCTTGTTTGAGTTTCATCAGCTTATTAATTTTGTCTATTATTTTGTTTTAAATTTCTTTGATTTCTGCTTTTTCAATTTCCTTTTCGTTTATTTTTTTTCTATTTTTCTAGTTTATTAAAGTGGAAGCTTACATAAACAATTTGAGACCGTCTTTCTTTTCCCATATGAGCATTTAATGCTATAAATTTCCCTTGAAACACTGCTTTTTTAGCTGCATCCCACAGATTTTGTTACATATTCATTTTTGTTCAGCTCAAAATACTTTCTTACTTCCCTTAAAATTTTCTCTTTGACTCACAGATTATTTATACATGTGTGACTTAATTTCCAAGTACTTAGGGAAGTTTTCAGTTATTTTTCTGTTAGTAATTTTTAGTTTAATTCCATTATGGTCAGAAAACATACTTTATGTGAGTTCAATCTTTTTATTGAGGTATGCTTTAAGACACAGGATATAGTCTACCTTGAGGAATTTTCCATATGTGGAAAGAAAGTGTACTTTGCTATTGTTGAGAATCCTATACTTTGCTATTGTTGAGAATCCTATAAATGTCCATTAGATTCAGGTCAAGCGATGTCCGGAAGACTGGAGGAAAAAATGATAAACTCACAGCCAGTTGTATCATATCATACATCTAATTCTAATCTTATTCCGTAATACACTGCGATTTACTTTTTGGGGTCCTCAAATGGCTGCTACATGCATATTCTATCCATGTTTTGGAGCTACGCTCCGTGGGAGAGGCAGTGTGGAATGTGCTTTCTTCAGCTTATCTGGAATTGGAACTTGTTGATAACCTTTAATTCAGTCATCTCTCTCTGGAGAAACCATTCTTAGATGATAATCTAGAAGAAATGCATGCATATGTGTTTTCCTAATAGCAATATTTAGAAATAACTTATATGGCCAAACTCTGAGAAGAGTAAATGCATCATACAATAAAATATAGCTTAGCTATAGGGTAGCTATATAGAAGTAAAGAAGAGTGTTTGAGAAATGATGCTGAGTGAAACATAAACTTGGATCAGCATCATTTACTTTTATTAAAGAAAAATTCTACCAGTGGAAAAAAATATATGTATATGTAAGAAGTATTTGAAAATATTTCCGAAAATTCTAAATTTTTTCTGTTAGAGACAAGTCATTTATTTGCTAACAAGGAATAAAAAGGAATTCTTAATTTAATTAAGAATTAGAGTAGACCTTGATCTTTTGCAGAAATGCAAAGATATCTGAGTCACAACTTAGACAACTAAAATTTTCTAGATAGAAGTGTCAATGTTGTGCTTTCCATTGTATTAGTGGCTGCTACAATCTCTTTCTTGTCTTCAAGTTTCATGCCAGGAGGCAGAAATATTTCCTTGATGTTGTGGGAGTCTGTGAGAAACATGGTAACACATTTGATTGTCACGCTCCAACCAGCTGTGGGCGGAAGCCCATATTCCAGGGTTGTACGGAAGCTTTCATCTATGAATGTGGCCTCATCATCTTCGCTGCCCTTGCCTTGTTTGTCAACAGGTGCTGCTGTTGCTGCATGGAAACATTCAGCTATCTTCATGACAAATAGCTCAAAGTGCAGAGTGAGACCCTCTCACAGAGATTCATTTGGTTAAAGAGCTCATTATCTGCAGGTGATAACAGATAAATGTGGGACTCATGTAAGTCACTTTCAGGAACTCCTTGACAAGTTTATCAAGGAGCCTGGATATGTTCTGAGGTAGAAGACTTTCAAAAGCTTTTGTTACATAGATATCACCAAGAATTTTTTGAGTTTCTTCAGTTCCAAAGAGGTTAGTTTCTGGCAGCATCACACCCAGCACTTTTTCAAGCTCTTCTACCACACTGATTCTCCAGAAGGGTGAGGAGAAGTCAACCCATAGGTTTGGCTTTCTGAGCCATCTGGATGGTGGGTGACCTTGTAACCACCTGTGATGTACTTCATCCCTGACATGATCTTTTCTTAGATTTCAATGAGATCATGACAGTCCGCACAGACCATGTAGGGTGGCAAATCAAATACATTCTCTTATTCCTTAACCGGCATCTAATTTCATAAATCCAGTCAATGCTACTAACCAGCATCTGAAGGTAGAGTCCTGGAGCAATTCTCAAATACAAGTTAATGCCCAGCCTGTTGTAGAAAGTGATGAAAGGCTTAGCCCCTGCTACCCCGGGATGACGTTCATCATGAGGGTTTCAATGTCTACAAATCTCAACTCATCCAAAAACCTTGTCATATATGTGGTGATCTTAGGGCAGATGAAACACTGCTTTCTCAGAAAGTCACTCAGGATCAAGTCCAAGTACTCAAATAATATTGGGTCTCCTTGCCTTTGAGGCTAAAGTAAGGATGGGGCAACATGTGAGCCAGGAGACAGCAGTGCAATTTTGCAGGGGCTGATGCTGAGCTCACCCTTCTTGGTGTTTCCCAGATTTTCCTGGACTCCGAGTACATCTCCCTGAGGCAGTTTATTTATTGACTTACAATTCCTTGACCTGGCCATAACTTGTAACTTCACCCTGGTCTGCAGGGGTCATTAGAAGGTTAACTTCCCCAGCTCTTTTGGCATGGATCTTCAGGGTGACATCAGTCAGGTGGTCCCAGGCTGCAGGTGGCTGCACTCCAGGATGAAGTAAGTGAGTGATGTCCACATGGAAGCTGTAGGGATCTTCCCCAGTAACCTTTGGCGGTGGTCTGCGCTGGGGAACCTGTAAGGGGCCTCAAAGTTTCCATTTGGGTCCACAGTCAGTGGTGTGGCTGATGGCACCAGCCACAGCTGGCCTAGCTGTTGCTCACTGGGGGCTTGACCCCCTTCTTGGCTACTTTCTTCTCTTCAGCTCATTCTTGTCAGTTCAGGATCACCGCCGCCCACTTCCACTTCAGAGCCCTGTCCTGCAGGAACCTTTCCTGAGGCCTGGGGTGAGGAAGTCGAGACCCTTCGACCATTTCCAGGTTAGCCCGCAGCCCCGCCTCTTCGGGGGAGAGGGGGGTAGCGTCTTCCGCGCGGGGCTTCTGCGGCTGCGCAATCGCGGCCTGGTGTCAGCGCGCTCCTCCTACTGCGCAGGCGCGGTGCTGGGTTCGTCGCCCGGTGTCGATGCCGGTCTTCCCGCTGAGCAGGCACTGTGCTGGGTTCGCAGCCCCGCCTCAGTGCGTGTCCTTTTGCTGCGCAGGCGCAGTGCTGGGTTCGTGGCCTGGCGTCAGTTGTGCGCCTGCGCGCTGGCTGCTCTAGGCTGTGGCTCTCAGCGACTACGGAGGCCAAGGCAGGACGCGGGCTGCGGGCGCGGGAGGGCACGATCTCAGCTCACTGCAACTCGGCGAGGCGCTGGCCGAGACCATGACTATTGGTTTTTAGGTTAACATTTAATTTTTAAATAGAACTTAACTCTGGCAGAAGCCCTCTGACCCTCAAGGGACTTGGGCACATCCCTCCCCGCTGAGTCCTCGCCGGGAAGGAGTCAGCGCGGGGGCGGCACTGATGTCCCTGTGGGCAGGACTCCTCCGAGGCCTCGATTTGCTGGGCCCCGCCCCGGAAAGCCTTCGCGCACGCTGCCCCTTCCTCCAGGCCGCCCCCTGGATGGACGGAGCAGTGGGGCCAGCGAGGGTGCTGTGGCCCGAGCTCCTTCCCCACAGCAGGGCTAGCCCCAGCCCTTACCGTCTTGTCGCTGTCCTCAAAGACCTCGCGGGCCTCTTCGTATGAACAGGTCTCTTCCATGCACTCTCTTTCGAGGTTTCCTTTCTTCATCTCTTCAAGAAAGGAATTGGCCCTCGTGACCCTCGCCAGGATGTTGTTGGCCTGCTCCCTGCGGATGAACACTGGAAGGCAGGGAGGACAGAGTTACAAGCTCTGGTCGCCCTCACCCAGGCTCCTCTTCACCCAGGCTCCCCCTCACCCATGCTCCCTGACTGCGATGTCCATTGCCATATCCACATCACAAAAGGCGGATCACTCTTGTAAACCAAAAATAAAATTCTAAGCCCCCAACCCACTGAGTGGACCCCTCCCCTCTGCCAAGGGAATTCCATAGGAACCCGAAAGACTAGTTGAGGCCATGAGGGGAAGCAGGTGCCACACTCCTCCTTATTTCATCCTTTGGAATTCAGGCACAGCTGACCAGCATTCACATTAAGAGACCTTAAGGCTGACCAAACAGATTCTTTGTAGCAATAAGATACCAGTTTCCAACCTGACTTCTCTAGTATAAGATCACATAACATATAGCAGGTCCAAAAATAAATGATTTTACTCCAAATTGTATTTCTTCGACATATTTTGAAATGGCCCTGCAAAGCTGTCTCAGGGAAATCCACGTTCTGTAGAGAACCCCCTTACCTTTCCAGGTCTTTTTCTGAGCTGAGAGTCTAGCACCTTTTTTTTTTTTTTTTTTCTCTTTAAGATGGTGTTTTGCTCTGTCATCCAGGCTGGAGTGCAGTGGCACAATCTCAGCTCACTGCAACCTTTGCCTCCCAGGTTCAAGCCATTGTCCTGCCTCAGGTGGAGATTCTCCTGTCTCAGCCTCCCGAGTATCTGAAACTACAGGCGAGCACCACTACACTCGGCTAATTTTTGTATTTTTAGTAGAGATGGAGTTTCACCATGTTGGCCAGGCTGGTCTTGAACTCCTGACCTTAAGTGATCCACCCGCCTCAGCCTCCCAAAGTGCTGGGATTACAGGATGAGCCATGGCACCTGGCCATGAGTGCCTTTTAAAGGTCCAAAGAGGAAACAGTTGCCATCTATTGCCTCTAAGGGTGGCCACCTGTGAGTCTTCATCTACATAACAAGAACCTTGGTCTCCACAACCTCTTATCTTAACCCAGATACTCCTTTCTATTTATTCCAGGTCTTTAGATAATAACTCTTTCAACTGATTGCCAATCAGAATATCTTTGAAGCCACCTATGACCTGGAAGCCCCCACCTTCCCCTTTTCTGGAATGAACCAGTGTACAACTTATGCTTATTGATTGGTGTCTGCATGTAACTTCTGTCCCCCTAAAATACATAAAATCAAGCTGTGACCCAACCATCTTGGACACATGTTCTCAGGACCTCCCAAGGCTGTGTCATGGGTCATGGTCCTCACATCTGGCTCAGAATAAATCTCTTCAAATATTTTACAGAGTTTGGCTTCTTTATCAACATTTTCCTCAGGCACTTTGGGGGCTGTGGAGGGAAATGCCCATTTCTCCCCTTCCCCCCCCTGTTCGCTATGAGGTACAGCATGAGGCACCTGCTCTAGACCCGTGCACCCTTCTCTGGAGAAGTAGACACATCCCATCCAATCAGCTCACCAGCCTCCTCACATGCTCACGCCGGCTCAGCCTGGCCACCCAAGCCTCCTTCCTTGAATTTTCCCTCCCTAGGGTGCTTTCAGCCCACTCTGCTCTGTGCTTTGGCTCAAGCTGTGCCCCTTCAGCCTGGCCCCACTCGTCTTTAAGGTCTCTGCTCTTTGTTATGTGGGGATTGGTGATGCTGTTTCAATTACAAACTATAAAAGTACAATTTATGAAGTGCCAGGACACACATACACGCCAACTTTCAAGAAATAGTATTTTCTAGTATTTCCTAAAATACAGTACTTAGTACAAAGTTTTCTATTTGATTCTACTCTTTTTTAAAAAAAAAATACTGAGTTGATTTCATGATTGGCAAATGAGTCTTGATCTGCTGGTTAAAATGCCCTGGATCCGAGAGTCTGTGTCCCTTGTAGAGTGTGTGTCTATGGGCTGTGCTGTCCCCATCTCTCTGCCTGTGTCTCCTCTGTCTCTCACCCACTCCTCCTCCTGTTTTCATTTTGATAGCCTCAGTTTCTTTTCCTGGCCCTCTGTAGTCTTTTTCTGTGCTTTTTTTCCACTGAAAAATTCAATGTCTCACTACAATAAAGATGACTCTTCCAATTGATCTCTCTAGCACTGACTTTTGTCCTGAGCTCCATGTTTTCAGCTCTCTATGAGAGATGCCTTCCCTCATCTCAGAACTCCAAACTCTCCATGTCCAAAATTTAAAACAAGACTGCAGAATCAAGCAATCTTGAGTTTCAAAAACATCTTAGTCACTTATTATTTATTATTGGCAGAAGGGAATTATAATATCTGCTCTTAGAGTTGTTTTAAAGATTGTATAAACTCCTAGTGTTGAGTTTGGTATACAGAAGGTGCTCAGTAAATCTTGGGTTCATTCCTACCTCCAGTTACTTTACCTTCCAAATTCCCCATTTATTTTAGTGACACTGACATTATCCCACCAACGCTAGGCTTAGATTTATTATTTGTTGACCTTGCCCCATTGCTCTGCTCCACTCCCACACACTTGCTCTGAAATGCAGCCCACACGTGGCTCCTGCAAGTCTGCACACATGGCTCCCTGCAACCTGCAGCCTCATGTCACCTCCACTCCACAAAAGGCACTGAGGAAGCTGAGGGGTGGGGAATGCCCATCTCCCTTGGGGCCCCTGGCTCTCATGTTGGGATGACCACAGCCTCAGACAAGTTATCCAAGCCTGGCTTCGTGTTTCCCAGACTGGGACTCGCGGACCTCCTGGGCTCCAGTTGGGGTCTGAAGACCGCGTTCTGCCTTGCCCTCGGTGTTCTAACGCACCTCCATGTGAACACCTCTCTTGGTCCCTTCTCTCTTCCCCTTGGTCTCCTTCCTTGTGGCCAGATTGACATACACCTGCTTTTTTCTCTGCTGCCCTAGAGCCACAGTGACGGTTCACAGACTTGCCACAAGGATTGGTCCCCACTCAACCGGGGCCTGACGCCCTCACTGTCTCTGGCCAATCCCTTGCACCTCCTCTGACCTCTTAGAGGAACTCGCTGTTCTGTGATACCGGCCACAGCTCTGTTCCCCTTGGCATCTACCCCGAGCATCCCCAGGCTGACTGACCACTAAGAATTCACCTTTGCTTTGCAGCCCTTGTCCAGTTCCCGCCTTTTCCCATCTCCCTGAAGCCTGCTCAGGTCTCCCCAGCTCATGGGGGTAGGACACTGCCTATAAGGTTGAGCTGGACTGTGTGAGGGACAGGGTACAGGTGGCAGGCACGGGGTGGAAAGGGTGATGCAAGGAAGTCAAGGACCACCCAGAATCTGCCTCTAGTGGTCTTAGAACAGAGCCCACAGTCTTCCCATGGCCAGGCCCCCCAGGCTGCACCACCTTCAACTCTGCCCTCATTCATCTCTCTCTGCCACACTGGGCGCTGTGCTGACCCTGGCTGAGCCCAACACTCACACCCCAGGACTTCTGCACCAGTCACCTCCCTGTCTGGAACATTCTTTCCACAGATACCAAAGTGGCTCAGCCCCAGCGCCCCCCGAGAGACCCTCCCTGACCACACCCTCTGACATTGCCCCCACTCGTGTCTCTTTCATCCCCTTACACTGTGCTACTTGTCTTCCAGCGCCCAACCCCTCTCTGACATTACATGCTGACGGGCTCATCCTTCCCTCCGCTGGAAAAAGACTTGGCGTGTTTGGTCAGAGCTGTATCCCTGTGCCTAGCACGGCCAGAACTTAACCAACATGTGTTGAGGGAATGAAGGAAAGACTGCGCTCCTGCCTCGGCCCTCTGGACTGAATCTGGGCGCTTCTGCTACCTGTTATGGCTGAGTCGCATCAACGCTTCAGTCAGACTGAGCAGGCTGGGCCTCGGCCACGTGGCCACACTTTCTGATGTCAGTAAAATGGGATTGGCAAAACGAAATTAAAACAAGGTTTTTAGACACTTGTCTCAAGAGATTAATGGAACACTCCAGAACTCTGATATGGAGCATCCAGATTGGTAGACGTTTGTTGTGTGGTTTTGTTTCTTCAAAAGCCGTCGGGAGCATTGCAATCCTCGAGCACACGGTTGTGTTTGCTGTTTTGGCAACATCAGTGAATTCCACAGTCAGCAACTGCATTTGAGCAAGTTTCACCAGCAAGCAAAATTTTCAGTCAGTAAGGTCCAAACTCATGAAGAATGGATTTAAACTTGTTGAATGTAAAGATTGAAACTGAAGCCACGTAGCTTTCATGATTGCCAGTACAACAGCGGTAGTTTAAAGGCTGGCACTGCAGGTGCTCTGCATATTCTGATTTTATTAAAATAAAAAGTTGGATTGCAGAAAACACTCACAGGTGGCAGGACAGGGCTGAATAATGTCCCTCCAAATTCATGTCTTTCCCAGAACCTCAGCACCTGACCTTAATTGGAAATAGAACTTTTGTGATGTATTTAGTTAGGAAGACATTTTATGGGGGTAGGGTGAGCCCTAAATCCAATGACTGGTGTCCTTCTGTGAGAAAAGATGACAGAAAAACAGCCATGGTGAGAACCCCACGCAATGATGGAGGCAGCGATGGGAGCAATGCTCCCACAAGCCACGGGCTCCAAGGCCAGGAGACAGGCCTGGAGCAGACTCTCCCCCAGCCTCTGGAGGAACCAGCCCCGCTGACGCCTTGATTTTGAACTTCCAGCCTCCAGAGCTGTGGGAGAAACGTTTCAGTTGCTTTAAGCTACTTGGTCCATGGTCCTTTCTTATAGCAGTACCAGCAAAGCAGTGCTGAGGTCCCTCCGCCCCAGAAGAACGTCCATGACTGCCAGGACAGCTGTGCTCATTTAAAGGCTAGACTGCAGATGCTGTGCGCATTCCGATTTTATTAAAATCGAAAGTGTGCACAGCAGGGTCCTGAGTGGGACCTTCTGGGACCTGTGTTCAGCCCCACCCACCCCACAGTGCAGCTGCCGAGGCCTCTGAGGCAGAGTAGGGGAGGGAGACGGCCTGGCCCTGGCTCTCCGGGGCTGGCCATGTCCGCCCTGGGGACACCACAGGCCATGATCATGGGCCAGGCCCGCATCACACAGCTAAGGGTGTCATGACCCTGTGGACCCAGAGGTCCGCGAGGTGGGCGCCTGCATTTCCCATTGGCAGGAAGGGAAGCTGGCGCTCCACCAGGACCCCACATAACTCCCCTAGTTTCCTCCTGTGGGTCTGGGTGGGCTCCTGGCCTGTCCTCTCATCCCCACCCTCCGCTTCTTCCCAGGAAGAGGAGTCCTGCCAACTTCCATTCCCAATAAGCCAGAGCAGCTTCCAGAGCCTCGGGTTGGCCTTAGGGCCTCAGAAGCCCCGGGCTGGGCTTCAGGCCTCAGGAGCCCAGAGCATTCTGGCTGCAGAATTTTCTACCAATTCACTGAAGCATCTGTCTGTTTGCAGAGTGGCTTTGCTGTCGATGACGATGGCATGGGTCCTTCCAGGGCCTTGTTCTACCCACACTGATCTCATCCCACCACAAGCATCACAGTGGGCTCCTGCACGGGGCAGTGTGGCCTGAGGGGCAGGAAGAAGGCTGGGCGAGATGGAGCCACACAGTACCCCATGAAGAGGGGAGTCCCGTTCCATGTGGGAGATAGGAAGATGTGGCTCAGGGGACAGAGGCTGGGGAGGGCAGGGGGCTGAGGGTGGGATGGAGAAGACCTCCGTGTGATGTGACTGGAGCTCCAAGTCACCAGGCAGAGGGGCCGTTTAGGTCAGTGATGCACTGAGGATCCACTCAGCCTTCCCAGGGGTCTCCCCTTTCCACCCCACGAGGGTCTCCCCCTGCTCCGTCTCTCCCTCACACACTCCCTGCCCAGGCCTGGGTCCCCTTGGTGGCTCTGCTTGTCCACTTTGTCCAGGATGCAAACAAGTCTAGGGTCCCTGTCTCTCCTGTCCCCACCAGAGGGGCCTCCTCTTCCTCCGATGCCCCCAGCCTTGCCTGGTTTCTGTCCTTTCTGGGCCTCTGCTTTTGGGCAGGCCTGGGGGTCCTGGACAGCTCTGCTGCCCCCACTGTCCAGGTGTGCATTAGGCAGCCCCTTCCCAGGCGGAGCCAGTCTGAGGGTGGTGGCACTGGCTCGGCTCAGCCTCCTCCTCCTTGGGAGCTCCTCTGCTGTGCCCCTCGTCCTGTGCCTCCTTGTGGTGGCAGACGGCCAACTGTCCTGTCTCTGCCTGCCCCCACCCCTGCCTCTGTCTCTGTCTCCCTACCTCTGTCTTTGCCTCTTGGCCCCCCATCTCACTGTGTCTCCGTTTCTCCCTCCCTCTCCCTTTCTCTCTCTGACTCTGTCCTTGTGTTTTTGTCTCTGTGACCTCTGATCTGCCCATCTGATTCTCGGCCTCAGGGAGCCACAGCTGGCCTTGAGGATGCCCTTGGCTGGAAAGGCCAAGCCCAGCCATCTGAGGCCAGCCTCTGACAGCGGCCAAGGACCCGCCGTCCAGGCTGTGGAGATGAGAGGGTTTCCCCAACTGCCGCCCCACCCCGCTCCCCAGGGCTGCTTTTGGGTCTGAAGGGCAAGGGGCACTTACGACTTTCCCCGGGCAGCAGGAGGCCAGCCAGGGAGGCACTGAGCAGGACGAGGTGCAGTAGGTGCCCCATGGCGTGGCCGAGTGGCGTGGCTGAGTACCGTGTCCCTGTCCTCACTGGGACAGGCTGCTGGAGCAAAGTCCACGCCCCGGCTGGGATGGCTGTTGTCTGGCTGCTTATCACTTGGCTTAGGCCTCCTGATTGGAGCCGAGACCCGCTGGCGAGGGAGGGGAGTGACTACGCTGGGAACACAGCCGCTGTGGCCCCACCTTCCCCAGACAGAGCTGGGCGGCCAGAGAGGCCCCGTGGAACTTCATCCTCATCAGTCACCAGGGCCGTGGGAGTGGGGACTTTCTGTTCTAAGAATAAAAACATCATTTCATGCTAGTTTTGTAGTTTCCAGATGTTTACATTTAACTCTCAGTCCTCACAATCACATAAAAATATCATTTTCCCCATCATTTTTCCAGAACAGGAAACTAAGTTTAGAGAGCTCAGAAGCCTGAGCCGAGGCCGCTGGCAGTGAGTGTGGGATCTGAGCCCAGGACTTCTGCCCCACGGCCCTGCTTGCTTCTGGGCGGGCCATTCTGCTCACGGCCACTCTCTGGGTGGTGTCAGGTGGTCTCATGTCATGGGGGGGCTTGGCATCTGCGCCATGGTCTCCCATAGGCCAGGCTGGCACCTGCCCCACCCACCCCCAAACCTTCTGTGCCCACATGGCTCCAAAATGTACTTCTGTGGAGAGTGACCCTCCCCTGACCATCTGGAGGCACAGTCTCTGTCGGAAACCCCTCCCGACCTGCCCACCACTGGCCACACTGTTCCGAGGCTGAGAGGGCTTCTGGGCTCATTCTCCAGCACAGAAACCTCCCATCACAAGGTCCCTGAGTGTCTCTGCTCAATGGCTGTGGGAGTCACTGGGAGGTGCAGCCAGGATTTTTGCCTCTGGGGTCTCCGGAATAAATGGCCTAAAACTTGGCCAGTGTGGCGATCACTGCCTGCTATGCCATAGTGGCCAGGGAGCAATGCCCCTAAAACCTACAGCACTGGCCACTGCCTCACGGTGCGTCTGCCTTGATGGGTCGCCCCATCTCACAGCCACCTGCACATGAGCCTGGTTTGCACACATTGTGCGTCACTGCGCCTGGCACACAGGAGGCACTCACTGAGCCCCACCCGACTGCACAAACTGATGATGACGGATGCCAACGCCGGGCTGGCCTCCCATGGTGGGCACCAAGATGCCAATGCCAGGCTGGCCTCCTATGGCGGGCGCCACGCACAGCCCGGTCCTCTGAGAGGGGCCTTCCTGGTGGCACCAGATGTCTGACTCCTGCCTCTCCTGGTCTCCACACTCCGGCATCGCCTCTAGGCGTGTTTGTGTGGAGAGACCAATGCGGCGTGTGCACCAACAGCAGGATGCTCGTGGCAGACACGCAATCTTTGTCATCAACACTGGGTGGCGATGCTGGCTTTGGGGGCCCAAGCCTTCCGCCTCATCCCACCCTGTCCCAGGCCCATGGCCAGTGGCCTCCCTGTATTCTATCTCGCCACTCACAGAAAGCTGGAGCTGAGCCGTGGCAGGTGGCACGTCCCATATGAACCGTGTAGCCTTCAGGGGCGCCCAGGCCCTTCAGCGAAGCCTCTGGGGAGTCCCGGGCCCCCTCCTCTGGCAGCACCATGAGGGCGCCTGCATTTCCCATTGGCAGGAAGGGAGGCTGGCGCTCCACCAGGACCCCGCATGACTCCCCCGGTTTCCTCCTGTGGGTCTGGGTGGGCTCCTGAACTGTCCTCTCATCCCCACCCTCTGCTTCTTCCCAGGAGGAGTCCTGCCAACTTCCACTCCCAAGAAGTCAGAGCGGCTTCCAGAGCCCGGCTGGGCTTAGGGCCTCAGGAGCCCCGGGCATTCTGGTTGCAGAATTTTCTGCCAATTCACTGAAGCATCTGTCTGCAGAGTGGCTTTGCCGTCGATGATGATGGCATGGGCCCTTCCAGGGCCTTGTTCCACCCACGCTGATCTCATCCCACCACAAGCATCACGGTGGGCTCCTGTTTTACAGATGAGGAAACTGAGGCACGGTCACTCGGACAAAAGAGAAAGCAGAGCCAGCTCTGACCTGGATCAGGGCCCGCCACTGGCTCCTGTCCCGTATGGGGAGGCATTAGGAACCGGGGTCTGGCCAGGGTCAGCAAGCGTCTTCGCCAGAGGTCCTGACACTAACCATGCTGGGCTTGGCGGGTCAGCTGATCTGTCTGGCTGGACGTCTCTGCCACGGCCACTCCATGGACACTAACATGGGTGTGTTCCCATAAAACTTTATTTACAAGAGCAGGCTGGCTTGGAAGCAGCCCACGGCTGTAGTTCACGGACCCTGTCTGCTCTGAAGTAGATGCTGCCTGACTGCCCCCACGGTGGGTTGCTGGTGCCTGCCTTGCTGCTGTGAGCGCCACTGGTGCCCAGACGGCCCTGCAGGGACGGACGGCATCGAGTCCGCTGTCTGAGCCGTGCTTGCTGGAGTCTGAGTGGGGGCAGTGTCTGTCACCTCCCCATTTCTCTGTTCATGTGTTTCTCATTCTTCCCCCACCACCCTGGGGACTCAGCAAGAGTGCAGCTTGTCAGGTCCTCCCACTGCAGCCAGGGCCTTGGAACCTGCATTTAGTGATGTGCGTGTCCCTGATTCTCGAGCAGGTGCTCCCAGGGTCTCTGCGAAATATCATTGACAAGGGCTGTGGCAGGGATAGAACATCCAATTCCACAGGATCCTGGGAGCTAGAGCCTCAAACATCTATCAGAGAGCTTTTGTTTTTAAAAAATAGCTTCCATGTGAGGGTTCATTTCAGTGATGCTGAAAATTGTGAAAGAAAAGAGCATCTCAGAGGATGAGCACCGGGGGCTCCGAAAATGAATCATGGGCAACCCAGTGGGTGGCAGGCACTACAGGCGTGTGGAGGAGACACAGCCATTTATTGTGAAGTTGGGAAGCAGGTGGGGAACGGTCTGTGCAGCCCGGCACCCAGCGTAGGGAGAAATACATTTTGGGGGAGAGTTTGGGGCATTCGCCAACATGCATGGTGAGGCTTCTGAACTGTCTGAAATGAAGATGATAATGGATAAGAACGAGAAAAGTGAGAGCTAAACAACCGCCTTCAGAGGACAGCACACACGGAGTCAGCATCGGTGTGTGTGCATCCGTGTGTGTGCACTGGTGTGTGTGCGTGCATCCGTGTGTGTGCATATCTGTGTGTATGCATCTGCGTGTGTGCATATCTCTGTGTGTGTGTGCATCGGTGTGTTTGCGTATCTCTGTGTGACCATCTGTGTGTGCATATCTCTGTGTGGGTGCATTGGCATGTGTGTGTGCATCCACGTGTGTACATGCCTCTACTGTCTCCAGCAATGAAGGCAGAGCAGCAGCCTGAGGCCAGCAGATCACATGCAGGTGGGCTTGGCTGAAGGGAGATATGGAGGCTCAGCTGGGATGTCTGCCTCCAGGACAACCGTGGCACTCCCCTGCCCCTGTCCAGCGCCTGTCTGCCTCTGCCTCTCATCTTTTCTATTCCATCTCTGTGTGTCTATTAGTTTCTCTGAATCTTGGAGTCTCTCTCCATGTCCTCAGAATCTCTCCCTTAGTCTCTCTCTGTCTCTGTTTCTCTCTCTGTTTCTGTTTCTGTCTCCCTCCCCACCTCTCCCTCCCTCCCATGCCCTCCTCTACCCCATGAACTGCAGAAGAGTTGATGGGATTTGGTGCCAGGACAGTTCTACGCAGCGTTGGCTTTCTCTCCACGGGGCAGGGCTGCTGCTAGGGAAATGGGGCTCGCAGGAGAACACCTGGGCGTGGCTCTGAGCGTATGAGCTTTTGCAGCCACTCGATGTACTGGGAGACCCTGGTGTACACCCCAAAGTGACCCACGGCCGCGCAGCCCTGGCCCCAGCTGACGATGCCTGTCAGGTACCATGTGCCCCGGTAGCGGGTGGCGTGTGGGCCTCCACTGTCCCCTTTGCAGGAGTCCTTGCTGCCATCCGAGTAGCCGGCACAGAACATGTACTCCGTGATATTCGGGGAGTCTCCCACCTTCCGTGACTGCTGCAGGCAGTCCTGGGTCATCAGCCGGGGCACGTTGAGGGCCATGAGCTCCAGGGCTGTGGCGCCACGGTCCAGCAGCTGACCCCAGCCGCTGACCAATGAGAAGCGCACGAAGGCCAGCGTCCTCTCGGAGAACGTCCGTTCGGGCAGGCAGAGGGGCACCACATGGTCAGTGAGGACCACAGGCCGGTGCAGGCGGAGCAGCGCGATGTCGTGGTTGGTGGTGCCTGGGACATACGTGCTGGGGATGATGACCTGCGCCACCCGCCGCCTCTGCTCGTCCCCATCGTGCTTGCTGAGGTCGTGCTCGCCTGGAAGGAAGGAGCCCCCCTCAGGCCCATTCCACCACCTGCCGCCTCGCCCCTGGTGCATGGGGATGGGCTGTGGCCATTTCTAGGTCTGCAGGGGCTGCAGTCTCCTTTTGGGGCGAGGGGGCCTGCATCCAATCCCAAGGTGGGGCTGGCCTGCCCCAGGTGGCAGCCTGTGGCTTGTGTGGGGACGTGTGAACTGGGGTGAATCTGGGGCCTGGGTGTTGAGGTGGGGAAGGGGTGCTGCACCCTGGCAGCTGGAGGGACAGGGCGTGCCCCAATTCTCCACAGTTTTTCCCGGCCCAGTGGCCCTCCTGGGAGTGCTCATCTCACCCATAAACCCAGTGAGCAGAACCCCTGCCACCTGATGGTCCCATGAGGCCCTGGGCATCGCAACCTTTTCTGGGCTCTTGGTCAACTGAGGCAGGATGGGCATAACCCCCAGTCTTTTACCGTTTTATTTGGGCATGGGAAAGTGGCTGAGAGCACGGTGGCCACAGCAGTCGTGCCCAGCATGGTCGCTCCCCTTTTGGAGACATCTGTCTGTCTGTGGAAGTGACAGCACGAAGCCCAGAGCCACGGCCCCTGAGACACTTGAGAGCTGCGGTCAGACAGGGGACAGTGGTACCTACCCAGCACCGCGATCAGGTTCCTCCAGCACTTGATTTTGTCGAAACAGTGGGCCGCGGAGACCACCCAGATGGTGTTTATCAGGGTCCCCCCACACAATTGAGCTCCGTTCACCAACAACAGGACCTGGGCGGGGGGACAGGAGGTGTGGAAGTCACATTGCTGTCATTGTTTCTCTGATGACTCGCCCTCCCGGGCATGCAAAGGGACCTCTGGCATTGCACGATTTGTTTCTGAAATCCTGGGGTCTTTGCAGATCCCTCCCAGGCAAAGCTGCTCAGACCTGGCTCTGGGAGGCTGTGCCCCTCTCTAGCCGAGACGTGCTCTTGGGCACGGCCAAAGAATACAAATGTCGCTGTGAGATTTCACTGTTCACCTCATAGGATCTTCACATAGCTTTGATCCAACGCTCCTGATTTTGCAAAGATCAGGCAAAGGTCCCACCTCAAAGAGTAACAGTGAGGACGACGTGACAACTCGGGTGGGGCATCTCGCAGGGTTCTCTGCACAGGGTAGACCCTCAGTGAGTGTCATTTTCTTTTCTCCTTCCTTGCCCCACTAAAAGCATGGGGGGTGCAGTGAGCTGGAGGTGCTAGGTGGGCTGACTTGGAGCCTGGTGGGCTTGGGGCTGACCTGCCCATTTTCCCTTCCAGAACTGTTGTTCACATTCAAAAGGCTCCAAGACCCTCAGGGCTTGGAATCCTGAAGCGAGGGGAAGCCTTACCTGCCATGGACACTCCCCTTTGGGGCACACCCTGCCCCCCACAATTCGGCCTTGGGGTTTGCTGGCATTCCTTTTTTCCAGAATAGGTATTTTTCCACATGGATATTCAACTGTGTAAAACAAAAGTCAGAAAGATGCAGAGATTTGTGAGGGATGAACGTGCCACTAGGCAAGATTCAGAAATCCCCATCCTCTGAGAGGCCTTGAGGCCGAGGCTATGGGAGGCCCCCAGGGGCAGGAGCTCCCAGGGCCCAGGGGTGGTGGAAGGCAGGGCCTCGGCTGGGCCTGACTGGTGGGGCCGGGCCATGAGAGTCCCTTGCGGAAGTGGCTGGCTGAGGAGACAACGGTCAGGGCTGGTTTTGGAGGAAACGGGGGGCTTACGTCTTAAAACCGCCCTCTGCTCACTTTTCAGGGGGAAGATGTGTTGCTTGACTTTAGTAAAAGGTGAATGAAATTCTACCTAAAGATGAATCAATGTCACAAACAACTGTGTTGTTTCGATCCCATGCTTAGTTTTGATCTGCTCCAATCAAGGTCTTGGGCCAGAAAGAAAACCCGAGGAGGTGGCGGGCTGAGTCCCAGGCGTGTGGCCAGGGTGGGCACGTCCCCCTCTTTGAGACACAGTGGGCGTGGGGTGTCCCTGCTTTTGGAAGTGCAGCCCATTCGTTCCAGGCTGGTTTGGAGAAACATCCCATTTTCCCAGGAGCCTTTACGAGTTTTGGAATGCAGAGTGGGCAGCAGTCAGTACAGACATTGGCTGTGCCTAAGGAGATTCATGAACCCTGGCGGAGGTCCTGCGAGTGGGAGTTGGATGTGAGATAGTGCCTTGCTTGGCTCCCCTGGTCTGCCTAGAATGGGCAGGGGGCCTGAGGCCTTTCAGGGACTGCCCCCAGAGTGCCCATCCTAGTCACTGTCGCTCTGGCCTGTGCCACCCTTGGTGCCCAGATCCCGACTCACAATTGGTCAGCACCTAATCTGTGCTCAGTAGATGTGAAGCCACCCCCACCCGTCTTTTGTCCAGTAAGATAATCTGTAGTGGGACGGGGACTGGTGTCATCTGGGACTGGGACATGAAGCCTGGTCACCTGTGGGTGTGCAGGACACCCCGTCTGCCAGCAGAGAGTACCCCTCGTGGCACCGACAGGAGCGCTTGGCACCCGTGTGGTCACTGCAGTACTGCTCACAGCCGCCGTTCTCGTTCACGCAGATCAGCTGGTCGTCCTTGTCTGGGGACAGGAAGGGGACACCCTGAGAGGGGTTTCTGGGGGTCAGCGAGAGCCAGCCCCAGGGGTGGCCATGCTCTGGGTCAGCAGCAGTGTTCTGCCTGGAAGGTGGCACTGAGCTGTGGGTGACAGATCCTGAGCTTGGCACCACCTGCTCTGTGGACTGACCCAAAGGACAAGGCGTCGATCAGAGGAGGCACATGTCTGAACAGCCTTGCCAGTGGGCGGCAGCGCTGGCTGCAGTTGCATTTGGGGGATGCCTGGCTGGTGGGCAGTGGCCTCCAGGGTGACCACTCTTCCGAGCAGCTGATGGGAGCCTGAGGGGAGCCTGGGGGAAAGTGAAAGTCCCCATGGGGACGGTAAAAGTGTCCAAGGGACTTCCAGTCAGAGACCCAACTGTTGAGAGGACCAGAGAGCTGAGACAGTTTTCCAAGCTGGCCTTGTACCACCGTGAGCCCACTTGGGGACAGTTAGTCCCAGCTCTGGTCATGGGCTCAGACAGAAGAAGCAGAACCAGCAGCCCGACTTTGGTTGACGTGGGCAAGGGGAGTGGCCCTGAGCAAGTCCAGGACTCCGGCGGGAAGGCCTGCCCTGCAGGATGTACACCAGGGCTGCTGGGCACCAGGGCTGCTGGGCACCAGGGCTGCTGGGCACCAGGGCTGAGCAGAGATCCCCAGGTGTTCTGGACCCAGATGACCAGCAGGAAGCCTCTCTCTTCAGCCTCCTCCACTGTGCTGGGCTCTCTTCTGCTTAGAGAAGAAAGTGGCTGCTGCACAGGAGAGCTCATTCAGTGTAAGAATGTGGTCTTGGGTGGTCAAGGATGAACTGCTGTGCCAGAGAAAGGGTAGCCTTTGCCTTGGCTCCTCGGAAGTGACTGCTAAGCCCTTGGAAGGTCTCGCCTGAGGGAATGTTGGTGTTTACCTGGGCCTTGAGCCGTGCTGGATGGTCTAGCTGACAATGTGATGTATGGCGGGGCCTTGGGCCGCACTATCGGCTTAGCCTCTGGAGGGGCTGAGACTGAGGTCAGCCATGTGGGTGGTCAGCTGGGTCTATGTGATTGAGCCCCTGGACACCGGGGCTCGTAGAGCTTCCCAAGTTGGCAGTACTTCCCCACGTCTCGTCACACGTCATTCTGGGAGAATTAAGAACTGTCCACATGACCCCACAGGGAGAGGACAATGGGAAGCTTGTGCCTGATCCCTCTGCAGACTTAAGCCTGCATCCTTTGCTGTAATAAATGGTAACTGTGAGTGTATCCACTTCAGTGGGTTCTATGAGTCCTTCTAGTGAATTACTGAACCCAAGGGAGGTTGGGGGCCTCAAACTTTGTGATAATTTAATATTCGAATGGTAAAAAAAAAAAAAAAAAACCCTCAAACCTCTGTAATGGAAAGTAGAGAAGGGGAAGTTTACCAAGCGGTCCTGTGTCGTGGGATGTGGAAGTGGGACAGGGACAAAGGGACTCTCAGCTGGGCCATCTTGAGGGCTGAGAATTGCCCAGGGCCGGGAGCCCAAGGGGCCACTAAGTCTGAGAATTAGAACCTTGGGTTCCTGTCAAAGACCTCAGACTGGAAGGGACTTCAAGGTCACCTAGACCAACTTCCAACTGGGGCTGAGCCCAGAATGCCCGGTCCACACGCCCCACCAGGTTGTGCACCCTGCAGCCTGGTCAGCCAGGCCACCTCCACCAGCTCCCCAGGGCCCTCTGCAAATATGGGACCCAAAGCGGGGCCTTACACGTCTCACAGTTCCGGCCCTCGAAGGCAGGGAGGCAGAAGCAGATATAGGACTGGAGCTGGTCCTTGCAGGAGCCCCCATTCTGGCATGGACTTGAGGCACACTGGTCCCCATCTGTGGAGTGGGCTGGTGTCAGTATGCTGAGGAGAAGGGTTGCAGGCAGGATTGGTGGCGATCATCCACTCACCGCTGTAAGAAATCCAGAACAGCTTCTGAGGGAACAAGAGAGAAAGCCTCGTGAGATGCACCTTCACCAGAGCACCCAACGGGAAGCACTGGACAAACCATGAACTGGGGGTGGGGGACTTGGACCTGGGCCTGGCGGGGTGGGCTCAGGAGGCCAGACTTTGCTCTGGAGCTGAGGTAGGTTTCTTCTCATCTTGGCCCCTCCCCGGGACATCTGGAACTATGGGTGACCACACATTTCCTGCTCCCAAGTCAGAACACCCGAGGTTCAACCCTGACTCTTCTGTCGCTGAGCTGTGGACCTGGGACGAGGTACACAGGCTCTGAGCCACAGCTCCACCTCTGACAGGGTGGCCACACATACGGGGAGAGGGTGCAGTAGCAGATGCAAAATATTCCACAAACAGCAAAAGCACTCCACAGAAAAAAGTGATTGCTGAAGAAACTGTTGGCCACCTGAACTTCAACGCACAGGGTGCTGAGAGAATACAACAGATGAGAAATGCTTTGAAAACTAGGTGTATAAAAATGCTAGGCATGACCATCCTCAATTTGCCTGGAAAGGGTCATGTTAGCCTTTGCCTCAGACAGCTGGACCTCCTGTGAGTGTGAGGCTTCCTTGAGCATGACGTGTCCTGTGAGTGTGAGGTGTCTTGTGCATATGAGATGTGTTTCTCTGTGACTGTGAGGCATCCTGTGTGAGAGATCCTATCAGTGTGAAGTGTGGCGACCTGTGAGTGTGAGATAATCTGAGTGTGAGGTGACCTGTGAGAGTGAGGTGTCCTGTGAGAATGAGATGATCTGTGTGAGGTGTGGTGACCTGTGAGTGTGAAGGGTGCCTTGTGTGAGGTGGCCTGTGAGTGTGAAGTGTGCCCTGAGTGTGAGGTATCCTGTGAGAATCAAGTGGTTTGTCAGTATGAGGTGATCTGTGTGAGGTATGGTGACCTGTGAGAGTGAAGTGTGCCCTGTGTGAGGTGTCCTGTAAGAGTGACGTGACCTGTGAGCGTGAGGTGTCCTGTGAGCGTGAGGTGACCTGTGAGTGTGAGGTGTCCTGTAAGAGTGAGGTGTCCTGTAAGAGTGAGGTGACCTGTGAGTGTGAGGTGTCCTGTAAGAGTGAGACGATCTGTGAGTGTGAGGTGTCCTGTAAGAGTGAGGTGACCTGTGAGTGTGAGGTGACCTGTGAGTGTGAGGTGTCCTGTAAGAGTGAGGCGATCTGTGAGTGTGAGGTGTCCTGTAAGAGTGAGGTGACCTGTGAGTGTGAGGTGTCCTGTAAGAGTGAGGTGACCTGTGAGTGTGAGGTGTCCTGTAAGAGTGAGGTGACCTGTGAGTGTGAGGTGACCTGTGAGTGTGAGGTGTCCTGTAAGAGTGAGATGATCTGTGAGCGTGAGGTGTCCTGTGAGCGTGAGGTGACCTGTGAGTGTGAGGTGTCCTGTAAGAGTGAGGTGACCTGTGAGTGTGAGGTGACCTGTGAATGTGAGGTGTCCTGTAAGAGTGAGGTGACCTGTGAGTGTGAGGTGTCCTGTAAGCATGAGGTGACCTGTGAGTGTGAGGTGTCCTGTAAGAGTGAGGTGTCCTGTGAGTGTGAGGTGACCTGTGAGTGTGAGGTGTCCTGTGAGAGTGAGGTGATCTGTGAGTGGGAGGTGAGGTGTGGTGACCTGTGAGTGAAGTGTGCCCTATGTGAAGTGATCTGTGTGAGTGAGGTGACCTGTGAGATGTCCCGTGTGTGAGGTGACCTGTGAGAATGAAGTGTGCCCTGTGAGTGTGAGGTGATCTGTGTGAGTGAGGTGATCTGTGAGTGTGAGGCGTCCTGTGTGTGAGGGGACCCATGAGTATGAAGTGCACCCTGTGAGTGTGAGGTGTCCTGTGTGAGGGGACCTGTGAGAATGAAGTGTGCCCTGTGTGAAGTGTCCTGTAAGAGGTGATCTGTGTGAGGTGTGACCTGTGAGAGTGAAGTGTGCCCTGTGTGTGAGGTGATCTGTGTGAGCGAGGTGATTTGTGTGAGGTGACCTGTGGGTGAGGTATCCTATGAGTGTGACGTGACCTGAGTGTGATGGATATCGTGTGAGAGTGAGGTGATCTATGTGAGCTGATCTGTGAGTGTGAGGTGTGACCTGTGAGAGTCGTGTGCCCTGTGTGAGGTGACCTGTGAGTGTGAAGTGTGCCCTGTGTGAAATGTCCTGTGAGAGGTGACTGTGTGAGGTGTCCTGTGTGAGGGGACCTGAGAGTTTGATATAACGTGTGTGAGGTGATGAGTATGAGGTGTCCTGTGCAAGGGGACCCATGAGTGTGAAGTGCACCCTGTGAGTGTGAGGTGACCTGCGTGAGGGGACCTGTGAGAAGTGTGCACTGTGTGAGGTGTCCTGTGTGAGGGGACCTGTGAGTTTGACATAACCTGTGTGAGGTGACCAGTGTGAGGTGACCTGTGAGTGTGAAGTGTGCCCTGTCCGAAGTGTCCTGTGAGAGTGAGGTGATCTGTGTGAGGTGAAATGACCTGTGAGTTTGATGTGCACCCTGAGTGTGAGGTGTCCTGAGTGTGAAGTGTGCCCTGTGTGAGGTGTCCTCTGAGTGAGGTGATCTGTGTGAGGTGTCGAGTGTGAGGTGACCCGTGAGTGTGAAGTGTGCCCCGTGTGAGGTGTCTTGTGTGAGGTGTCCTGTGTGAGGTGTAATGACCTGTGGGTTTGAAGTGCACCCTGAGTGTGAGGTGTCCTGTGAGTGTGAGGTGGCCTGTGGTGTGAAGCGTGCCCTGTGTGAGGTATCCTGTTTGAGGTGATCTTTCAGTGTGAGGTGACCCGTGACTGTGAGGTGGAGAAAGTCCCAGGTCCCTAAATGTTGTTTCTCCCCGACATGTGCCCTGAGGAGGCGCCGCTGGTGGCATGCTGTGGGCCGCGTGCGGCTCCCCCAGGCCAGCTTCTCACCATGTCCCTTCTGTGAGCCGCGCGCGTCTGTGATGCGCAGGCTGCCCCGGATCCTTAGGGTATTGGGGGGACTCCCTTGGGAAGTTAAGGGTGACACCCTAAGTGTGCTTTTCAAATCGTATTTTCTGATGTGGCCCCATAGGGGAGCGTGTGCCTGGGGGTGCGTCCCTGGAAACGGGGAGGGAGGGGCATCGCCCAGGAAAGCGGAGTCACCCCAGGCGGAAAGCGACCCCCGCAGGAAGCGCTGTGCGGGCGCCACTGCGTGTTCGCCGCTCACAGCCACAGCCAAAGAGACGCAGGCGGCCCACACGGCCTGGTCCACCGCCGCCTGCAGTCTCAGCGGTGCGGGGCGCCCCGAGGCTGGGCTCACCGTCCTCTCCAGGTCCTTGAAGATCTCCCGGGCCTCCTCAAAGGAGCACTGCTCCTCCTTGCACTCCCTCTCCAGGGAGCCCGGCCGCAGCTCCTCCAGGAACGTGTTGGCGCGCCGGCGCCTATGCAGGACGCCGTGGGCTTCCTCCTGGGTTATGAAGACTGAGAAATGCGAGTTCCGTGAAATGCTCACCGCTTGCCCTGCCCAGTGCCTCGGAGACCGTCCCACGGCCCCGCCCCACGCAGCGGGGGCATCGCAGGTTCCCGCCTCTCCTGGAGGAGGGGAGCGGCGCTGCTCGCAGGCGTGGCTGGACGTCCTCCCTGCCGTGCTCCCAGGGCAGTCACCCCTCTCGCTCATCCTTCCCGGCCCGGCCTCTCTGCTTCCAGGAGCTGATCCCGAGGGCGCGCTCAGGGGCACGCGCGGAAGCTGGGCCGAAGGGGGCTGCGGGCGCCGCCGCGTAAATGTGAGGCTGGGGATTGATGCCGACGAGGAGAAGGCGGCGCGGCCCGGGTGCTGGGCACCCCCCTGGGGCCCACGTGAACCGCGCGCCAACGCCGCCTTGGCCCTGCACAGCCGCCCGCGGAAATCCAAATCCCTCGTCTCCACCCGCACCGCGTCTCCGGCGGCCAGATCTGCCTTCCCCAGGCCTCCGTCCTAGTCCGAGGCGCGGCCCCTGCCCGGCTCCCCCGACAGCGAGCCCCAGGCTTCCTCGCCAGCTCTTGGCGGTCCTGGGCTTCTGCCGCCTTCCCTGCCTCCGCTTGGGGCCCCTCTGTCCCCTGCGACCCCTCGGAGCTCCAGACCTCGCGCGGATCCTCCTGGGGCCGGTCCTGAGAGCAGAGCCCCCGCTGCAGCTCCTGGCCTCTCCGTAACCCCGACGGTTACTTGTAGGCAAATAGGACCCCCGCTTTGCCCATGGGAAAACGGCAACCCCAAGACGCCCAGGGCGAGGCAACCCCGTGCGCTCAGCTCCGAGCAGGCCGTTCTTCAGGACGCCCTACAGCTGAGGGGGCCGTTTCCCGGGAGCGCTGTGAGCTGTGGGCACCACGCGATGGTGGAGTGAGGAGTGACCCCCCCGGGGCGGCCGCGCTGCCTGAACCTGCCTTAGCCCGCGAGGGGAGACGGGCTGTGGGGCGGGCGGGAGAGGGAGGCCCCGGGAGGAGGCGAGCGGGGCTGAGAGGACGCGCGGGAGGGGCTCTGGAGAAGGCGCAGGAGGCGCGTTCGGGAGGGACGAACAAAAAGGAGGACGGGGCCTCAGGTGGACGCTGTTGGCCGGTGGGCAGGAGCCCGAGTTCTGCAGGAGCGGCCTAAATTGGTTACTGAGCGCGGAAGAAGGGACGGAAACTGAGCGCTACTGGGCCACGTGGGGCCGAGAGAAAGGCCACCGCCTGTTTTCTTTAAAATCAGTTTCACACGTCGACGTCCCTAGAGAACCGGTCTGGTTTGGAAGGAGGCTGAGGATGCAGGTGGGGACACCAAAGAATCGGGCTCCAGGAGGTGGGAATTCATGGACGCCGAGTCCTCACAGGAGGTGCCCTGGGCAGCAGGAGCGGGAGGGGAGGCCCATGTCCCTGCAGTCCCCGACACCCACGCTCCCGGGACACCCACGAACCCCGGACACCCACGCCCCCCGGGACACCCACGCTCCCGGGACACCCACGCCCCCCGGACACCCACACCCCCCGGGACACCCACGCTCCCGGGACACCCACGCCCCCCGGGACACCCACGCTCCCGGGACACCCACGCCCCCGGGACACCCACACTTCTAGGACACCCACACCCTTGGAGGCTGGTGTGAGCAGAGCCGGTGACCGCCCTGGGATGAAAGCAGATTTGCATCAGAAAACCTCTCAAGAACTGAGGAAAACCTGATGAAGAACACACGATTATCTGGAAGGAACAGAATGGAACCAAGAAGATAAAATCGCCTGCACCCCAGTCCCAGGGAAGGCCAAGCTGGAGCGGTCACTTCCTCTTGAGCAAGGAACACCCTCCTTGGGGGGCACTGCAGTAGCCACCCCGAGGGCGGGCTCTTTGCCATGGGAGGCGAAGGAGGTGATGTTGGCCCCCACTGGGCCCCAGGACAAAACCAGTGGCAGTCCCTGCTCACCTCTGTGAGGCCCCGGCTTCCACGGCATGTCCCGTGTTTTCTCCTCCTGAGGCCTCAGCGACCCCGCCTGGGGCAGGAAGGTGGCCGGGGTCATAAGGCCATGCTGTGAGCTAGGGCTGCAGCCCCACATCCCAGGCACTGTCCCTCACAGCCCACCCCCTACTCGCCATCCCCACGCCCCACTCACCATCCCCACAGGCCATCCCCACCCCCTACTCGCCATCCCCACACGCCATCCCCACCCCTCACTTGCCATCCCCACACGTCATTCCCACGCCCCACTCGCCATCCCCACGCCACACCCCTACTTGCCATCCCCACACCCCACTCACCATTCCCAGGCCCCACCCCCACTTGCCATCCCCACCCCACAGTCACCATCCCCACGCCCACCCCCCACTCGCCATCCCCATGCCACACCTGCGATCCCCATGCCCCATCCTCCACGCCATCTCCTCACCCCATCCCTACACCCTACACACCTTTCCATGCCCCATCCCCCACACCCCATACACCCCATCCCCCACACCTCCATGCCCTATCCCCTGCACCCCACATGCCGTTTCCCACGTCCCATCCCCCATACCCCACACACTTTCCCACACCTCACCCCTACACCCCATGCCCCATCCCTCATACCCCACATGCCGTTTCCCAGGCCCCACCCCCATGGCCCATCCCCCACACCCCACACACTGTCCCCACCCCCCATCCTCCACACCCCATCCCCCACGCCCCACATGCCGTTTCCCACACCCCATCCCCCACGCCCCACATGCCGTTTCCCACACCCCATCCCCCCACGCCCCACATGCCGTTTCCCACACCCCATCCCCCACGCCCCACATGCCGTTTCCCACACCCCATCCCCCACGCCCCACATGCCGTTTCCCACACCCCATCCCCCACGCCCCACATGCCATTTCCCACACCCCATCCCCCACGCCCCAGGCGCCATCCCCCACACACCTCCCCTACTTGTGCTCCCCAGTCTGGGAGCACCCTGTGAGCACTTCCCGAACTCTGAGAGGCCCTAGACTCCCTGTGCTTGTCTGACCTCACAGGCAGGGGCCCATGGGGGCCAGGAAAGCACCACCCACTCCTAAAGTTCTTTGAAAAATAATCCCGCCAAAGCCTGGGCCACCAAGAAGGGCCTCCCCTCCTGTGCCTGGATGCTGGTTTCTAGAAGGAAAGAAATTGAACAGGAGCTGCCAGAAAGCCCTCCTGGCAGATGGGGGTGTCCAGAGCAAGGGTGGGGTTTGGGAAGCCCAGGCTGGCTCCTGGATTTGCCCACTGCCCTTCCACCAAGTTTATGGGGAAAACCTCCCCGGACGCACCTGCAGCCAGACAGCCCTGAAGCCCAAGCAGAAGGCAGAGGAGCCTGAGAGCCTGGAAGACCATGATGAAATCTCTGCAGTGCTGCCCCTGCCTGTTGACATTCCCCATGGGACTGGCGGGCAAAGTTCTCTGCCTCCAAGGGCGACAGGGGGATGGGGGAGGGGAGGACAGAGGCGTCCTCTGAACACCCCAGCTAAGAGCTGCAACTGGCTGGCCAGTGGCCATGCATCCCCTGCTGCCCAGCCACTGAGCTCAAGCGGGGAGGACAGGAGAAAGGTCAGGCGATCCCAGCTGTGCTGCAAAGCGGATGGTTTTGTTGCCAGTGTGCAGGTGTTAAGGTGTGTGTGTGGCACCAACACTTCAAATACGATCTAGAATTCCAAACCCCTAGGACATAGGAATGTAAGCTGGGAAACAGATTTAAACTGCAGATGAAAACTTGTCCCATAGCAATAATGCGAGTCAAATCTCAAGAGCATATCTTGGGTGTGGATGTAAATATTTGAAGAGAGCCTCCAGGAGACCAGGCCAGCTAGGCCGTTGCCTGCAAGGGAGGCTGGTTTCCTAGGTGAGCCACAGAGCCTCACTGAGAAGTGCCGGGAATAGGATCATTCTGGCCCTGAGCTGGGCACCCCACTCCGTTTTGACTGCAGGCAGCACCCCCATTCTCCAGCGGTCCACGTCTTACGTCTTTTTGTTTGTTTTGTTTTGTTTGTTTGAGACAGAGTCTTGTTCTGTTGCCAGGCTGGAGAGTGCACTGGTGCAACCTCACTGCAACCTCCACCTCCCGGGTTCAAGTGATTCTTGTGCCTCAGCCTCCTGAGTAGCTGGGACCACAGGTGCACACCACCATGCCTGGCTAATATATATATATATATATATATATATACCTATTTTAGCAGAGATGGGGTTTCACCATGTTGACCAGGCTGGTTTCGAACTCCTGACCTCAGGTGATCCACATGCCTCGGCCTCCCAAAGAGCTGGGATTACAGTCGTGAGCCACTGTGCCTGGCTGGCGGCAGTCCACGTCATTTCTACATGCTGTCATGGGCCCAAGCCACAAGCTGTGGTGACTAACCACCCCAGGTTGCCCAGGGACTGAGGGTTCTTAGAATGTGGGACTTTCCATCCCAAAAACACTGGGGTAGACGGTCATCCAAGCCTCCTAGGTTGCCCAGCAGGCCTGGCTGACCCCTCGAGCAGGGAGTATCCTCAGTGTGAACAGTTGCATTGCTGATGACTTCTTTGGAAGCTGATGTCCAGTTCTTCTTATGGCTGGAGGGAGGGAGGTGATTCCTTCCCACCAGCCAAGTCTTAGCTCAGGGGTGCCTTTCAAAGCAGCCCCCAGCATCCCCGAAGCCTCCCTGCTTGCTGCTAATCTGCGTCTCAGTCCAGGGAGCAGAGCACTTGCTGAGGGGCCGACAGGGCATGTTTTCTCTTCCACCCAGCGCAGCTGAAGCCCCTCTGTGCCCCTCCATGATATCGATGCCGGGGAGATCTCTTACAAAGTAGCTGCTCAGCCTGGAAGAAAGCTCATGTCCAGCTCAAATCTGGTCCCCCCGGCTCTCGGCCAGCACAGCCCAAGGTAATTTCAAGACGTGGAGGGGAGGGGCCATATCTAAACCCCACCCCTTTCCCACCTGAGAGTAGATGGCTGGCTGGTCTTGGGGTACCCTTCCTCTTTGGGGTTCCAGGTCAGAGGTCCTCAACCCTCTCTGGGCAGCAGAATGACCTGGGGAACCTCAAGCGCCAAAACCCCTGAGAGATTCAGCGGCTCATGGCCTCGGGGCTGGTGAAGCTATTCCGGTGATGGACCCTCACCTGCGTGCAGCCTTCTCTGTGTGGGCAGGCGGGAGGGGGCAGGAACCAGGCTATCTGGCTGGGCTCTCTGCCTGTCTCACTGCTGGCCAGGGCGGCTGCAGGTGCCCGCCTATGGCCATTGTCCTGGTGTGGGTCCTTGAGGACACAGGTGTGAGGGGCTCCACCTGGCCCCGGGGACCTGCTCCATACCTCTCTGAGGGGGCCCTGCCTGCTGGTCTCCCTCCCACGTCTGTCCCAGGGGCGTGCCTGGAACCTTGCCTGGGGCTGGACCTGGCCACATGGAACAGCAGGTGTGGGGGCTGCTGCACCATCCCTCTCACAAAACCCCACTTCCTCCCTTCAGGGAGACTAACCAGGCTCTCCCGGGACTCCCGGGACCTCCTCTGGGGCCCCCTTGGATGTGCTGTGGCCCTGTCACTAGGATGGGAAGGTCCTTCAGCCCCCACCCTGGGGAAGGGCACGGTCACAGCTCCATTCCCAGGCCAGGCCTCCCTCTCTCCTGTGGCAGCCTCTGTTGATCCACCCATCCACTCATTCCAGCCTGCAGGAAGGGCTGGGCCCCTCCGCCTCACAGTCACTCTTGAGTGTGGAGGACACAGGAAAACTTTGGTTGTCATCTCAAGGCAAGTTGCTTGTTCAGGGGCTACAGAAACCACGTCAACACCTTGTTCATCTGCAGCCATCCTTGACTGTGGTGGTGGGCACACGTGAGCTGTCCAGGGAGTGTGTGAGTCAGATGTCTGTGACATCAGAATCTCTTGGTTGCTGGCTCATGCCTGTAATCCCAGCACTTTGGGAGGCTGAGGACTGAGGATCGATTGAGGAAAGGAGTTCCAGACCAACCTGGGCAACATAGCAAGACCAAAGCTAGACAAAAAATAAAAAAATTAGCCGGGCTTGGTGGTTCATGCTGGTGGTCCCAGCTACTCGGGGGACAGAGAACCCGGGAGGCAGAGGTTGCAATGAGCTGGGATTGCGCCACTGCACTCAAGCCTGGGTGACAGGGGGAGACCCCGACTCCTTCCCTACCAAAGAATCTCCATGCCCACACTCATACATGAGCACCACACTCACACAACCCAAACTCACGCCATACACACACCACACTCACACTCACCGTACACATGCCACACTCATACCCCAAAGTCACACCACATAAACACACCCCTATACACATGCCACACACCTACACACACGCGATTTCCAGGCTCTTCCACACCCATAAGGAATTGGAATCTGCAGGTAGGTCCCAGGAATAGTATTGAACAAACATCCAGGGAAACTGCTATGTGTTCTCATTTTGGGAACCTGTGAGCACATCCCACCTGGTGCCAAATGCATCTCGGCAGGACGCATGTATGCCAGGGAAACAGGAAGCCCGCTAGCAGGATTTGAGCTTGGGCACCAACTGGTTCCAAATCCTATTTGGTGCCACTAGAAGCAAGCATTTCCTTGCAACGGAGGGTGCGGGGCATGGGAGGACAGAGGAGCTGCGTGCACGGATGCCTGTGTGCCCTGTGCCCGTGATGCCACCACAGCAAGCTGTCTTGCAGGCCAATTCCAATGGCTGACAGCGTCTGCACTGGCGAGGAAAAGCCTGTGATAAGCGGAACTCTGCTGTCTGTGTAGAGAAGGGAGCTGGTCCTGGGCACCACTGTCAGCCATCAGAGCTGGGGACTGCTCCCTCCACCCCACCTGGGTGCTTTGCCTTCTTGGGGCCACAGCTGGAGGCAGCTGAGCCCTCGGGCCTCCTGGGCATCACACCAGTGCTGTAAGATGCTAAACAACTTTCAGTTTAAGAGAGAGAATGTATGCAAGGTTGAACAGTTATGATTTTGAGCAGAATTTTTCTTCTCTAGGCCTTGGTCCTGCTTTTCACCCTTGTCCGGGGTCTTAGCGTGGAGAGAAATTCACCATGGAATGTGCTCAGATTGTCCATCTTATCTTTTTGTCCATCTCTTAAAGTGTAGCTTGTCTTTTGTAAGAAATCTATCCTTGCCCTAGGCAATAAGAATATTCTATGTTTCCTCATAATAATCTTAATGTTTTAATCTTAAATTTGGGGGGGCTATACTTTTACACCATCATCCACATGGAAACGCAGCTGTCCCAATAACACCCATTCCTGAAGAGGCCATTCCGTGCCAAAGATTGACCAGCCCCAGGACAAGCCACGTCCCTGCACACATCCCTGCCTGGGAATCTGAATTCTGCTCGACTGGTTTAGCCTCTCTCCCACTTGTCACGACTGATGGCAGGTTTATGATCTATCCAGACGCCTGGGAGGCGAGCCCTCCCCCTCCTGCCTCTGCTCCCCAAATCGCCACGGCTATACTCAGACCTTTATCTTCTATGTTTATTACAATCAACTTCCTAATTCCACAAAGAATTCTGTTGGGATTTTGATTAAATACACAGATTAACTTGGGGGAGAGTTAACATTTTGGTGATACTGAATTGTCCCATCCATAAAAATCTCCCATTTAGGCCTTCTTTTATGACCTTCTATCATGTTTCATGATTTTGTCCAAAACTTGTTACATTTATATTAGTATTTAGATTGCTGTTAAAATAGTATCGTCATTGCTAGGAATGTTAGTAACTTTTTGTGGGCTGATCTTGTGGACTTCTTAGTTTCAATAGTTTATGAATTCACCTGGATTTTCTAGATATGGAAAGTTATTTTTCAATTAGCATGGCTTGTTTCCTTTTTCTTTTATTGTTTTTGAGATGGAGTTTCGCTCTTGTTGCCCAGGCTGGAGTGCAATGGTGACATCTCGGCTCACGGCAACCTCTGCCTCCCGGGATCAGGCGATTCTCCCGTCTCAGCCTCCTGAGTAGCTGGGATTACAAGCATGCACCACCGCGCCCGACTAATTTTGTATTTTTAGTAGAGATGGAGTTTTTCCATGTTAGCCAGGATGGTCTTGATCTCCTGACCTCGTGATCTGCCGCCTCGGCCTCCCCAAGTGCTGGAATTACAGGCGTGAGCCATGGCGCCGGCCTTGTTTCATTTTTCTTTGTTGTGGTAATCACTAGTACTGCTGCTAAATCGCATTGGAGAGTAGTGGGGTCCCTGTTCAGTTCTGATGCCAATGGGGATGGTTCTAAAGGATTTCAGTACTTAAAGTTTTTGCTGCAGGTGGGTGCGGTGGCTCACGCCTGTAATCCCAGCACTTTGGGAGGCTGAGGTGGCAGATCATGAGGTCAGGAGATCAAGACCATCTTGGCTAACACGGTGAAACCCTCGTCTCTACTAAAAATACAAACAATTAGCCGGGCGTGGTGGCGGACACCTGTAGTCCCAGCTCCTCGGGAGGCTGAGGCAGGGGAATGGTGTGAACCCGGGAGGCGGAGCTTGCAGTGAGCTGAGATTGTGCCACTGCACTCCAGCCTGGGCGAAAGAGCGAGACTCTGTCTAAAAAAAAAAAAAAAATTCGCTGCAAAGACTTTGTTAGATATACTTTATTTAGTTAAAGAAATTTTCTTCTACTCCTAATTGGCCTAACATGACAAGTACATGTTGAATAAAAATTGAATTATTGTTTTGCATTTGTTAAGCTGGTGATTTTACCCTTCACTTCGTTAATATGGCAAATTATAGCCAATTAACATACTACCCCTTCCATTCCTGGGATGAATTTACTTGCTTAGAACGTATTACCTTTATTTATAACATACAATTGGGTTTTATTTAATTATATTTCCTTTGGAATTTTTGCATTCATCTTCATAATTTTATTTTTTCTTACATTATCTTTTTGTTTGGTTGATTTTGAGAGACAGGGTCTTGCTCTGTTGCCCAGGCTGGAGTGCAGTGGCATTGATCATCATAGCTCACTGCAGCCTTGGACTCCTGGGCTCACTTGTGAGGTCTCAGCTTCCCAAGTAGCTGGGACTACAGGTGTGCACCACCATGCTCAGCTAATTTTTAAATTTCATGTAGAGATGGGGTCTTGCAATGTTGCCCAGGCTGGTCTCAAACTCCTGGTCTCAGACAATTCTCCCACCTCAGCCTCCCAAAGTACTGGAAGTACAGGTGTGAGCCACCTGGCCCAGCTGATTTTTTTCTTGCATAATCTTTGTCAGGTTTGGGTGCCAAGGTTAAATTTGACTCATAACTTTATTGAGTTGCTTTCTCTTGTTATATTCTTTTAAATAGTTTTTTAATAAATATTTTTGTATGCTTATAAAATCACCTAGATCTGGTATCTGTTTGGGGTAATTTTTTTTTTTTAACTACAATGCAATTTCTGTAATTGTTATTCATCAACCCAAGTATTTTATTTCTTCTTGACCAATTCTAACAATTAAATCCTATTTATCTGTTTTCAGATATATTGGCAGAAAGTTGTTCATAATGGTTCTCTCATACTTAAAATTTTTTATTTGATATGGAGTTTCTTAGGTTTTCTATAAATTAGTCAGTTTTATTAGATTTTTCAGGTACAAAGTTTGAGTTTTGCTTTTGATTTTGTTATTCTCTTTTCTGAATTGTCCTAATTGACAGAAGTATTTAAATACTTTCTTTGGGTTACGCTGGTCTTATTTTTTGGCTTAAATGGTTAACTCGTTTATTTTGTCATGTATAAAATCAGACACCACTGAGCTGTCGACGCCAATCTGAGCTGGCCATGGCTGTTCCCTCTTGTGGCTCTGTGCACTCTGTCCAGTTCTAGAGAGCAGACTCCCTGCATCCCATGAGTTAGAAACAAGCTTTTAAATTGCCAAACACTGTTTCCATGATCTTCCCATTGTTTTGTAAATATTTTGTTTGTGCTCCATGTGTGTTGGAAAATAATGCAGATTTCTCTATGTTTAGGGACAAACAGGGATCACTTTTCGTGACAGTCAACACTGCTGTCTGCCGACTGCCAACTTTGCTGTGTTTTGAGCTTTACAGTCAGTGGCTTGTGAGTTCCTGATTGCCACGCAGCCCGCTTTACTCTACGAACTGTCCTAAATTCCATTTCAGGTCATCGATACTGCGACACCAGCTTTCTTATGGTTAGTGTTTGTCTGTTCTATCTTCTTTTATTTTAAATCTTCAATCTATATATAATTTTGCTTGATGGTCTCTAAGCAGTGACTTGTCACGTCCGATCCGATGCTCTCCCAGGAGGCCAGCGTAACATGATCACATCTGCTGTGAGTCAGACACATCTGGGCTGTCTCTTCCGTCACATGTTGTTTCCTGTTAACCATGCTTTCCCCTTTCTCCACCCTTCCCTTCTTCTATTGGATCAATACCCTTTCTTTATGCTCCCTTTTCTGGTCTGGAGCGTGTTGGCTGCGTTGTGATTCTGTAATGGTTCCTCTACGCTTTCTCTGCTGCCTTTGCGTTTCTGACACGCACAACCTTGTTGCTATTTTGTCATCATCGCTGTCTGACAGAAGAAAGCAAAGGGGCTGCTCGGTGCCTGAGCCGCACGCTGGGCCCTGCTCACTGCCGGCTTCTTTTCCGTCTCAACAATGACTTGCCATGTGCAAGCACAGTGCACTGCAGCCCTGGAAACCCCAACCGCTGAGACGTTCTGTGTCTTGACGGACAAAGGCAGATGGCAGGAATTGCTGATATTTATTCAAACGTCATCCATACAATAAAGAACTCTGCTTTTAAAATTCCATTTACATCAGCAGTTAAAAAAAAGTGACAGTGGATGAAACATGAAGCTGTAAAGTGCCTTTATGGGGAGGGTCACACAAGGGCGCGCAGCTGCGCGACGAGATGGAGGCACCGCGCCTGCACAGTACATCAGGGACATCGCAGGACACAGCACGCGTTCCAAATAACTTACACATCAGAGGAAAAGCTGCCGAGTCTCTGCATGCTTCCTATTTGATTCCGCACCCTGGAGGTCTGGCCAGTGACGGCTGCAAGCCGCTGGGAGGGTAGTGTGAGGGGAATGCAGCCATGCCCGCCTCCACTGTGCTGGGGCTGGGAACCATGAGGCTGTGAGGTGGCATGCCCAGCAGCATGGGGACAGCGAATATGCCCTTTCCAGCAAGACACATATGTACACACATGGTCAGAGGTGCACACATACAAAAACATCTGCAGACTAGACACTGAAAGGGCTTCAAAGGAACAGAATATGTTTCTGAAACACAAGAAGGGTAAAACAGAAGAGTTTTTTTCCAGTTCTGCTGTGACTTCAATAAAATACTCTCCCCACTTTCACTTCTGCACTCAAGGTGGTCACCAGGTGGCAGGTGGACCTGGGTGGGAGGCAGGGGTCGCGTGGGGAGGGGAGTGGAGGTGTGGCCTCCGAGGAGGCTGTGGTGCAGTGAAGCAGGGGCAGGCCTCTCTGAGCTATGGTCGGCAGCGCTGGTCCACACCACACCCTGCAGAAACTGCATCTTTGTATTTTCTTTAAAAGCAATAAAAATATCCTAATTCACTGAAGCTCTTTAAAAAAATCAAGTCCCTTCATTTTTTTTTTTTTGTAGAAAAGAAGGTTGTTTAAATTATAGTTTAAATTTTCTTTTGAAAATGAACCCTAGGTAGATAAAGGAATCTCCTTGGCTTCTAACTGCTTTTGGTGGTGGAGACACCACCTGATGTCACCCAGGGACACGTTTTCATCCACCTGTGACCAGGGAGCTTCAGGCAGTGCCATCCGTTTCCATGGGAGAGTCCCCCAAAGTCATTTAGTGGCATAAACAACGTGCTTCTATGTAAACCCCGGTAACAAAAAAATAGTTTTCTATCAAATACAGTATCAAATTGTCATTTCATGTAAACACAGTGATTCCTGGTAAAGAATTGAGGCCAAAGTACCACAAAAAATGGCCACGGGATTGATCCCTGCTTAAAAAAAATCCTATAACTTGTAAAAGATAAAGAGTCCCCGAGCCCCGCTCTCCTCAGGCCGTCGGTCAGAGAATCATCCACTTCTCCGGAAGCAGCTCCACCACGGTCTGCGCGTCCCCTGAAAGCACCGTCCAGAGGCAGAAGCAGCACGGTGGAGCCAGGAGGAGATGCCGCTGCCCGGCGCCTCCTGCCCGGGGCTGTTCCCTGCGGCCCCTCCTCCGTGGGCTCTGGAGTCTCCGAGGAAGCCCCGGCGGGCCGGGGTCTTCCGTGGAACCTGCCTCTGCCCTGGAGGGGTCCTCTGCAGCCCGCACGGCCAGGCGCTCTGGGTCGGGGCGCTGAGGTGCCCCTTCCTCGGGACGTCCGGGGGCACTGCGCCCTCCCCACGCCACGCCAGCCCTCGCAGTGGCAGCCCCAGACAGCGCGCGGGTCTCCTGCGCCGAGACTGCGCGGCGCTACCCCTGCAGGTCGGAGAAGGGGGCCTGGCCGCCCTCGCTGCAGCTGGACGAGTTGCTCAGCACGGCCGACCCCGGGCTCGACTCTGCGGGGAGATCAGGCGGGGACAGGCTTCGGCGTCTGCTCTCCTGGGCACACACGGAGCAGCTTCCTCGCACGGGCCCTTGGCAGCGTCACGGGTGGGCTCGGGGCACGTGGGCCTTACCTGAGCTGCTCAGGCACTGGGCCGAGCCGGACGGGCCGAGCTGGACGGACAGGCTGCTGGCCGGCACCCAGCCCTCCTTGCCAGTGGTCGGGTCCCTGACGTACCTGCAAGGGGCGAGGGTCAGCGGCGGCCCGTGCGGGGCAGTCCGGGCGTGAGCGCGGGGTCTTACCAAAGGCCCTCGTCGCCCTCCTGCACCAGCTCCACCACGTCCCCGCTCCTCACGAGCAGCGCATCGGGGCCTCCCTTCTCGTGGTCCGCCACGACCGTGTATTTACCCGGAACCTGGTGGGAGACAGGCGGGGGCACAGGCAGCGTCAGCACCTGCCCCGGCAGCAGCCCCACAGCAGCCAGGCGGAGTGCGGGGCCTTAGCGCCCTGCCCCGGTGGGAGCTCCTGGCCACGGCCGGCTCAGGGGAAGGGCTCCAGCCTCAGGAGGCGGCTACGCCGCAGGTCATGACCACGTCAGAGGCGATGGAAGGCGTCTGTGAATCTCTCCTTGGGCCCAGCTGCCTCAGCCCCTCACGCTGGTCTCCACACAGAGCTCTCCGCCCCGGGGCCTCTGCGCCTGCATACCCGGCTCCCGGAGAGCCCTTCCGTGCTTTCGGGTCTTATTTCCATGCTGCTTTGCTGAGGCCTTCCTTGGTACTCCCCGACTCTCCCCTCCTCTGCCCTCCCTCTCCCTGCAGCTGTCCTGCCCAACGTCCCCAGGCCTCACTCCTCTCCTCGCTGTAAGAGTGGAGGTTCCTGTCTGTGCTGTTCCCGCTTTGTCTCCAGGGCCTAGAACTGTGCCTGGCACACAGCGGATGCTGCACAGATATCATGGAACACGTTCCGTTGGGGAATGGGGACCCGGGAAGCGGCAGCTCTTCCTACAGAGTGGGGAGATTCACAGCCTCCTGGTGCTGCGTGCGTTAGGCTGCGGAGGGGAGCTGCCGGCTGCAGGGCCTGGAGCAGGAGGACGGTGACCCGAATGCCTGCCCTCACGTGATGGCCTGGAGCAGGAGGACGGTGACCGGAATGCCTGCCCTCACGCGATGGCCTGGAGCAGCAGGACGGTGACCGGAATGCCTGCCCTCACGCGATGGCCTGTACTGGCTCTTGCCTCTGTAGTGCCCAGAGTAGCCAGGATCACTCCCCACACCCCACAAAGAATGAGATCCAACTCCCTCTCCAGGCCCTGTGCACCCTGGTCCACCAGCCTGTTCCCTTCCTGCCATGTGGCCTCTGCCTCTGTGTCCCCCACATCTGTTGTCACGCCCAGGCCTTCCTTCGTGCTGTCTCTGTGGGAGAGGCCAGAGGCCCCGAGGGCTCTCCCTACCCTTCCATGCCTGGCTTCTCTGTCGTTCCAGAGCCTCTGGGACCTGTCCCCTTTGTACCTCCAGCCTTGGTGCGTGGACCAGGCACAGCACAGAAGGTGCAGCAGATACTTGTTGGTGTAACCCTCACTGGAATGATTAACACATGGCAGCTTTTTCTTGCTTCTGACATTAACAATGAATGTTGTTTCAAATGCAAATCCATGCTTAGCAGTTTCATTTTCTTACAAAATGAGAGACTTGTGTGTATAGTTAGGAGGGCTCAGTGACAGCATTCTATGACATAAAGGGTGGGGGGGGTGGGGACTGTCTCCTCTGAGGAAGGTGCACCCATGAGTGGGCTCTACAGGAGGCTGGGTGGGCACCTGGAAATTAAACCAGAAACACAAAGTGCTGCTGAGACAGAGGAGCTAGGAGCTGCTGGGGCTGCCTCTAAGACCCAGGCCCGGGTGGACCTTCTGGAGTTAGGAGGAGCTGGGGCTGTGCCCCAAGACCCAGGCCGAGGTGGACCTTCCAGAGAGAGTTAGGAGGAGCTGGGGCTGTGTCCTAAAACCCAGGCCCAGGTGGACCTTCCAGGGTTAGGAGGAGCTGGGGCTGTGTCCTAAGACCCAGGCTCGGGTGGACCTGCCAGAAGCACCCCTAATCCCCGCAGGGCAGCCCCCACCCCAAGTGCCCACAGGGAGGCTGCGGTTACCAGCTTCTTGGGGCCCAACCCGCCGTCCTCCTCTGCGTCGGATGAGTTAATCTGCTCCTCTGCACTTGACCAGCCCCCGTCGTCCTCAGGTGCCTCCAGTGAGTGGGACGTTTTGCTCCAACCTAAGAGAGACAGACACCCGTGAAGGACCCCCCCGGGATGAGCCGCTGTCTGCCTCCATCTGAGGTGGGGTCAGCTGTCCCACAGACCCCCCTGAAATGTGCGCCGTGGGCCCCCACAGAGCCTGTCATCTTCCCGGGTTCATAAAGAGCTGAGCAGGACACCCCTGCAGACTTCCAGAATGCCTGGCACGTGTCAGGGTTTGAGACCATCTGCTTCCAATTGCCGGGCCACCCTGTGGGAGACCTCAATCCCCAGGCCCTGGGAAGCCACGCCCTTATCAGGCAGGGCAGTGCCCCTCAGCCAGGAGGGAAGCAGCCTTCCTGCCGCAGACGCCCCCCCCAGGCAGGTGTTTTCAGTGAGTGCCACGGTCATGTTCAACACCTAGCAGACCGAGCCGGGAGGCGGTTTCTAAAAGGAATGACTGAGGCTCACTGAGAGGGCCCGACGCCCTTGACCTATGGGATACCGAGGGCTGTGGTCCCCACTGGCAAGAGAGTAGCTCCCGGCACAGTGGCACCGAACCAGAAGGCTGAGGCCATGCAGGCGCCACGGTGGAGATGGGCTCCCATTGGCCATGCAGCTCCAAGTGGGAGAAGAGGAAGGAGCTTCTTCCAGACTTGGGACCACACATGCTCCCCTCCACAACCCAATGTTCCTCCTCCCAGATTCCCAGAGGGCAGCACCTGCCTTCCCCATGCAGGGGAGATGGGAGATGACATCGGGGCGAAATAAACATGCAAAGGCAGCAACCGGGCAGCAGGCCCAGCGCATCCCACCTGGTGCCAAATGCATCAAGGCAGGACACATGCATACCAGGGAAATAGGCAGATGCTAATGGGATTTGAGCTTGGGCACAAACTGGTTCCAAATCCTATTTGGTGCCACTGGAAGCAAGTGTTTCCTTGCGACGGAGGGTGCAGGGCATGGGGAGGACAGAGGAGCTGCGTGCACGAATGCCTGTGTGCCCTGTGCCTGCAAAGCCACCACGGCAAGCTGTCTTGCAGGCCAGTTCCAATGGCTGACAGTGTCTGCGCTGGCGAGGAAAAGCCTGTGATAAGCGGAACTCTGCTGTCTGTGTAGAGAAGGGAGCTGGGCCTCGTCACCACCGTCAGCCAGCAGAGCACGGGGCCGCTCCTTCCACCCCACCTGGGTGCTTTGCCTTCTTGGGGTCACAGCTGGAGGCAGCTCAGCCTTCCAGGCACCACACCAGGCACATCTGTGTGAGAATTGAGGACTGTGATTTTCTGGTTGCAGACCTGCAGCTTGGCCTCCTGAGTGCACTTGCAGCTGCCCCCAGCAAGGGAGGCTGAGACACAGCACAGGGTGGGGGCCCAGGTGCCTCCTCTACAGCAGCAGGAACTGGCCTGTGGGGCCTGGCTGCCAGCATGCCCTCCCCGTCCAGGCCCCCAGTCGCTCTGAGGCACCGCACGCGGGGCCTCTGGCCAGACAGAACCAAAAATCTGATTGAGGACCGTAGGAACAAAAAAAGGGTGGCTGCTGTGTGTGCAGAGGAGCCGGCGTGGCGCGGGTAGGACCTTACACGCGAACCTCTCCACAGCGAGGCCGGCCTGTGCGGGGTGAAACCCAAGCGGCTCTGCCCCGGCACCACCAGAGACACAAAAGGATTCTTGAGCTGCCCTGGCCGTGGCTGCTCAGTGCTCCCCAGAACCTCTCTGCGGGCCGTCAAGAGCGCCGTGCTGGAATAGGGCGCGGGGGAGGCCAGCAGCGAAACGCAGAGGTCTGACCGTGATGGGAGCGGCAGCGCCTGGGAGCGGGCAGCCACAGGCCAGGCCAGCACCGCTGCACCAGGAGCTGGGGGATTCTGTGTGAAGGCAGGAGGCCGGGTGATGGCCAGGAAGGTGCCCTCTGTTTTCTGTAAAATAGCTCATTGGCCTTTGCTCAATGGAGTCACCACTTGCAGGGCTTGGGGAGCGGGCGCTGGGCAGCGCCCAGGCCACCCAGGACCACCTGGGCACACTACCACCGACCACAGGGGAAATGACCCACAGGCAGTGGCCCGGCTTCAACACCACACTGGCTTCCTCGAGACCCTGCAAGGCTGCACTGTCTTCATTCACGGATGACAAGACGGAAGCAGAGGCTGAGCTTGGCCAAAGTGCAGCAGAAGCGGCGTTTGGCCCACAGGGCCCGCCCGGCCCACCTTCTCCACCAGGGACCGGCTCTGCCGACTCCAGCTCACAAGCGGAGAGGGTTTGACAGACAAGAGTAGCCTCTCCCGGGAGACTGTCAACAGGGAAATGACTCCCTTGTCCCAAGCCCCTGGGGCCTCGAAGCAGCAAGCCAGGCGCCCACCCACTTGCAGGCAGGACGGTCAGTAACGCCGGGCCAGCTCCCTGCCTCTGAACTCACGCCCAGGGTGGCCACAGCTTCTGCCTGGATCCATGAGGCTTGCAGCATCATGTGAAGAGGCTGCGGAGGCGGGCGGGATGGGGAGGCTGTTTCTGCTTACACCCCCAGGAACCTTTGCAAATTTTTGAAAACTCGAGATTGCAAACATGAGCCCCCTCCCTGCACTTGAGGGTCCTCAACAGGACAGGGGAGGTCTCTAGGCTTCGCGGGGCAGTTTTCACCCTCAGAATATAAGGGAGGCAGGAAACGAGAAGGGCCAGGTTCCACAGGGAGCTCGGCCTCGTCGGCCCCAGGAAAGGAGGGTCTGGGTCGGCCCTGCCAGTTGCTATGTTCTGTGTTCCCAGCAGGAAGTGTCGGGGCAAACTGTGCCACAGGGAAGGGCAGGGAACGGGATGCCCTATAGCCAACAGCAGCCACTGGGCAGTGAGACCCCACCCAGCTCCACCCAGCACGGCCAGGTGACCAGCGCAGCAGCCGTGGCCAGCAGCCACCGACGGGGTGGGCAGTTCTGCAGGCTCCGGATAGACCTGCTGTGAGGAGTCGGCTGAGAGGCGTGCTGTCCTCGAGGACCTGTCGCCAGAGCATCACACATTGAACACAACCGCGTGTCTGCCTCTGCAGCATAAAGACCCACGCGAGCGTCCCCCTTAGGTGGCCTTGATGGCCACCAGACAGCCAGCTGGGCCGTGCTTCCTGCTGACGCAGAGTGGGTGCTGTGCCCAAGGGTGCCACTCTACCTCGCACACCAAAGGGAGTCGGGTCGCTCTTTACTTCATGCCGCTTGGCTTTTTTGTCAGGACTGGTAGGAGAAGCTGCAAGAGGAGGAGGAGGCAGAAATACAACCGGAGAGAGAGCGTGAGGAACGGCAGAGAGGAGGAGGAGGCAGAAATACAACCGGAGAGAGAGCGTGAAGGACGGAGGGAGGCGGCGAGGAGGCTGACCCGCGCTCGTGCCGGGAGGGGACACCCACATTGTGGCCCCTTTCCACTGAAGAAAAAGGAGCTTCTGTGAGCAAAACGCAGGGAGCCGAGGGGCCGCGCGGTGAAGGAGGGGCCAGGAGGGTGTGCGAGTGGGGGCTGCGGCACTCAGAGGCGTCCTTTCGGGGCCCGTCTCTAGGGACGTTTTCTTAGTTCTGCGCTAGCAGAGTTTGCAGCATCAGAATCTGTTGTTTGTTTGTTTCAAGTTTCAGGCCAACTTAAAAGCATTTTATAAATTGGAAAACACTCCTAATTCTCTGGGAAGAGCCCTTGTCCACACTGGCCTTCAGGGCTTTCCAGAAGAGCTGGCTGCACGCCAGGGCCGGCTTCCAGGGCCTCCTGGGCCCATTCCCCCGCCACGGATTTCCCATCGTGGAGCTCTCGCAGATGAGCAGGGCATTAGACGTCTCCATCTCAAGGGTCCCGTCAGCCCTGTTCACTAGCGGATGCCCCAGAAGATGGCTGAGCGGCCTCTGCCACCGGGCGGAGCAGAGACACGCAGCCGGAAAGGTCAGCACCCTGCAGGGAACTCACCTGAGAAGGCGGGGGTGAGGGGCAGGGAGAGGAAGGAGGGGGCCTGGAAAGCAAGGACAGCTCCATTTCTGAGCAAGCCTCCATTTGAAAAGCTCGCCTTCATTTCCCAAAGGAAAGCCACCCCTAAAGGATAACTCTGGGGTCTGTGTGTGAGACACAGCATCAGCGAACACGTGATTGGGTGGAAAGAAACGCTTTTGCGTGGCCGCCCTTGTGATGAAGGAGGCACGAATGGTCACACACGATGCATGACAGACGCCACCACGGTGAGGGTGGGTTTCAGGCAGGCGCTCCTTTTACCTTTCTGACCTTTGAGGTTAGCAAAGCCCTGCAGGGTAAAGCGCTTTCTGGAAAGCACAGAGCTTTCTGAGGCAGAGCTAGTGACCGTGTCATCTATGAAGGAAGAGAAAGAAACCATGCAGAGGGCATCACAACCCGGCGCGGAGGCGGGTCCGGCTGTGGTGGGGAGGGCCCAGGGCGGCTCCGGGTTGCACGCTGGGTCTCGGCCAAGGCTCCTTCTGGGGCTGGCCTAGCTGACGCAGGGGTGCAGAGCAACGAGAGGGAGGGGCTCTTCTGTGGGGTCCTAGGACTCTGTTAAGGGGGGAGCACGGGGCCCTGCACGCTCTGCAAACCTTCTTCACACTGCAGGAAGCGCACGTTTCTCGGACGCAGTGAGCACTCAGTGAGCAGCTCCATGTGAGGCCTCCCTGTGAGGCCCGGTCCCTGCACACACCCACCTCTGCCCTTTTCGGGGGGCTTTGTCAGTGGCGCTGAGCTGACGTATCCCTCCAGGCTCAGGGGGTCTGTTTTCCTTTCTTCCAGCTTCTTGATGTTCCTTGAGTTTCCTCTGGAGGGACTGTTGACATCAGACAAATCAAAAAGGAAATAGTATGTTGCCTGGTTAGTTTTTCAGAACACTCTGAGGACCTAAGGCATTCAGATATCTCTGAGCTCCTGGCCTGATCCTAAAGCAGCATCTCCTGCACATGTTTCTAAGTTAAACCTGGACAGGCTGGATGAGAGCAGACGCCCATGCTACTCGCTCTGAAGTAACAGGTTTTTTTTGGGGGGGGTTGGGGCAGAGGAGTGTTTCTTTTTTAAAACTACTGTTCTACGGATTATTTATTTAGGCCATATCCTGTTCCATGAATGATTAAAGGTAGCTTATATAAGAAACAGGATAAAGTGAAAAAAATAAGTGAATTAATAAAATAAAGAAAAAACAAGGCAGAAGAGACACGACGAAGCCACGGTCAGGGTCGGAGTCTGAAATGTGCCCACGCGTGTGCTGGGCCATCAGTGCCGGCTCCCAGCTAAGCACCGACTGTCTCAGGAAGGCTGGGGCGTGGCTGTGATCTGGACAGGCTGTGTGTGCGCTGCCGTGCTGTGAAACAGCCCACCCCGGGAAGAGCTGGAGAGGGACTGGGCATTGCCGGAGGCACACATCTGTGAAGTGCACCATCTGGGACTGACCCATCAGCACATCAACACCAGGGGCCTCAAGGAAAACCCCAATAACCACCGGGTCCCACTGACAGAGGCTGAGGACCCTGGCGTGCAAATGCCCCACTTGGGAGTGCTCCAGAAATGCAGGCCTGCGGCGGCGTGTCCATTCTCACCTGGTGCTGGTCGGGGCCGGCAGGGGCAGGCTCTGCGACTGCTCCAGTGCCCGGTGCTGGCTGGCTTCTGCGAGGAGGGAGCAGACAAACCACATGAACGAGCGTCTTTACTTCAACGCCAAGGCACCTTGCACATGCGGGGACTGTGTGGTTGCTTTGAACATATGTAAAAATGCACCTGAAGCGGAAGCTACGGGAAAACGATCGCTTGAAGACAGCCTCACCTCGACAAGCCTGCAGCTGGCTGGTCAGCACTTTCCGAATTTCATTCACCCATGCGGCTTTAATCTCAGGAGTTGGCGCCTGTTTCCCCAAAAGAAACGCCAGGAGGTGAGTACTCAGGCCCCCGAGGAAACACGCTTCAGTTTCACTCTGGGAACATCCAAGGATAATCTTAGGAGTCAAAGGTCAGATGGCTGCGTGTGAGGGGAGAGGAGGGAAGCACTGTGGGCTGGCCCCGGGTTGCCGGACCCTCTGTGCCCCATACACGAGACTGACTGAAGAAGAGCTGTGCCCGGCACCCAGGGCACGGCACCCTCCCCACCGTGAGAATCGGCCCTGCATGCCAGACGCACACTTGTGCCGTCCAGGGATGCACGGGCTCCCCTGGGGAGGGCGAGCCCATTTCCTCGCAGCACCCCCTCTGATGTGTACTTTTCCCCACATTTCATCCTGGGTCCAGCTCAGGGTGAAGACAGCCCAGGGCAGCGCCCTGAAGTGCACAGCGGCTGCTCCTGGCCTCGATGCAACTTCATGGCAGATTCTAGCACCGGTTCCCATGAGAAACCGTTCACGGCAATGTGTAAGAGGCCAGGGGCAGGGTGGGTGGCCCACCTGGACGATGTACACCTCCTCGCGCGCGTTGTACCAGATCTCAAACTTCTTAGCGTCTCCCTTCACGTTCTCCGTAATGCCGACGGCAGCCATCTGCGAGCAGAGAGTGGAGACGGGGTTCGCATGCACAGTGAACCCACTGCCTTGTTTTAAAAAGGTGTTGGTGCAGGCATGAAATGATGGAAATGCTTTGGGGGTGAGGGCTAAGAATGGCAGAATACCCCACCCCCACACTTAAGGCTGAGAGCTGGGTGTCAGCATGGCCACCTCAGACCCAGGTTTGTGGCAACAGGGACCCAGTTACAGATTTCCCCCCCTCGGAGTCTGTGGCCAGGAGCGTGCTGCTGCGGACCCGGGCTCACTTACGTTTAAGGACTGCTTGTAGCTGTAGGAGGGAGCTTTCTCATACCCCTCCCCGTTCTCCTCCCGCTTCTTGCAGAAGAGCACCGCCTTCTCGTGCAGGAACAGGTGCCGCTGCATGGGTTTGAACCTGGCCAGCTCCTTCACCTTGGTGTGGCCCCTCTTGTGGTCGGTCCAGACGCTGAACGAGCCCTGCATCAGCAGCTTGCCCAGGTCGCCGAGATTCCCCTAAATGCACAACAGCAGGGGTGTGTTCAGAACGGACAGGACTGGGACCATGGACACGCATCGCTGAGTGAAAGCAGCCACTCTGCAAAGCCCACCCATGGTGGGATTCCAGCTGCAGGGTGTCCCAGGAAAGGTAAGCTCGTGGAGACTGTGACAGGTCAGTGGGTGCCAGGGGCTGGGGAAGGAGGGATGGACTGGTGGGGCACGTGGGCTTCTAGGACAGTGAAGCTGCTCTGTGTGATGCTCTAGCGCTGGATGCAGGACGTTAACACGCCTGTCCAAACCGCAGCAGGCACAGCACCCAGAGTGAGCCCCGAGGGGAACAGCCCTCAGTCACTAATCAGCATCAGCGCTGGTTCACCACGTGTGGCAGGTGCGGCACCCATGCTAGATGTCAACACTAGGGGAAGCCTCAGGGCCTCTGATTTACACTCAATTATCTCACAAACCAAAAATTGCTGCAATAAATCAACTCTTAAAAAAAAAAAACAAACCTGAGAATGAGTGCTGGGTGGACATAAAGACGGGCAAAAGATGAATCAGCTGACCTGATGTGGGGCTCTATGGGGAAAGTGACATCTGCCTTCTGGGGCCACTTGCTCTAAGTCACCAGCCTGCAAATCGCAGCCCAGAAAACAGACGTTACGTCTGCCCCGAGCCATGCCTCCTCCCCAGGAGAAGACAAGGAGTGAGGGGGAGGTCTGAGCTGCATTCCTGCTGGAGATGGGTGCCCTCCAAGCAGGGGGCGCTTCCTGATTTTCTCCACGTCCCAGAGAGCCCAGTGGGGTCTGTGGACCTGGCTGTGGGGCCTGGGAGTGGGCTCATCTAGGGACCACCCCAGACCTCCTGCCCAGAACCTGCACATTCACACCAAAGTGTGGGGGGTGTGCAGGGAGGCCGCCGAGTTGCTGGGCTGGCGTATTCCACGGAGGCGGAGGGGAAGACCGGGCGTCTGGGCGCCTTACGTCATAGCCGGTGATAGCAATGAGGTGCATGGAGTCGTTCACGGCCTTCAGGATGCCCAGGATGGAGCTCAGCGCCTCCTGCAGGTCCTCAGCCCCCTCGCAGTTCTTGCTGTATTTCAGCATTTCCTGAGGGGCATGGGGTGAGGCAACCGTGTCAGGACACGGAGAGCTCTGGCTTCCCTGGAACAGACCACTCAGGAGCTTGGCACAAGGTAGGGACGCTGCTCACCCTCCCCTCGTCTGTAGGGAGCTGCCCTGCCTGTCCTCCTGCAGCTGGGACAGACTGAGTGGTGCTGCAGATGGGGCAGCACCCCTGCCAGGTGCAGACCCCTCGCACCTGCTCCCCGGGGAGTTTCCTCTCGCTACCCTAACCCTGGCCAAAGGCACAGAGTTGCAGTTTCCTGCCTGAAGGTTAGAGGGACCCACATGGCAAACTCATAGCTGGAATCCCCAGTCTAGGCCGCCCCACATCCCTGCTGTGTTCCAGCTAATCCGGGCGTGGCTCCACTCTGGAGGGACGGGTCAGCACATCACACAGAATCCCACGCGGGCTGGGCTGTGTGCAAACCCATGGGGACGGGGACTCGTCTGCTCACCTGCGTCCTCAGACCCCTAACAGCGGCACACAGTAGGACCTCAAAAGGCATCCCAGCCTCAGCACAGGCTCAGAGGAGGTGCCCTTGGCCTGGGAGGGGCAGGGCGCAATGGGGACGGGGCCCCAGGGCAGCACAGATACCTGGCCAGCGGGTGCCTGGGGAGGCCAGGCCACGGTCACTGCGGAGCCCACCTTGAGCAGCAGCTGGTACTTGGTGATCCTCTGCACTGGCTTCAGCAGGTAGGAGTCCAGGCTCAGCTTGTGGTCCAGCTTCCTCTGGCATTCCTGGAACCAACCCAGAGCCTTTGGTTTGCACAATTTTCATCATTCCTCAGGAGTCGGTTAGGAAAGGGAGTTCTAAAGGAAGGTCCGGGGACAAACCTGGAAGAACGGGCAGTCAGAGCACTGTCTCCACAGGCTCTCGGAGCGGGGCTTGTTCTGACAGTACTTCTCGTAGATCTGGAAATCCTCCATCTGCACCGAGGGACAGGCACCGCATCACGCAGTGAGGGACGGGCACCGCATCACGCAGTGAGGGACGGGCACCGCATCACGCAGTGAGGGACGGGCACCGCATCACGCAGTGAGGGACGGGCACCGCATCACGCAGTGAGGGACGGGCATCGCATCACGCAGTGAGGGACGGGCACGCATCACGCAGTGAGGGACGGGCACGCATCACGCAGTGAGGGACGGGCACCGCATCACGCAGTGAGGGACGGGCTCCGCATCACGCAGTGAGGGACGGGCACCGCATCACGCAGTGAGGGACGGGCACCGCATCACGCAGTGAGGGACGGGCATCGCATCACGCAGTGAGGGACGGGCACTGCATCACGCAGTGAGGGACGGGCATCGCATCACGCAGTGAGGGACGGGCACTGCATCACGCAGTGAGGGACGGGCATCGCATCACGCAGTGAGGGACGGGCATCGCATCACGCAGTGAGGGACGGGCACTGCATCACGCAGTGAGGGATGGGCAGCACATCACGCAGCGTCTTCCTGGCCCCGCGAGGCATGGCTGCTGGCCCCACAGCTTCCGAGGGCCGGCACTGGCTCCCAGGCTCCGCTGTGGGGCCTGCCCTCCATTAATGGGGCTCCCTGTCTCCCCTGACTTCCCAGAGCACAGGCGTGGAGTGGAGACGGGGTTCCACCGCAGCCATTCTTAGAAGGCCATTTATGGTGTGGTTTGTCGATTTGTTTATATAATAGAACTTCTAGCATTTTCTCTGGCAGTTTTACAAATTACCTGTTATTTAGCAAAAAACAGACCCTAACCCCACTGTGAAGTGCAGGTGCTCCTGGGCACTCAGGGCACAGACGGTTCTAGGGGCACAGGAGGGTTTAAGGCACAGGGCTCAGAAGTTTCTAAGGGCACAGGAGGTTCTGGGGGTACAGGAGGTTCTGGGGCACAGGTTCCGGGGGTAAAGGAGGTTCTGGGGTACAGGAGGTTCTGGGGGCTCAGGGGGTTCAGGGGGTTCTGGGGCTCAGGAGGTTCTGGGGTACAGGAGGTTCTGGGGGGCTCAGGGGGGTTCAGGGGGTTCTGGGGGCTCAGGAGGTTCTGGGGTTCAGGAGGTTCTGGGGCACAGGAGGTTCTGGGGTTCAGGAGGTTCTGGGGGTACAGGAGGTTTTGGAGTTCAGGAGGTTCTGGGTACAGGAGGTTCTGGGGGGCTCAGGGGGGTTCAGGGGGTTCTGGGGGCTCAGGAGGTTCTGGGGTTCAGGGGGTTCTGGGGCTCAGGAGGTTCTGGGGTTCAGGAGGTTCTGGGGCACAGGAGGTTCTGGGGTTCAGGAGGTTCTGGGGCACAGGAGGTTCTGGGGTTCAGGAGGTTCTGGGGCACAGGAGGTTCTGGGGTTCAGGAGGTTCTGGGGGTACAGGAGGTTTTGGAGTTCAGGAGGTTCTGGGTACAGGAGGTTCTGGGGGCACAGGAGGTTCTGGGGTTCAGGAGGTTCTGGGGGTACAGGAAGTTCTGGGGGTTCAGGAGGTTCTGGGGTACAGGAGGTTCTGGGGGGTACAGGAGGTTCTGGGGTTCAGGAGGTTCTGGGGTACAGGAGGTTCTGGGGCACAGGAGGTTCTGGGGGTACAGGAGCATCATGTTATCTCAGCCCCATTGAAAACATCAGTATTTTGTGATTTCAGTTGGTTAGAATGGGAACTTGCAGTAGAATCTGAAGTCATTATTCAGTAATTTTAAGAAGTTGTGACAAAATATACATCCAAACACCACGTACCCTCTCCAGAAAGCATCTTCCAACCAGTTCTGGGCAGTCGGTGTAGTTTTCCAGCTCCCTGAGGAATATCCTAGACAAAGAGGGTTTTTAAGTAGTAAGAAAGACAGGCCGAGTCACATGGATCAGTGACAAATGGATAGACATCATTTTTCAGAAGCTCTGGACAATTTAAGCCACTATGTGGCAACAATGCCCCGCATGACTTGGGGACGCTGCAGCCACGCCTGTCCTGAGCACCAAGCTCTCAGGTGCCAGCAGGTGCAGCCCCAGGCTCAGTCTCCTTATATTTCTGGCCTTGGCTGCACACAGAAGTTGGAGAGAGCTGCTTTTCCCTCAGCACACACATGGCTCACAGGGCCACAGGCAAAGACAGAGATGGGACCTTTCAGCGCCCTGGATGCACCACCCCCATAACTGGCCGTGGGTCTGTGGGTTCTCTGCAGACACACCCCGAGCCCTGGCCCTAGGCAGGGCCATCCCGACTCCTGGGCTGTTTTCCCTTTAGTTTCTGACTTGCATCTGTCCCCTGGAGGAAATCCAGCTGGAGGGGAAAATCATCTGGGGGGTGGATTTGGGGCATGAGCACAACAGCTTAAAGCTGTGGGGACCCCTGCATGCGGGACTGGCCGAGACCCTGAGGGCCATGAGGACAGATACTAAGGGACACTAAGGTTCTGCCCAAGCTCCGTGGATGTGGAAGGCTCCTTGGTTGTCAACTGCAGACCTGCTGCCTCCTTGTAAGTGGCAGGTGAGGTGATGATCATGGCAGGGGGCAAGAAACAGGGATCAGAACAACATCCCAAGCACTGGCGATTCCCATGGCCAGTGGGGCACGCTGGTCCCCAAGCACGTGACCTCACGGGAGCCACTCACATGGGCTCCTTCCAGGACACACAGCCGGGGCCGTCCACTGCAGCCTCCCTGGCATTCTGCACTGCATGCCCACCCTACACCTTCCCATGAGCTCCCCAAAAGTGTGTTAAAGCAGCCAAACAGCTCAGAGGAGTGGAGGACACGAGGCCAGACAGACCACCCGCACTGGAGAGGCCACGGGTCGCTCGGGGGACAAGCAGCCCCCGAGATGGGTAAGGAACGCCTAGTTTGCCGTCCTTTTCAAGAGCTTGGGAGCAAAACAGGCCTTGCTATGTGGTGTGGCCTTCGGTGACCCCCCCAAAGGGCTGAATACACACCTGGGAGGGGGTTCCGGCTTCCACCTGCCCAGCAGGATGAGGAGGGGATGAGGGGCAGGCGGGTCCCATTTCCTGCACCACAAAACAGGGTGCCCTCGGGGGCTCAGAGCCCTCTCCTCACGGCTGGTGGCTCACAACTCAGCTGCCTAGATGCAAGCCATCAGGCACGGTGCCACGTGGGCACTCAGATGGCCCCATGTACCCATACTCATGCCTGTGCCTCTGTGAGTCCACCCCTTGGGCGCCCCTCCCTAGCCAGGCTGGCCCGGCCTCCCCCCTATTCCAGCCCCCTGAAGCCAGCATCATTAGCTGCAAGAGATCACAGGTGCGTGCCTGTGTCGGGGGGGAAGGGCCCACCTGTTGTGGAAGTGATAGATTTCCTCCATGTTTCCAAACAAAACATCCTTCTTGTTGTGAAGGCCTGTTGACAGGAGGTGGGCCATCAGCGGGTTATCCATCTCTGCGGCGTAGCCCTGCAGGGAGAGCGCAGAGGTCGGCGGGGGTCCTGGGCTGCAGCCCACCCACAGCATCAGGCTGTGGTGCGGCAGGTGGGCCAGGCATGCCGGCTCATCTGTGGGCCAGGCCCTCCCTTCATCTTTATTCTCGGGTGATTTCTAAGTTATCTGGACAGGCATCCACCAAAGCAAAAACATTATGAACAGCACCAATTTGGGGGAATGGGGTGGAGGTTCTACCCTTCTCCCTTTTAACCTTTTATGATTCAGGTGTAACTGAAACAGAGGGCATAAATCTTATGTCTACACTTGGGTGACCACCACCTGCTCACACTCAGTAAATCAGACACCTGTCTACACTCGGGTGACCACCACCTGTGCACACTCGGTGACTCAGACACCCGTCTACACTTGGGTGACCACCACCTGTGAACGCTTGGTGAATCAGACACCCGTCTACACTTGGGTGACCACCACCTGTGAACACTCGGTGACTCAGACACCTGTCTACACTCGGGTGACCGCCACCTGCACACAATGACTCAGACACCTGTCTACACTCGGGTGACCACCACCTGTGCACACTCGGTGACTCAGACACCTGTCTACACTCGGGTGACCACCTGTGAACACTTGGTGAATCAGACACCTGTCTACACTCGGGTGACCGCCACCTGCACACAATGACTCAGACACTTGTCTACACTCGGGTGACCACCACCTGTGCATACTCGGTGACTCAGACACCTGTCTACACTCGGTGACCACCTGTGCACACTCGGTGACTCAGACACCCGCCTACACTCGGGTGACCACCTGTGAACACTTGGTGAATCAGACACCCGTCTACACTCGGGTGACCGCCACCTGTGCATACTCGGTGACTCAGACACCTGTCTACACTCGGGTGACCACCTGTGCACACTCGGTGACTCAGACACCCGTCTACACTCGGGTGACCACCACCTGTGAACACTTGGTGAATCAGACACCTGTCTACACTCGGGTGACCGCCACCTGCACACAATGACTCAGACACCCGTCTATACTCGAGTGAGCACCATCTGTGTACACTTGGTGAATCAGAGACCTGCCAACACTCAGGTGACCACCACCTGTGCACACTCAGTGAATCAGAGACCCATCTATACTCAAGTGACGACCACCCGTGCACACTCGCTGTCTACACTCAGGTGATCACCACCTGTGCACACTGGGTGAATGAGACGCCTGTCTATACTCAGGTGACCACCACTCACATCAAGCTCACCCAGGCAACCGCCCACTGCCAAGGTCACCTCTAATCCGCCTCCCACGTCAGACCAGTTTTGCTTGCCCCGGAGTGCTCCGTGCTGGGAATCGCATGCACCCTGTGGCCTGTGTTGGTGATGGTGTGTGTGTGGTTCGTTCATCTGTTGTGTATTAGCTCCTCTTTCTTGTTACCACACTCGTCCCCTGTGCGGACCCCCCAGAGCTGCCTGGTCCGTGTCTTGCTGATAGGCCCTGAGGGGCTCCCCGTCTGGGGCTGCTGTGACCAGGCTGCTGTGGACACTCTCTCACATGCATTTGGTGGACAGCAGGCTGCTCCCAGCAGCAGCTGTCAGAGGAAGCCCCACCAGCTGGCCCAGGTGAGTCCGCGTGGCAGTCGGCGCTCCCCAAGTCCAGCCTCACCTCCAGGACGCACAGCAGCTCCTCCACGTAGGCCCGTTCTGTGTCCAGGAGCTCGCTCATCACGTGCCTGGTGGCAGGTCATGTGGAGAGCAAAAAAGGTTAGCACTGGGAGGGCAGGAATGGTCTGCTCCACAGTCTCACAGGTGCCACCTAGAATGATGGCCTGCCCAGCGAGAGGGGACTGGCGGCGACGCAAAGCCCACGGGCTGGACGCTCCTTGAGGCTCCCCTCCCAGCTTGCGGCCTCAGACCCTGCAGATGGCGGCTGAAGCCTCCCTGGTTCCCAGAACGGCCAGCACTGTCTTGCCCCTGGCCTGGCACACACCGCCTGGTAGGAGGGATTCCCTGGCTCGCCTCCTGGGCTTTTGGGTTCCACCTGCACAAAATGAGCTCAGTTCCCCATGCTCATGGGCAAGTCATCCTACCCCTAGGATCCATCCCTAGAATCCACCCGAGTCTGTTATACCAAGAAGACACCCGCCCGCTGCCCGGCCTCCCTGAGCCTTCCTCATGGTGGGTATCTGTGTGGGCCAGGGCGGGGGTCTGGCATCGCCGGAGCTGCCCTCTGCCCGCGCCCTCACACACAGAAAGGCGGGGACGGAGCCTCAAGGGCCAACCCAAAAGCCCTGTGAGGCGTCCGCTCGAGTGCCTGAGGGCACCTGGTGGTCCAGGCTGCGGTCGGGGGGCCCCGTGAGGACAGAAGGGCAGCGCACCCACCTGCGCAGGATGGCCAGGCTCTCCTCCTCCTCCCCCGCTGAGCCGCGGCCCTGCCGGCTCTCACTCATCTCACTCTGGGGAGAAGAACAGCGTCAGGTCTGAAAGGCGGGGACGGAGCCTCAAGGGCCAACTCTCAAGGCCAGAGCCCACAGGTTCCCGTATGGGGACAGGGCGGAGTCCCCATGGTGGGGAGCTGGCCAGGGAGCTGGGCAGTGCCTGAGGGGGCCCGGCGTGAACCGAGGAGGCGGGTGTGGACGGCGGGGCTGTCGTGGGCAAGCCTCACCTTGGCCCTCCGGTAGGGCCCTCTCCGGAGCGCGCCGCCCTCGGAGCTGGAGTTCTCAGAGCCTCGCCGAATGCCTGTTGGGAAGAAGGGGAGCCGGGCCTGAGGTCCCCTCCGACCCTCTGGAGAGGGGACGTGTGTCCAGTGGGAAAAGGCCCCGAGGAGAGGGCAGGACTCGGCCTCTGAGGCCACAGGTGGTGGTGTGGGAATGGGGGGGACCATGGGGCCTCACTGCCCTGAGTCACCCCACGTTCCCACAGCCCACAGGGACACAGCGCCCGTGGGCTCCGACCTGGGAGAGCTCCCAACAGGCAGAAAATAAGGTCGCCTGGGAGCCAGTGCAGGAAGGCAAGAGCCTGGCCCGTGGGGCCCCTGGTGGGTTCGTGTGTGAGAAACCAGGAAGGATGGGAAGAGGGTTCGTTTGGAGACACGGAGGTGGCAGGGAAGTCTCTGGGAAATGGCGCGGCGCCCGGCTCGGCACAGGGGGCGGGTTCCGGACCAGCAATGCAGGCCGCACTGAGGCTCTTCAGGGCTCCGGGCGCCCAGGGTCTGGGCCGTGTGTGCGGAATGTTGTTTGGCGACAGCACTGGCAAAGGACGGACTGCGGAGCTGACACGGAGGCTGGAGCTGGGAAAGCCGGAGGTGGTTCCCCTGTGGGAGCTCCCCGCTTTCAGTTTTGGGCCACGTGGGCTTCACTGAGACCACTGAACCCTGCCAGCCTCGTGGAAAAGCAGCCACAACAATGCCCACAGGATGTGCGTGGCCGGGTCCTGACAAAACTCCGTTTATAAACATGGGCGAGGGGTGGCGGGAACCGGCCCTCAGGCCCTGAACTGGGGGCCCGGAGGTGGAAGGGGAGGAGGCGTGTGGAGACAGTTTTCGCAGGTGGCTGCCTCAGATGTGCCAAGCTCTCAACGCCCGGAGCTCCCCCGAGGGTCCCACAGCACCCGGGGCACGGGGCGGCCACACAGACCTGGGGAGGGGCAGGGCGACTTTGCCAGTGCCTCGGGTCTGGGGGCCACCGGCTGCACGGGCCGCGTCTGCCTGGCTGCCAGCTTCCTCAGGCTGGCCTGCCTGCGGTGGAACACCTCCTCCATGCTCGCCTGCTTCTGGAAGACCTTTCGCACGTGCTCCTGAAACCACATGCTCAGTAAGACGCCTTGCACGTGTTGGCGTCATCAATAAAAATGCACGGTCAGGCGCAGAACATGCCGGGGCACGCCCAACCCCGCTTTAAATGTTATCCATGCGGGGTCTGTCAGCGCAGCGCGGCTGCGTCCAGCCCTGGCCACCACGGACGGAGAGGGGGATGCAGTCCACCCACGGGATGGGGCCCTGGCCTCGGGAAAGGGCAGCTCCACGCGAAGGAGGGGCCTGCGGCCTTCCCCAGGCATGTGGAAGGCTCAGGAGGAGCCTGGTCTCAAGGGCATCACCAGGTCCCAGGGCCAGGCCATTCCTGAAGAACACGCCCACGCCACAAAGTCCGCCAGTGGAGGCGGGATGGCCACCTTGCAGGGTTGGCGTGGAAATAATTTCTGTGTTGAAAGGAAAATTCAGCTGGACCTCCCAACTGTGTATTTCTCTCATATGCCCATTATTTGGTAGTAATTCATTAAATGAGCCAGGTGTGGTGGCTTACACCTGTCATTCCAGCACTTTGGGAGGCCCAGGCGGGTGGATCACCTGAGGTCAGGAGTTCAAGACCAGCCTGGCCAACATGGTGAAACCCTGTCTCTACTAAAAATACAAAAATTAGCCGGGTGTGGTGGCAGATGCCTGTAATCCCAGCTACTCAGGAGGCTGAGGCAGGAGAATCACCTGAACCTGGGAGGCGGAGATTGCAGTGAGCCAAGATCGTGCCACTGCACTCCAGCCTGGGCAACAAGAGCGAGATTCCGTCTCAAAAAAAAAATAAATAAATAAAAATAATTCATTAAATGATTCTTTAAAACTTCCCACAGAGGAATGCCCCACTGCTTGGGACAGCAAGCTGCAAATGGAGAGCCCGAGTCAGCGTTACCATGAGATCTTGGTTGAGGATGGATTCGTATTCCTTGTAAATTGTGTTGAGCTCCTGGATCTTATTTTCCGCACCGGTCTCCAAAAACTTCTCGATTTCCTGGAGAGCAGCCTCTGCGCCGTCCTGGGACTGGCACTTGTCCACAGGTTGTGAGGCCAGTAGGTAAATCCCTTCATCACACCACTTCATGGACTGGAAACACAGAGCATTGCCGAGGGCAGGATGCCGTGAGAGGGTGAGCACGTCACCCTGTCCAGGCACACGCTGCCGGGGTGTGCTCCTGACAGATCCCGGGCCACCGACTCCTCATGCTCCCGCCACCCTGTCCAAAGCACCCCGAGGGGACACAGTGCTGGACAAGGCCAGTGAATTACCCAGGGCGGGGCCCGGAGAGGCAGGGAAAGTGCAGTAGGATCAACCAGGCCTCAAGCTTCTGGATCTTTTAAAGAAATCATTATTGGCTGGGCAGGGTGGCTCACGCCTGTAATCCCAGCACTTTGAGAGGTGAAGGTGGGAGGATCACCTGAGCCCAGGAGTTCGAGACCAGCCCGGGAAACATAGTGAGACCCCATCTCTATCACACACACACAAAATACAAGAATTAGCTGGGTACGGTGGCATGCACCTACAGTCCCAGCTACTTGGGGGCTGAGGTGGGAGGATCCCTTGAGCCCAGGAACCAGAGGTTGCAGTGAGCAAAAAAAATAAAAATAAATAAAACTGTGGCAAATGAATTCTAAAAAAAGACCTGCTAGGCCAACAAGACCAGAAAGGAAGGGTGCAAGGACATTTTCCAGCCAAGGAGCTGCCCTCCTCACGACAAAGGTCATCCAGTGGTGGATGTGGAAGAGGCTGGTTTCGCAGCTGAGGTGGGGTGGGGTGGGTTCCGGCTCAGCCTACCGTCTCCAGGCGGCGGTGCAGCTCCAGGGACTTGCTGAGCAGCCCCCTCCTCCTTGCGATCTCCGCAGAGAACTGGTCACAGAGGTGCCTGAGCTCCTGGCACTTGGGGCGGATGGAGTCTACGGCGTAGTGCTTGTTCTCAATGAGCTGCTCGCCGTCCAGAGACAGGGCCCGGGCCCTCTCCACGGCCACCTGTGGACGGCCACCCAGAGGACCAGCTCAGGCCTCTTTCTGTTCGAGGCAGACGGTGCCTCGCTGTACGGAATGTGTGCCCCGGGGCACACGTGTGTCTTGCTTTCTTTGTTTACTGCTGTGGATGCCTGAGATGCTGCCTAATCCCCGAAGCTGTTCTGTAGCAAGTGCTTCTGGGGGCTGTGGTGGTCCTAGCAAAGGCATTGCCCGTCTGCAGGGACCTGACCCAGAGGAGGCCAGGTAGGGCCACATGCTGTGGGGAAGGTGTGGGAAGGGAGGGGTACAGGCAGCAGCCCCCACCCCCTGTGGACGTCTCTGGGGGGTGTGGGGGTCTGTTCTCCGTTGGCGGGAGGCCCATTCCTGCACCTTCCTGAGCAGCACTTGATGACGCTGCCCACACTCTCCCGCCGCCCCAGCCGGGACCCTGCCTTACGCCCGATTTCTCCTCGAAGCTGGCCAGGTCCTTCAGCAGGTGCTCCACATGCGCCAGGCTGTTGCCGATGTCCGTGAAGGTTGCTATCTTCTGGGACACTGCGTCCAAGATGGCTTTGACCTGGAACAGAGGAGGGCCCATCTCAGGGGGGTGTCTCCCTCACCTGAACAGAGAGAACCCACTCCAGCGCTCCAGATCAGGGAAATGACAGAACTCAAAGTCAGGCCACGTGGTCATCAATCAAGCAGGGACCACAGTCAGACAGGTGCAAAGTCGGCCCTGAGTGGTCACCAACCAAGCGGGGACCGTGGGGCCTCTGGGTCGACGCTACCCACCAGTGATCTCACTGGCAGGACACTTGTTTCTCTGTGGCCTGTGTGTGCCTCCGTTTATCAACCACATGCCTGAAAACAGCATGAAGAGAAGATGAGATCACGCAAGGACAAGGGCCCTGGGAGCCGAAAGCCAGCAGCAATATGGACGCTGGAATTGTCAGCATTCCTACTGGATCCTAGGCGTGGAGAATTATGTAACTCAGTCCCTTCTAGCTTGCTACTAACTTCTAATGTCTACGATTTCTGCCGTTGGCAGGAAGACGACGGGTGTCATAGAAATGATTTTTAATTTTTAATTTTTTTTTTTGAGATGGAGTTTTGTTCTTGTTGCCCAGGCTGGAGTGCAATGGCATGATCTTGGCTCACTGCAACCTCTGCCTCTCTGGTTCAAGTGATTTTCCTGCCTCAGCCTCCCAAGTAGCTGGGATTATAGGTGCCAGCCATCACACCCAGCTAATTTTTGTATTTTTAGTAGAGATGGGGTTTCACCATGTTGGCCAGCTTGGTCTCGAACTCCTGACCACAGGTGATCCACCCGTCTTGGGATTACAGGCATAAGCCACCATGCCTGGCCTGATTTTTAAAACATATAACCACTTATTCCTTTAAATACAAAAGCTTTTAATTTTTGTTATTGGAAATGATCCTGAGAACGGGTGTGTACGCAGACATCCCAGTGCCAAGGGGGTTGTAGTTCAGATGGCCTGGGGTTAAAGGCCAGGAAGGCAGGATTCTTGTCCATCCTTGAACCCCCTGCATCTGGCACAGCTGATGTGTGAGACTTCCCTCCATGTTACGCACAGCCACTGAGTTATGGATAATGCACCACCTCTCAGAAACTAGCTCGGATATAGAATTCAATACCATCAACCAACGGGATCTAACTGATATTTATAAAACTTCACCTAACAATAGCAGAATACACATTCTTTTCAAGCGAGGAATATATACCAAGAAAGACCATATTCTTGGGTCATAAAACAAATCTCAACACATTTATAAGAACTGAAATCATACAGAGTATGTTCTCTGATCACAATGAATCAAACTTGAAATCAAGAATGGAAAGACAACAGGAAAATCTCTGAACACTGGAAGCCAAACAACATACATTTAAATAATCGATGGGTCAAAGAGGAAGTTCCCAGGGAAATTGGAAAAAAAAAAAGTCTGGACTAAATGAAAAAGAAAATACAATACATCAAAATTTGTGGAACACAGCTAAATCAGTGATGAGAGGGAAATTTGTAGTGTTCTTATTAAATATGTATGTTGGAAAAGAGGAATAGTCTCAAATAAAGAATGTAAGTTCCCACCAAAGCAATTTGTAGAAATAATAAAGGTAGGACCAGAAATCAATTAAATTGAGAACAGAAAACAACAGAGAAAACTAATGAAACAAAGAACGAGTTCTCTGGATAGATGAGGAGTGATACATCTCAATCTAGATTGACAAAGAAAAAAAGAAAGAAGATGCAAATTACAAATATCAGAAATGAAACAGGGAATATCACTACAGACCCTGCAGACGTCAAAAAGATAAAAAAAATACTATCAACAACTTACACATTGCCTTGAGAAACACATTACTATATCTCATTGTGAAACAGATAGTTTCAATAGTTGCATAACTATTAAGGACACTGAATTCATAATTTTAAAAGTCTCCCAAAGAAATCTCTAGGCCCAGATAGTTTTATTGAGCATCTACAACAATCCTACAACTAACATTACACCTGATAGTGAAAAACTAAACACTTTCCTCCTAAGGTTGGGGACAAGGCAGAGATGTCCAGTCTCGCCACTCTTATCAAATGGTGGAAGCTCTAGTTGGGGCAGTACACAGTGGGGCAGGGTGTTGGGGGTGGGGGATAGAATAAAAGGTATATCTTCAAAAAGAAGAAACCAAACTGTCCTTATTTGCACATGACATGATGGTCTATATGGAAAATTTCAAGGACTTCACAGAAAACCATCTCGAATACATGTGCTCAGCAAGGTCGCAGGAGACAAGATAAATATACAAAAATCAATCGTGTTTCTATATGCAGCAATGAATACATAAATGCCAAAATTAAAAATATAATACTGTGATGACTTCTTAAAATGGAATATTAAAGGTAAGTCAAACAAAATACATACTGAACTTGTGTGCTGAGAACTACTCGACACTGATGAAAGAAACCAAATGCTGAGAATACCACGTTTGTTGATTAGAAGACTCAACACAGTAAAGACATTGATTCTCCTTAAAATATAGGTTGAACACAACTCCTGTGAAAACCCCAGGAAATTTGTTTTTATATATGTAGACAAGATAAATTTAAAATTGGCATGAAAATGCAAAAGAACTAGAAGCTAACACAATTTTGAAAAAGAAAACAGAGGGAAGAATGAGTGTACTTGATTTCAAGACATTATATAGTTGCAGTAATTAAGACCTTGTGGTACAGACAGGGGAACAGGTATGTAGATAAACGTAATTGAATAGAGAGTCTCCAGAACAGACCCACACAAATGTGCCCAGAGTTTTGACAACGGTGGAGAGGAAATCCAGTGGAAGAAAGGGCCTTTTCAACAAACGGCGCTATAGCAATTGGACATCCAGAGGTAAAACAAATCATGATCTAATTCTCATACCTTATACAAAAATTAGCTCAAATTAGGTCATAGACTTCAATGTAAAACTATGAAATTTGGGGGGAAAAAGGCTTAGGGGAATATACTTGGAATCTAGGACCAAAAGTATAATCTTTAAAAGGAGAAATTGACAAATTGGAGTTCGTCAAAATTAAATGCTTTGGCTACGTGGAAAAACCCTGTTAAGAGGATGAAAAGACAAGTTACAGACCAGGAGAAAATATGTGCAAACCACATATGTGACAAAGAACTAGTATCTGCAGTATATAAGGAATTCTCAAAATGTAACAAAACCGTAAAACAAAAGCACAAAACCAAACAATCCAGTTAGAAAATGGGCAACAGAAATAAGACATTTTACCAAAGAGGATATGGGAATGGCAAATAAGCACGTGGAAAGGTGTTTAGCACCATCAACACTGGGGAAACACAATGGAAAACCGCCGTGAGATTCCATGGCACGCACGTCAGGATGTGAGCATAATATAAAGAATCACTACACCACCACGTGCTGGGGAAAGGGGAAGCAACTAGTCTCTCATACACTGAGAACCGTTTGGCACTTTCTTAAACGAAACATGCAACTGCTATATAACCCTGCAATTACATTCTGGGCATTTAAGTCAAAGAAATGAAAACTTACATTTACACCAACATCAGTACATGAATGTTTGTAACAGCTTTATCTGTAATACTCAAATCCGGAAACAATCCAGATACCCTTCAACAGGTGAATGATTGAAAGAACTGCGGTCCGTCCACACCGAGGAACACAATGAGTGAGCCACCGGCACCTGGGGGTCTGCAGAGAGCTGTGCTGAGCAAACAAACCAATCCTAGAAGTGACATTCTGTGGGATTCATTTATGTTACATTCTTGAAATGGCAAAAGTACAGCCACGGAAACAGATGAGTGGTTGCCGGGGGCTGAGGAGGGGCGGGCTGGGAGGAACATGAGTCCACGAAGGGCTGCAGGAGGGAGATGTCTGGGTCTGGCTGCACTGGCCGTGTCGCTGTGCACCTCATGACTGTGACACCGTCCTACAGTCTGGCACACAGCAGGCACATCCTACATGCATGCTGAATAAAAAAGCATGCAAATGACTATGAAGGGAGAGCAAAGGCTTCCTACTTTACGAATAATGCAGTGTAAGCGCATCCCAGTGAGCCGATTTTCAATCACCTTTCTATACAACGACGCAGTCATCAATTGTGCATTTCAAGGCTCAGCCTGACTTAATCTCACAGGCTCCACCTGGCAAATGGAGACTTTTCTGCATTAAGCCAAAGTCAACTGGGTGGCACGGCTTAGCTCCTGGCACTGGGACCAGGGCACAGGCACAGGAGGCCCTGTGGGCATCAGGGCGGCTGCCGGCTCCACCCAGGGCCACTCACCTCCCGGAAGCCCTGCTCAAAGTGCCGGAGCTGCAGACACTGCTCCAGTTTCTGCTGATGCTTCGCCCAGAACTCATCGAAGGCAGCCTCGGTTTCGTTCAGCTGGGCCAGGAGCCTGGGAAAGAGGAGTTGATCGTCTGTGTGGCCCACGGCGCCCCACGCAACGTGGAGCGCAGTGGGTGTTCGAGCGACCCCAAGGCTCATCTCCACCCCGGGCCTTCCTGAGATCCTGGCCTCCGCTCACTCCCTGCACCTAAACCTGGGATCCGTGGGTGCGGGCACTCAGGGCTGTCAGCACGGGAGGGAGGCCCTGGAAAAAGCAGCAGGGGCTGTGTGCTCTTCTTCCTGCTTCTCTGCCTCTAGGTCACTGCGACTAGGCTGAGCCACCGAGTTTGTTCGTTTCATTTTTATTTTTTAAAAATTTAAAAACTTTTTTAAAAATTTATTTTTTGAGATAGGATTTGGCTCCATCACCTGGGCTGGGTGCAGTGGTGCAATCTCGGCTCACTACAACCTCTGCCTCCGAGTAGCTGGGACTCCAGCTGTGCACCACCCAGTCAGCCCCATGCCCACCCTGCCAGGCGTGTGGATGGATCAGCTTCACTTTACAGTTGAGGAAACTGAGTCTTTGGGAAGATGACAAGGTGCCCGACACAGGCCAGGGCAGGGCCCACCCTCATGGGCTGTGCTGCAACCTCTGCCTCATGGGTCACAGCACCCCATCTACGAGGAGCCCCTCAAGGATGCACCCTTGAGTACCCGGGGCCTCTGGCGTGTCCCTGGCACACAAGGCAGCTCAGGGTGTGGGCCACGCTGCGTAAGAGTCAAAGGCAGCTGAGAGTCAAAAGGACCAGCTTGGTCCAGGCCTGGGTGCGCCCCACACGGCCTTGCTGGACAAGCCGCTGTCCAGCTGTGCGGGCCCTGCTCCTCAGCTGGGAGGCAGGGCTGATAGCACCCACCAGCGAGATGGGACAGGAGAGGCTTGGGAAGTCTTGGGGAGGATGGCACGGGGGAGGCCCAGGGAGTTCTTGGGGGGTGAGGGGGGCGCTCAGGGAGTTCTGGACATCCTAGAGCACCGTGCCGACCACACAAGTGCCCTAGCCTGTGCTGCTATAAAGCTGGAAGCCCAAGGGAGAAATATGAGAATCACACCTTTTACAATGAAAGTAAGAAACACTAGCTGCAGCGAGGAGAACCCCAAGCTTTCTCCCTGTCCGTGGAAGCCCCGCTTGGAATGCAGAAGCCCCAGGTCTAAGGCGCTCCATCGCCTCTGCTTCCCCTAACACCTCCTTCGTGCCTGCAAAAGGGCGTTTGCTCTAGGAAATTGTCCCCAAAACAGCAGCTTTCTGTGGGGTTCAGGAGAAAAGCATTTCAGCAGGAGGAGCCAGGTCCACACAGGCTCGGAGGCTGGCTGCTGTGCTAGCCCTGGCCAGGAGTGGGGTTGCCTGCCACGCTGCTTGCTATTTCCGTGGCCTCTTTTTTTTCGCAGAAGCTGTGTGCCTGAGAGGATCCTGTCCTGGACCGGGACAGGATGAGGGCAGGAAGGCGGCCGGGCCTCACCTCTGCACGGTGGCCTGGTTGTCAAGCTGGTCCTGGTTCACACCGGGCTCTGAGCCCTCAGCCTGCAGCTCCCCGAGGCTCTCCAGGACACTGTGCCCCTCTTTCAGTGCCAGCCTCAAATCCTCCTGTGGAGAGAACGCAGCCTCGCACTCCGGCCCCGTCCAGGCACACAGTGCAGCCCTCGTGGGGCCATGCTCTTGAGGGGGCGGGGACTGAGGAGGGGGTCAACCCCTGACCCCCGAGTCTTCCCAGTCTTTTCTGTGGGGTCGTGCAGGCAGGTGGGCCGATGTGAGGGACTCCTCACTCCTGTGTGCCCCGGGGCAGAGCTGCCGTTACAGGTCACTCAGGGCAACGGGTTAGTTGAAAGAGTCACTGGAGACCAGGCTTTCTCACGGTGCCTGCTCCTGGTCCTCAGTGTCCTCACGGCGGAGCGGCCCGGTGAGCACAGAGACACAGTCCTCGGGGACACACCAGCAGGTCATGGCCCTGGGCCACCATTGCTGCAAAGCCAGCAGCGTGCCGGTGGGCCAGGGGCAGAACAGAGCAGGGAGCACATGCTCCTCAGAATACGTTTGTTCCAGCAAGCACTGTGGACACGTGAGCACTGGGAGTGTTCTGCAAACAGGAATTCCAACCACCACTTCATCGCCTGCTCGGCATGAGAAACCGGCACAGACATCCTGTCTCGGTCACACTCAGAAGCAAGAGATGTGTATTCGGGAGCTCCCCGCACAGACAGCCAAAAGTGCTCCTGAGAGGAGAGCCACCCCTGGTCCCACTCCTGAAGCCACGGCCGCCCAGGGCCAATGGTCGACCCAACACCAGAACGGCAGCCACAGCCGGCGATCTACAGGGTTCATTTATGCTCCTTTTATTCCGTTCTCATCGGAGAGGTTGCCGAGCTAATCGCCATCAAAAGGCTTCTCAAGCCTGCTGACGTCTTGGGTCTTACGTGCTGCTGACACAAACTCCCGCTGGGACGGAAGATCCCCGGCAGCTTCCGACTGACCGGAGCCCCCTACAGCTTCCAACCGGAGCGCCCCCCACGTACCTTCGCCTTGTCCTTCTTCTCCGTGTGCGCACACAGCACTGAGCTTGTCGACTGGACGTCATTGGGCAGCTCTGTTTCGGCCAGCTCGGTCCCGAAGGACTGCAGCATCTGAGCCGTCTGCTTCACCATGAGGGCGAAACTTTCGATGGCCTTGGGGACAGAGAAAACACAATTGCATGCCTTGTGCACTGCACCCACCTCCTGCGGCCCTGAAAGCAGACACCGGCAGAAACTGTTCCTGCACAGACCCATCAGGCGAGACCGGCTGACGCGAGGACGGTGAACGCCCTCCCATAGTCTCCTGCCCTCCTCGACCTCTGCAGAAACATACCAGGCACACTCTACACATGTGCCCGTCACCTAGAGTCGCCTGTGCCTGCGCTGCCTCTCCCTGTTGAGAGCAGTGAGTGCTGCAAACCACAACGCAAGGGTTTTTTTTTTGGTCTCAAGCCCAGAGAAAGCCACTCCCAAACTTACTACTCATGTTACTTCTTTACAATGACTAAGGTCCACTGAGACCATCTCCTCATTCTTGGGAAAGAAAACGACTGTTAATGTGAACATGTTTTTGGAAAGGGCCGCGTTGTAATGCAAGAGCAATTCTGTGGAAGTACTCGAGCTGGTAGCAGCCAGCCCCACTGGCCCCGATGTGGCTCACCGTGCGCTGGCACAGCCACCGGGAGTGGCAGTAGTCCAGGGTCCCGCCCAGGTCCTCGGTCAGCTGCGACTTATCGATGTAACCGTGTAAGTCTGGTACGGAGCTCAGCATTATGACCTGGAGGAGAAAGGGAATGCGTGGTGGTGTCTGGGATTATTGTTGGCTCCCAAAAGAGCTGCCCCATCAGCAGAACACCCAGCAGCACAGAGAGGACCACGTCTGCCTGGACACTGCGAGTGGCTGTGCGGATGGGGGCACCTGGATGCTACGGGCGGCTGTGCCGATGGGGGCACCTGGACACTGCAGGAGACTGTGTGGATGAGGGCACCTGGATGCTGCGGGTGGCTGTGCGGATGGGATGCAGCTCAGAGCTCCGCCAACAGTGCCTCTCGTGGTGGCGTGTGCAGCTCAGGGCCCCGCCGACAGCACCTCTCGTGGTAGCGTGTGCGTGTTATGGCCCTTATGATAGAGATAACTCTGTGTGCCCTCCTTCCCTCCTGTTTGGCAGGCACTGCACACTAGCCATAGGCTTTATGACCACAGACGCATCACGGGGAGCGAGACTGACCTCACGGGTCATCCATGCCACAGGCTCCCCTGCACAATGGCTCCACAGCAAGCCGTCAAAATGGGTTTCACAAAAATCACCAGCATCTCCAAACTCACAGCCCCACTTAGATAATTCTTGAAATTAGAGTGGATGATGTGAAGGATGCAGTTGTCGACACGTGTGTGTCTGTTTTTCAGTGCTGTGTGCTGAACTCAGCTGTAGAAAGGAGACATGAGGGAGAACAGTGGCCCCGGCACCTCTGCTGCTGTGACTATCTGGCAAAATCAC